>NC_132890.1:31626518-31934018 GCF_030463535.1 Salminus brasiliensis
AAAACTGTCAGCACAACACTTAAGCTTTTACACACAGGGGGGATCTAGAGGGCGAGTGGGATGTATAAGGGTTGATATGTGCTGTATAGTTCTGTCCGTGTGTGTGTATTTTTTGGGGGGAGGGAGTATTCAGGCCTTGGCGTCAGACCTGGCAGCACATACGCTTGGCAGTATATTTAAGTTGTGCTTGTATTGCATTGAAGAGATAGACATGTGTATGTGTGTGTGTGTGTGTGTGTGTGTGTTTGTATGAGTGTGTATGTCTGTGTTTTGTATGAGAAAGAAGAGAACAGAGAAAGAGAGAGAAAAAGAGATAGAGGCTATGTTCACATTATAGGGTTGGATATCAGATGTTTGGGTTCACGTTCCCGTAGAAAAACTGGATTCAGTGCCTGAATGTGAACCCATTCGAATCTGATTTGATCGTAATTATAAAACTGATGGGTTTTGTACATCACGATCCCTGTACATGCAAAAGCACTGTTATCAGCTTCTTTTTGGTTCTAAAAAAGTGTGCGTGCCGGTCATTCACACTCATGGCAGATATGGGTCACATTTGTTTTTGTAAGACACAATGTGCCATGATGTGCAAAAAATATGCTTTCTATTTGGAACATGTACCAATCATCATTGCCCATTCTGTCAGCTCCACTTACCATAAAGGAACACTTTGTAGTTCTATAATTCCAGACTGTAGTCCATCTGTTTCTCTGCATACTCTGTTAGCCTCCTTTTCCCCTGTTCTTCAATGATCAGGACCCCACAGGACCACCACAGAGCAGGTAGTAGTAGTGGTGCTGGGCCATTCTTTGCACTGCAGTGACACACACTGGCATGGTGGTGGCGTGTTAATGTCTGTTGCGCTGGTACAAGTGGATCAGACACAGGTAAGTGGAGCTGATAAAATGGGCTGAGTCCATTCCAAACTACTTTGACAGAAAAAAGCCATTTAGTTGCTGTGTAAAATAACAAACCACAGACAGAAGGCAGTTCTCAAAGGCAACTGCAACCAAACAAACTCTGGAGAAGCACACCCACACTCACAAGAAACCTCATTTAACAGCTACTAAATGCTTCAAAGAACGCTCTTCAGTAACTTTTAAAGATGTGATGTCTTGAATTTCACTCTGAACAGCTTTCCCATGACACACAGACGGCAACTGCTTGCAGTAGTGTTCCCCGTGGACTGATAAAACCCAGTGAATAAAAACATAAGGCAGTGTGGACAGCCAATTAGAATTAAATTGAATAAATCTGAAAAGTTATGGCCAGGATAATATGAAATAGATATTAGCTGCTACGTCTATGTGTGGGAGGACAGTCTGAGACTGAGCCCTCCATTACGTTAACAATGTAACCTTGTCTGGAGTTGCCAGATTTTCCCCAATTGTTTAAGAATAGCTATGAGAGAATGCATTTCATAACGTGAACATAGCCTTAACGAAAGTGAGATTCAGAGATAGGATAGAGAAAGAGAGAGAGAGAGAGATCTCAGAAAAGATCACATTAGTGAACACTTCTCAGCTGAGTTCTTCAGCTCCTCCAGTGTGGCCTGAGCTTTGTCCTTCAGGTGGTCGATATCCACGTTCTGGATGCTAGAAAGCTGGCCGAGAACGGACTGTTTGTGCTCCTCTTCCTGGTTGTCCTCTGCAATCATCTTGGCCAGCTCAGTGGGCAGCTCCACATCCTGCCCTGCAGCCTGGATCTGTGTTTCATCCAACTCATTCTGACATACACACACACACACACACACATACATTGTAAACACAACGCACTGAGAGAATCTGTTCCACTGATCTGAAGCACTGATAATGCTGTGCGGTTTCCTTTATGTTGTAAGTCTAACAGTGATATGATCTGTAGTCCTGTTTTACAGCAAACATTCAGCGAAAAATCAATTTTACACAACTTCCCCTAAAATCAAGAACAGCCAAGACATGAGGCAAGGTGTCCAGGATTGTGTCTTTAGTTTTGCATTGAAGCAATGAGGCTAATGTAGCTAACAAGTAATGCCAGCTTACATGTCACAAATTAGCATCATAATGTCCAAACTGCAGGCTAAAAACAGCTTGTCTGAAACCATGTCGAGTTGTTTACTAGTCTCTAATCTCTGCCACAGTTTGACACTGTTATCAAAAAACATGGCTAATCAATGATGACTACTGCCATTGCACTATGTGATGTACTTTTATGGATTTACAGTGTGTCATAGAGTGCCACAGTATTAAGACTATTAGAGATAACTAAACAACCTAATAGAGTTTGCACAATGCTAACCTGTTTGCTTTAAGGTATTATTGCTTGTTAGCTACATCACATATATCATATACATGTGGGCCATATTTGGCAACCTTTCGGCTTACTATCTGCATGGGCAAACATCATGTGAGCCAAAAGTGTCTCATCCATCCATCCACCCATTTATCCATGTCTTCGTCCTGGTCAGGGTCACGATAGATCCGGAGCCTACCCAGAATCCATAGAATTCCCCATTGACAGGGTACTAGACCATCTCAGGGTGTCACAAACACAACCATTAACTTACACACTGACACACATGGGCAATTAAACATGGCCAATCTATGTTTTTGGAAGCTGGGACAAAACCGGAGCATCTGGGGAGCATCACGGACACAGGGATAACACAAAGTGACTGGAGGATCCCATCCGGTCCCCAGGCCCCAGGCCCCCAGAGTTATGCGACACATGCACTACCTACAGCACCACCGTGCCGCCCACCAAAAGTGGCCCACATATTAAAAATACCCATATGTTCCAAAACATATCTGGGCCACTTCTGGCAAAGACATGGCCCTCTTCTTAGTCTTTTTTTATGAGTAAATGGGCCACAAATAAGTACCGGATATGGCCCAGGTTTGAGCCAAACCAGATTTGCTCTCTATTCAGATCTGGGCCCAGTTGTTGTACATGTAGCTGAGTTGTGGGTCACTTCTGGCAGTGGCAGTTTAAAGGTGGGATGTGGTCCTTTTATGGCTATAAAGCCGAATACCTCGAGGTCCTCTTCTGGGCTGTCACTCCATGTGGTATGTGGGCAACAGGTATGCAAGTTAAGCCACATCAAATGTGATATCTGGGATTTGGCTTATAGCTCCAGTACAGAACTAAATGAACAAACATTGGACAACAAACATGTCTTGGCACTTGGGGGAAGTGGGGAAGGTGTAAAAGTGTACTTTTAATGAGGGTAGGGTGTGTACCTTTGGCAGCCTGTATTTGTCTCTGAAGTGAGACCTGACTGTGGCCCTCTCTGCTTTCTTCTGGGCAAAGTTGGCATCTCGTTCCTGTCTGCATAGGAAGAGTTGTAGGTGTAAGTCCAGTATTCACACACACACACACACACACACACACACACACACACACATACACACACACACACGCACACTAACAAACCGCAAAAAGCATAGCATATCTATTCTATATCTGATTTGTTGTATTTATCTATATATACAGATGAGCCAAAACATTACAGCAGCATAAGCAGCAAGGAAATTCGCATTACAACAATGTCAACATGTCAAGGTCCGTGTCTAAAAGTTCTTGATCTGAGCTGTTTTGCAGTAGCCGGACCCCAATAGAGCACAAATGACCTTGCCTTATCCAGATGGGTAGATCTCTCCTCACATCTTTACTTTACTGTGATGCTGGCTGGCACAGGCTCCTGCTAGCTAATGCTACAGAGTACTGGGTACCCAGAGATTTCCTTAAAGCAAGTTGGTTGCCTGGTGACGTTGCATTGGCAGCAGTTTGAAAAAGAGGCATTGGCTGGTTGCACATGTGTCGACTTGTGTTAGTCCCCACTCTTCCGATCGCAGGAGCATTACATGTGATGGGGAGAGTACTAACGAGTGGATTGGGTAAGAACCTTTACTTTAGGAGGAGGTTTTTAAAAGCCTGTCAAAGGTTCTTCACACTCTATTACAAAAATAGTTCTGTATGGAACCAAAAGTGGTTCTTCTATGGTAGTGTATGAAAGACCCGATTCCTGCAAATACCCATAGGAGCTGTCTAAAATTTCTGAGGCTGACCAGGATACTCATGGCACAGAAAAAGGCCAATTTACATCTGCATTGTGAAGCCCACAATGATAATCACGGAGAAGTGAAGCATTACACAGCCATTCTTTGTATACTGTAGTCTTCATGCAATTTGAATTCCTGGTCTGAGCCTGATGTAGCCATTTAAGTAATTTCCCCACCTACACCAGGAGCATTCACACCCTGCAATTAGCAGCATTTACAGAAATGTTATCCTGGAGAGAAAAGCTTCATCCTAACGTGACTCTTTTAAAATCCTCATAAATCAGCAGATGCTACGAATTAAAGACAGAGGAAAACCACACACAGAAATGTCCTCACATGTGCATTCATGCACACACACCGCCGTGCTGAAAGGTCAGTGTGATTACGGTGCAGGAGCAGAGGGCACTGCTGGGTGAATGTGGAGCACCGAGACAAAACTGGCTGAGCAGTGAGGGACCCGAGGGGGAGAGTGAGTGAGTGAGAGAGAAAGAGAGAAAGAAAGAGAGAGAGAGGAAATGCATGATGCTCACCCACTTCGCCAGCTGCCATCTTAAATTCTGTGCCACAGCCCCGGCTCCCACACACACTCACACCATTTTGTGTGCCATGTTTTTGCGTGTGGAAAGCAAGCTCTAACAGCCCAAATCACATGCAGTCTCAGACATAATGCTAATATAATGTAACTCCTACTGGACTTAAAATGACCACGCTAAAGCCTCTACTGTGGCTGTTCAGCCTGGCCCAAATCAAAAGGGGTCTTTCTATAGACATCCATTCTATAGAAATCAGGTCAATAATAAAAAATCACAAAAACTTCAAATCAAGCTTGCTGAATCAAGCATCAACCAATTCAGTGATTTACTCATGTGGCAGCAGCGCAATGCATCAAATCATGTAGACAGATCCAGCAGCTTTGGGTAATGCTCACATCCACCATCAAAAGGAAATGAGAAAAAAAATTATCAGAAATTTTGAGCGTGGTATAATTGTTGGTGTCAGAAGTGGTGGTTTGATTATTTATAAACTTTTAAATACTATTTTCAACCTCAACCTCGTTGTGGTGTGTCAATGTGTTTATTTATTCTATGCCTCATTTTTGAAAAACAATACAAATATATTCACCAAAATTATTTTGAGTATTTCTAGAATTGCTGATTTTCTAGAAGTTTCAGCAGAACAGTCTCTAGAGACATCTAGTGAGAAGCTGGTCTTCAGACATAAGCACCTGATTGGTAAAAGAGGTCAGCTGAGGATGGCCAGACTGATTGGAGATGATGTAAAGGCTACAGTAACTTAGGCAACCACTCTCAGAGTGCTCAACACTTCAAACCTTGAGGCATTGCTGGACTACAACAGCAGAGGACCACACTGGTTTCAATGTAGCGTTCCTAATAAAGTGCTTAAGGAGTGTAGTGTTGAGTACATTCAAACATGCCAAATCTGAGTACCTGAGATCCAACACATCTACTTAGAATCAACATCTACAGATACTAAGGTGAAGACTAACATTTACCTCCTCCTCTGTGAAGTCAGCCTCCGCCTCTTTTCAAACTGCCGCCAATGCAGCAACACTGGGCAGTCAACTCGCTCAGAGGAAAGTGCCTGATCCCAAGATCTAACACATTAGCCAACAGACACCTGGGCTGGCCAGCATCACAGTGGGAGTGATGAGGGGAGACAGCAACATCTACCCACCAATAGAGAGCATGGCCAATTGTGCTCTGTCTGGCTCTGGTTCTAGGATTCAAACTCGCGATCCTCGGGCCATAGTGTCAGAGTTCAGTCTCAGAGACTCTTCCTTTTCTTCTTTTAATTCAGTAACGGTTCAAAGGTATCCAACAGGCATGATGATAGGATGTATGTTGGCATGGCAACATCACCTCATCCCATCCTTTTAGTGCAGAATGGCCAAGTGCTTTACTATTTTACTATTTATGTAGTTTCACACCAACATGCCAAAACCTTTCAATATTACCATGCAATCAAATGCTAATGCGTTCATGGTTGTGACATCACAACTAAAAGCTCTTTTTGAATCTTCAATCTCTTAATATCCACTCTTTCTGCTCTGTGAATGCTTCCACTAAAAATACCAGATCACACAATGTAGTCCAAAGCCCATCTCTGTGAGAAGGGGGTTGGACAGGTACAAGAAAATACAATAAAAACATGACTGATGTCCACTTCAGACTGAAGAACGGCACCAGGGAGGCTTGGAAGAACAGTGCCAACACTGTTAAAACGGCAGGCAGGCAAATGCTTTGAAGCTTTCACAGTGACGACTTACTCCAGTTTCTACAGTCTCAAGAGCTCACGGACTGGCAGGCTGTTGAGGACAGAAATGAATAAGCACACAAACATGAACAGAACATGACATAAGGCCAGGGGCCAGACGCTGCCCTCCAATAAACTCCATCTGGCCACGAAGTAGAATCGTTTTTTAACAGAAGATGGCAAAACAGCATATCTACACTATGTGTCCAAATGTTTGTGGACACCCCTTCTAACAAATGCATACGGCTAACTTACATTGCACCCATTGCTGACACAGATGTGCAAATGCACACACACACAGCTTGTCTAGTACCTGTAGAGAAGTGTTGCCAATAGAATTGAGCTGTGGAGCAGTGGAACTCTGTTCTCTGGAATACTTTTATGATGAGCTGGGGAGCTCATCCAACATCCTGACCAAGCGGGTGTGTCAATACTTCTGTCCATATAATGTATGCACACACATCAAAATGTCAAACTGTAGTTTAAGAATAAAGGATGATTCTTTAATGATTCTACAATTTCATACACAATATGGACAAAAGTATTGGGACACCAAGGGAATTAAAAAAGAGCTTACCCTGCTTTTGTTGGAGTAATGGTCTCTACTGTCAGGGGAAGAAGGCTTTCTACTAGATTCTGGACCATTGCTGTGAGCATTTGTGATGTCAGGATGTTGGATATATATGGCTGTCATTTTGTAGCTTGCCATGATGTCTAGATGAGCACAGGGTCTATGCTGTTTTACACTAAAGGAAAAAACAATGGTTGGCCAAAAAAAATCCAGTGTGATTGTAATTAGATTTTGTCCTAAAGTAGTCCAAATAGGAAAACTGTATGCTTGTACATTTACCTGACATCATAGTATCAGCAACCATATCAAAATGCAAACCTGCCAGCATTGTCAAATGCTGTTCAGCAAGCTTTGTGTGGAGGCTGAGTGGCTTTGGCAGTTGTAGCTGATATTGTTATATAATAGTGTGCAGTTACAGCAGCAGCCTTACTTTCATGTAACTTAGTGACATTAGTTAAAGATAACCTACATAACTATAGTCTGTTTTTTTTTTTTACCTGTGTCACTTGTTCTCTCCCTGCAGTCCACTTATGACGTTTCGTGTGGTTCTGTGTACCAAAAGCAGTCTTCATTCCTTTCTACTTGACCTCTCGTTATCCTTCAGAATTAAAAAGGCTGTGCCCTAAAACCATGTACATGTACATAAGCTCTGTTCTGATTGCTGAATTGTGTGTGTATTCTGTAGTCTGAATTATGCCCATATTTGGTACCATGGGTCTAAGCTGGATTTTCAATAGCAGAAATGGAAGTGGATTTTCAAAACAATCGCCTCTGTCGGTTCTGTGGTTCTGTTCAGAACCCTATACACTTTGTTCTGTGTACATTTTTCTCCTGTACATCACTGGATCCTCTGAATTACAAGGCCATTTTAGTCTAATAATGCTACAGTGGAGCTAATGCTACATCAGTAAGGTACACCAAAAGTGAGGCGTGCTATAATGGTCAAACCTTTTAGAAAAGCACAGCATATGTTTTCATTTGAGATCGACGGTTTAGCTGGTCTATCACCATGACCAACTTGACCAAGGTGGCTGACCAGTTGGAACTTGCTAAAACCACTTGACTACACTGGCAAAGCATGCTGGTTTGTGCAATATTTTTAGGAGGCTGCCAGTCTAATGACGTCAATTCAATGTGCAGTAGCTGACTTCAGTGGTCTATAACTTCAGTGTGAATGGGCGGGGCTAGACTGTTTCAAGGTGAATGGGCAGAGATATATAAATGTGTTCATTCTGTGACATCACCAAAACAATGTTGGATGGACATTGAATGGTTGTACAGAAATCCCTGTAGTTACTGAGTGATACACCTTAGTGTGTAATAAGTCCTTCTGCATTAAGGGGTTAACCTCTTAAGACTTGCAGCCTTACCAAAGCACCCACAAACAAGCCAGCAAGCTTTGTAAAATGTGCTGTTTATTTCCCTTGGACAGTATTAGTGTTCAGTAGCTGCTGTTGTTATATAATAGTGTTGAGTTTAGGTCTAAGAATTAGACCTAATTAGACATTTGGTTTAGTATTAAATGAAGCAACCATCATCAAGCAAAAATAATGGTGTCAAAATGGGTTTCTTAAAGTGATGCCATAGAAGACTCACCATCGATCCCCTAAAGAGCCTTCTTTTAATTAACCATATTTGTGAAATATGTCAGTGTGACGGGCGTTTCAGTTCTAGTGTAATGATCATTGATATATTGTAAAGGTTTTATTCCAACTGCAACATTATATTAGTTATTACAAGACAATAACCCTTATTTTTAAAAACCCATGCCCACTAATAAGGGTATTACATGCACTGACCCCGCTCCCTGCTGGTGAACAGTGCTAGTTCCGGATCAGCTGTGGCACTGTTTTGGCAGTTTCTGATCAAGGCTTTAATTGCCAGCTGTAATCTCTTTGCCCAGGGATGCTGATGACATGCTGCCACGGGACCGCCAGAGGGCAGAGCAGAAACAGCAGACGGCTCTGCTTGCCTTTAGATCTAACATCTATATTTAGTACATCATATTAAACACATTTATTTTTTGCCCATTATGTCATTCAGCATTGACTCTGATAAGAAATATACAAACACAGTGACTATCTGTTTGTTTGTATATCTAAATATGTATGTATCAATTAATCAATCAATCAATCAATCAATCTATCTATCTATGTATCTTACCATCTATCAAGACATCTATCGAGTCTTCCATTCATCCATTTTGCTATCCATTCATCCATCTACCCACCCATCCATCCATCCCCACATCTATTAATCTGTCAATCAATAAATCTAACTGTCTGCCCATCTAGTCTGTATATCTAAATATGTATGTACATCTGTATGTATCTGTCTGCCTGTCAGTCTATCTGTATATCTATATACTATCTATCCATTCAACCACCTATTTTGCTATTCATTCATCCATCCATTCATCTATCCACACATCAGTCCATCCCTACATCTATCTATCTATCTATCTATCTATCTATCTATCTATCTATCTATCTATCTATGTAGTTAGCTATACATTAATTTTGCTACCCATTCATCCTTCTATCTAGTCCAAAATTCCACGTTTTAAGTTCCAAAAGATGGTGTGCTCCCCAGTCCATTCATACAATGGTAAACATACACTAGTTTAGCCCCGCCCATTCATTCTGAAGTTATAAGGAGTGTTTCAGAGTGCTTTTTGAATGAGGTACAACAGAAGGCAACAGACGTTATTTACACATTTCAGCCCTAAAGGCACAGTAACAAAACCAGCCTGTTGAATTCTAAGGTTACAGGTGTGAGAACATCAGAGGTCTGAAAAAAACACAACATCATATAATACAAAACTTTTAACTTAAACTCAATTAAAAGGTTCTTTGGAGAACCCAAAGTGCTTATTTTATGGCCTCATTCCAAAGAATCATTTGGCTTTAACAACACCAAGCATTGCCTTTGGTCAAATTCTTGAGCATGAAATAAACGCTGTTCACCGGTAAGACATATGTGTTTACTGAAGGTCATGCTGTGGCCTCTGCTGGATGCTCTATGATTAGTGTTCATAATTCATCTTGAACGAGTAACCTGAGCTGAGAGCTGTCCGTGACAAGGTGGCGTAATGGGGTCTTACTCAGAGGCCAATCATGTGAGTAAGCCTCTGGTGATTGTATGTGATGCGTGTGTGAATTACAGTACACCTCGTTAAGCTCTATAGATAGCCTGCTTGGAGGAGCTTAAGACCTGCTTCTTCTCTCCGTGTTTGAGCACTTTGCAAAGTGCCAGAAATCCGATGCTTGCGTTCTATTTCCAGCAGCTGACTCACGGCCTCCTGCTGAGGCTCCGATGGCGAGCCCTGATGAGCTTCAAACGTATCTACGTGTAGGAGAGCTGTTGCTGCTGGATTTAGGGCGCGCAATGGTGGGCTAGATCCCGGTGAGGTCACAGCTCAAAGCCTTGGCCCATTTATCCTGGGGTTCAGCCAGTATCCATCCACATAGACATACACAGATACACACAATATGCACGCACACTGCTGCATCTCACGGTACAAGCGAACATGAGAATATCACGCATAACGGAGCATGAAATGATTAAGCACCATATGGCCGCAGCTCGTGCGAGAAAAGAAAAGCTTGCACCAACCAACTCTGATGGAGTTCAGTGCTGACTGTATCTGTCTGCACTGGTTTGTCTGAATGGATATGTATGTTTTCTTGCTTGGATAAGTCTGTATATCGTTATTATGAAGCATCATACTGTTATCATTACTGTACAACCTCAAAAACTTCACATTGAACCAACGGAGTTTGGCACAAGCTGCTATTAGCATGTTTAAAGGTGTCAAATCGGTCATTTAAACCCCATTCTAGCACCTTCTGAGAGTGAGCCACCGTGGCGAAGGCTTCTTTTACACGAAAGCGCTCTCCCTCAGCGAGAATGACAGCTGGAGAAATGCGCGACGAGATTACCAGCCACGCGCAAAAGCGCACGTTGCCTTTTGGGAACTTGGGAAGGGGGGGAAGGGGGGTACTGCGCGCTTTGACTCTTCAGGGCTCGACTCTCTCAGCCTGTTCAAAGCAAACATTTAAGTCATTAATTCAAAGCGTGCGCGCTAAACCGTGCGTCAGGAAGAGTGTGGGGAAGGGTTCTCCTTACTTCTCCTCCTCGAGCTGCTGCTGATACTGTTCGAACTCCTCTTGGGTCATTCCCTTCGCAGCAGCCTCGCCCTTTTCCCCTTCGGTCTTTTCCTCTGTCAAGCCTCCGGTCAGGTCCTTCAGTTGACCCCCGATCATGTGCTTCACCATGAAAGCCATGGCAACTCTTTTTTTTTTTTAATTTACGCGCGGGAGAAAAAACAACTACAAAGGCTGTCCGGTCAAACCGCGCCACACGCGCGCTCTCTCTCTTTCTCTCTCTCTCTCGCTCTCTCTCGCTATGTGAGTTGAAAGTACAGCAACTTCTAGTAATGTCCAGCCAGCTCTTTTCCCTCTTTAGATAAATATCGCAGCAGGTTAGGGAACGGTTTCAGCACCTGTGCAACGGACAGCTCCCTTTCAAGCCCACGGGTTCAGCACCACCGGACGCGGACAGCTCCCCTCGTTCAATCGACGGGTTCAGCAACCTTGAGCCATGGACAGCTCCCCTCTCTGAGCCAACTCGGCGCGCAATAGTCCGATTGGGTCGTTCCTCCTCGACTCGTTAACTTCGAAATGGTCATGTGACCACGTCTTATATACCCTACCAGGTGTCTGCCTTTGGGTGGTCATAAGCAAGGAGGGAGATACGCAGATCACGTGAGCGCTACGCCGGACCAATGAAGACCGCCCCACGCTGCGCTCCAGCGCTTTGTAAAGTGGGAGAAGAGAGAGAAAGGAGTGTCGTGCTTTAGTTAAGCTTTTTTTTGTTGTAATTCTGCATCCAGACAGTCTTCTTTGGGAACTGTTGATCTCACAACGCCTCATGTATCTTTTTATCATGGATGGATTAAAAAAAACTATGCGTAAAGCTCTCAAAAAACGTAGTAAACTTGTTGGTACCTGTGTGTGTAGACCATTGAAATACAACGTTCTGGTGGTAAACACCAACATTTTGGACTTTTGTGAGTCCAAGGGGAGCGCACGAGCGCCCTGTGAAGGCGAGAAACTGGACTACCCGTCCACCAATGCCAAGTAGGACTAAACCCAAAACAAACACAAACACAGCACCACCACCACCCTGCTCGATTCGCCCTCCTTCTTCAGAGATCACTGCGGTGCCTCCTACGTTCAGAGTGGACGTGCACGCTACCCATCGTGGAAAGTGTCTCCTTGCTTATTTGAGCGCGGCGACGGCGCCCACGACGTCGAGCCGCTGACGATTAAATTGCAGCTGCGCGATGCCGAGATGAGGGGGGAGCTAGCTTCAGTCCACACTACACCAACGCGGGTGTGTTTACGAGGAATAACGAGCTGTCTGAAGCAGGACGAAGTCAGAGAGGACGGGATAATAGAACGGTTCTCAGACGCACATGAAAGGCAAGCTCGTGCATTTAGCCGGGGTATAAGCATCTACCCACCCACAACCAGTCAAACACAGAGCTGTTAGCAAGTTTACAGCCCAACGTTTCAGACACAGTCGAAGAATTCGTCTTCTGCGTTAAGACGGGGCCACGGGGCGCTCACAAAGCTTACCTTTTGGCACTCCACCAAAACCACCCCACCCTGATCTGTAGAAAGTGCCAGTCAGCGCCGGGTATACTGGTATTAGTGCCAGTGAATAGTATTCCCACATTGATAACCTATTTAAACAACATATTTAGGAACTTATGTAATAATATAATACATAAACAATAGACGGTCTGGTCCATAAGTATTTGGACAGTGATATATTTCTACATTTCATCTCTGTACACCAAACTGTTGAAAATATAAGATCCTTGAGGAACGTTTGGAAGGTCCTCAGTCTGAAACTGTGAAGGAACCTCTTAAGGTGATTTGAGAAACCTTCAAGGAAGGTTTTTTAGAACAAAGAGGTTCCTTGAAGGTTCCTCAAAGTAAATACTGCCATCCATGCAATAGCCTGGAGGAATACATTTACATTTACATTTACATTTATGGCATTTATCAGATGCTCTTATCCAGAGCGACTTACAAAGTGCTTTGCTATTTACCCAAGAAAAACCTCAGCTAGTTAGAATAGACTAATAGTTCAAAGATACCTCTAAGCTTAAACATTACTAAGCACAAGACAATAAGGTGACCATAGTACTCTATTCGTCCAAGTACTCTCTGAAGAGGAGGGTCTTCAGTCTGGGTTTGAAGACAGCGAGCGACTCGGCCGTTCGGACACCCAGGGGAAGCTCGTTACACCACTTTGGTGCCAGGACAGAAAAGAGCCTGGACGCTTGTCTTCCGTGGATTTTGAGGGATGGCGGGTCGAGCCGAGCCGTACTTGAAGCTCGAAGGGCTCTTGGTGCGAATCGGCTTTTGACCAATGCCATCAAGTATGGAGGGGCTGGTCCGTTCTTGGCTTTGTAGGCCAGCATCAATGTTCTGAATCTGATACGGGAAGCAGCTACAGGAAGACAGTGAAGAGAGAATGCAGCAGTGGAGGCACATGGCTGAATTTAAGGACATTGAAGACGACCCGTATAAAACCTTATTATTTTATATTATATTTGTGGACGGTGCCGGAGTAGGTGACTTCATTACCCTGCAGTTTTATGACCTCAGTAAAACAATTCATTCACTGCAGACTGTTTTGCAGCTTCCATATAATAAATAAACACCATGAACAGCATATTTTAAAGTTCAATAATACAATAATAACCCATAATATAACAACAGAGAACCCTAAAATCATTCATCTCCAAAAAGGGAGGAAAACCCAGCGTTCTTCTTTAAAGAACCATCCACTGAAAGGTTCTTGAGGGATCATCTGCAGCATCACTCCAAAGAACCCTTCTCTGGCAGTATTTTTAACAGCTATTTTCAAGGGTGTACCTGCGAATCAGTGAGTCACATTCATCACTGTAATGTTGATGCTTTTTCTAAAGCTCTTGTACCAAAGCCCCTCCACTAACCAGTCTCTTGGGAAAGCCATCATAGAAATGGAGCAAACAACCTGGCAGATTGAGATTGTAATAACAAGCGTGGATGCCTCATTCGCTCTGGAAAGCTTTCAGTCTGGTTACTATGCACTGTGAAAGGTTCTCGTACTTCTAGCACACTGAGGCAGAGCTCAGGCAGGAACGGGCTCATTGATTTCATTAATGCATTAACTTAAATACACTATATGTCCAAATGTTTGTGGACACCCCTTGTAATGAATGCATTTAGCTACTGTAACTGGCACACATTGCTGAAACTGTAGAGACGTATTGCCAATAAATTAGGACTCTTTGGAGCAGATGAGCATGAATTTGTTGGCTCCATGCCTACTGTCAGACATGGGCTAGAGGGGTAAAACGCCAGTGGAATTGTGTCCTCTGGAATGATAGATGGTTGGTGCTCCATCTAATACTTTTGGGATGAGTTGGGGAGTTGGGGATAATCCTCACAGCAATGCTCCAAAATCTAGTAAAAAGCCTTTTTCCTGGACAGTGGGCACAGTCATTCCAACCAAAGCAGAATAAACCCTTTTTAATACCTTTGATTTCAGAAAACAAACCAATAAATAAGCAGGTGTCCCAATACTTTTGTCCATATATTGTACCATCTGATGTCTGTCTAATAATAGACTTGTCCAGTCTGTCACACCATACACACACATTCTCTGTCTCTCTGCAGTCTTGTGGGCAATCTAAGAAACCATCAGTTAAGGCTGTGTGGTCAGACAGTGTCAGATAATAGTAATTTTACAATAGAATAAATGTATGCGGTCAGCCCAGGAAATAGGGAAGACCTGGACGTGACGCACGGATGGACAAATACATGCGAATTCTTTATAATAAAGCCTTATATAATGCCAACGCATGAGTGCACCCCATGCTATTTTTTCTCTCCACATGCACACACATACACAAACAAATACACACACACACAACCACACACACACACACAGAAAAAGCGCCTGACTGAGGCCACAGCTGTTTCTACTGCTTCCCAGCTTTGCAAATATGTCACTGTGTATATGTGTGTTTGTGCATGTTTGTGTGTATGTGTGTGTGTGTGTATGTGAGTAGGGCTCACTGGGAGTTTGTTGATGTTTGTCCTCATGTCTCTTTCTGTTTCAGGATGAATGAGGTTAGTGGGGCGCAGACAGACACTCAAGCAGCCATTTAGTGACGGTGCCAAAACACATTACCTGGACTTTTGTTCGGCCCAAATAAGACAATACAAACAATGAGCACAGATAACCACGCTTAAAGGAATACGTCAGTGTTTTTCAACCTAATCCCTGTTAGCTGTATTTATAGAGCACAATTACCACAGAAAAGAGCAGAAAAAACTGTTCACTCAAAACACATTTATAATAGAAACCAGTGGGCAGTTACTGAATTCCATTAATGTCAAACATGTCATGTCAATAAATGTTGGATAAAACCTATATATATATATAGGTGAGTCTATATATATATAGACAGAGAGAGAGAGGGAGAGAGAGACATATCAGACATATTACTACATATAATGTATACATACAGAAGTACTTTATGGTGCTCCCATTACAGGATGCTCTGGAGCAGCCAGTCTACAGTCACCATGCCCAGTGCTGTACAGCAGATAGAGAGGTATAAAGTATACCTGCTTACTCTAGAGTGGTGAGATACCTCTGAGATAGTTTGAATTAAGTTAACTAATCATCTTTATCGGTACCTGGCCTCACCTATGTTCTCATGGCCAAATGTTATCAGATCCTCACAGCAATGTTTCATAATCTAATGTATGGGATTAATAAAATAGTAGACTCGCTATTACTCCCTATTATTACCTACGAGTTCAAAGCAACTCTGGAAGAGCAAGTGTCTACAAACCTTTGGACATATAGTGTAAGTGAGATTTGACTTAGCAGAATTTCTGTTATTTTCTAAGAACAGAAGAAATACTGTCTGCAGTAATCAACAGTACAATGTGGATGCTGTGAATGGAGATTAGGGTGAAAAGCCTGGCCTATTCCTTGCACTTGTTTATCCAAACCCAAAGCTATACATGTCATCATTAGACCACATTAGAACACAGAGCTCATAAGAACAGAGGAACCACTTCTGGTCACACACAGTTATTGAGGAACCTCTTTTTTTTATCAGTCCATCATCCGGGACATTTAGAAATGTATGTCTGACAATAGGACCAAGAGTGAATACAATAACCTCATCAGAACAGACAGCTCTTCAGGCTTGACAGGCCACGCAGTGATGGAGCTGGTTTGTCACGAGGTGCTGAAAAGGAAAAACGGTCTATGTCCACTTAACTGACGGTGACGGAGGTCATCTGCAGCAGAGGAGAATTAATTGACAGTAATCGCTTCTCCCTCCCACCATTTCATGTTGAACAGTGTCTCACTATCACCTCATTATGTCTTTGTGTTTTTTACAGCCATTCTCAGCACAGTTGAAATAATCAGTAGTTTATAATTAACACCCGCGGTGTGAACACGGTCTCCAGTGTGTCCAGTGTTGCTTCATTCAAAAAACCAAGCCATGCGAATAACGCTCAGAAGCAGTTGTTTACACACACCACACTGAGCCAACCTCAGCTTTTCACCAGGTTGAAACATATCTTGATATCAGCCTTGATTCAGCATCAGCTGTTCAACCATTTCATTTTATTGCACTACCACCATGGCCAGAGAGTTGTGAGTTCGAATCCCCAGCCATGCCGATTGGCCATCAGCAGCTGAAGTCGGAGAGAGCACAACCGGTGTATAAATTATCAATAATTTACAAATAGTTCTGACCAGAGGAGGACGGGTCAGGTCCCCCTTGTGAGTCTTGGTTCCTCCCAAGGTTTCTTCCTCCAGCTCTGAGGGAGTTTTTCCTTGCCACTGTTGTCGTTGGCTTGCTCACGGGGGTCTTAAGTTTTACATGTCTTCTTATGTTGTTGATTTATTGTCTTTTTACTAATTACTGATTGTGTAAAGCGCTTTACAAATACATTTTAATTGGCTGTGCTCTCTCCAGGTGGCTAGATGGCGCTGTCTCCCCTTATCACTCTTAAGTGATGTTGGCCGGCACATCTACCCACGCTAGCTGGTGTGGTGGAGCTGTTGAACTCACTCTACGGAATCGAAGAGGTGGAGACTGGCTTCCTATGTATAGGAGGAGATGTGTTAAGTCCTTACCCTCCCAGTGTTGTAAGCATATCTAGGGGGAGTTTTATACAGGTGGGTTTATTGGCATGACCAAATTGGGAGAAAAAAAGGACAACACTGGACAAATCTTTGGTTTGGTCAACTAAAGAAAGATGGACTGACTTCCAATAGGTGGGCCAGCTTTGAACAAAATCATCACTCCAGGCCTTCTGAAAGTTACTTCTAGATACAAGTGTCCAAATGTTTGTGGACACTGCTTCAAACCCTTCGGATACTTTAAGTTACACCCATTACTGACACAGATGTGCAAATACATACACACACAGCTCGTTCAGTCCCTGTAGAAAAGTACTGCCAATAAAAGAACTCAGATAAACATGAACCTATTGGCCTCATGCCTAATGTATAAGTGTATACATTCCATACCTACGATGGTGAGGAGGTAACGTATGGACCCACTTACAGACCCTTTTGGTTTAAAGGCTTAAGTGAGGTGGAAATTTCAGTAGTTTCTAGCTGCAATTTGAATTCTAACATCCATATTCAACATATTCAAATAATAAGCACCCCCTACTGAAACCTACAGTGTGTGTATTCATCGCGCTCTGTGTAAACTCAGAGCTAATCCTGGAGCGGATGTGGCTCCTTCAGCTGTAAGCTTCTTCGGTTTTTTCCCATTAGAAATTGAAATTAGTCGTGAACTGTTGTCACACTGTTGTTTTCGTGCACTTCGAACAGTGCAAGAAAAAAGTGCATTGTGCTGGAATGGCCCACACCTCCACCACCACCATCACTGCCGGAGGACACATTCGTCTCCATGGCGATGCACATTAATTACCTGTGAGTGCATTCCACATCATGAAAAGCGGCATAAGGTGGATTACGCAACCCTGCACAAGACTGGTCCGCACTAGTCTTCCATGAGCTCATCCTTTCTGTCCTCCCCTCTCTCTGACTCTCCTCAATCCTCCTTTACCTCTCTCTCTCTCTCTCTCTCTCTCTCTCTCTTTAGTTTCATCCTCCCCTTCCCTTCATCCTCCTCCCCTTTGCTTCCTTTTCTTAATCTCACATGCTCTCTCTTTCTCTCTCTCTCTCTCTTCCTTCCTTCCCCCTCTAACTCACTCACTCACTCTGTTTTGGCCTGAGAGAAAAGAAAGAGGGAGAAAGTGCACAATAGGTTAGTGCTGGCCGTGGCTAAATGGGATGCGAAAAGCGGAAAATTCTCTTTCCGGCGACTTCCTGCAAACAATCGATGGGGAAGCTGAACAAGTGGAGTAAAGGAAGAAGGCATTAGAAGAGGGGAAAGAAACAGGGTAGCACTGGGACCCTTTGTGTCTGTGCACGTACTTGTTTTTATAAATTTTCTGGACTAAAACCTTCTGACTCTGAAAATCTAAGAAAACTTTCTATACACTCCAATTAACCAGGTATCTGGCACCAAGACATTCAGCAGCAGATCCTTTAATTTCTGTAAGTTGTGAGGTGGGGCCTCCATGGATCACAGCAATGAGCCTTAGGTGCCCATGACCCTGTCGCCTGTTCACTGGCTGTCCTGTCTTGAACCACTTTTGGTAGGTACTGACCACTGCATGCCAGAAAACCCCCCATGTTGACCTATCTGATGTTTTGGAGATGTTCTGACCCAGTTGTTTAGCCATCACAGATTGGTTCTTGTCAAAGTGTCTCAGATGTTTATGCTTTTACCAACACTCCTTCAAAAACTGACTGTTCACTCGCTTCCTAATATTGACATTTTATTGCACTACCACCATGGCCAGAGGGTTGTGAGTTCGAATTCCCAGCCATGCCGATTTGCCATCAGCAGCTGAAGTCGGAGAGAGCACAACCGTTGTATAAATTATCAATAATTTACAAATAGTTCTGACCAGAGGAGGACGGGTCAGGTCCCCCTTGTGAGTCTTGGTTCCTCCCAAGGTTTCTTCCTCCAGCTCTGAGGGAGTTTTTCCTTGCCACTGTTGTCGTTGGCTTGCTCACGGGGGGTCTTAAGTTTTACATGTCTTCTTATGTTGTTGATTTATTGTCTTTTTACTAATTACTGTTCACTGGCTGTCCTGTCTTGAACCATTTTTGGTAGGTACTGACCACTGCATGCCAGAAAACCCCCCATGTTGACCTATCTGATGTTTTGGAGATGTTCTGACCCAGTTGTTTAGCCATCACAGATTGGTTCTTGTCAAAGTGTCTCAGATGTTTATGCTTTTACCAACACTCCTTCAAAAACTGACTGTTCACTCGCTTCCTAATATTGAGATCCCACCCCTGAACAGATGCTGTGTTTTTCACTTCATCTTTCAGTGGTACTAATGTTAGGGCTAATAGGTATGTTCCATCAACATTACTGAAGAAAAAAACATTTCTAGGATTAATGTGGAATAGAAGGCATAATAAGCTGGAGGAGTGACCCGAGGCCCAGAGCAGCAGAGACTCCACCACTTCTAAATACAACACTTCTGAATCTTCCCCAATACACCAACGCTTCACTGCACTGACCCAAACAGCCCCACCGCAACAGACTGAGCAGAAATTAGTGCCATACAGACATTAGTGCTTATGTGTGTATGTGTGTGTGTGTGTGTGTGTGTTTGGGTGTGTGTGTGTGTGTGTGCATGTTACAGCTTGTCTTTCAGGGATTTCAGACATGTTTGAAAAAGGGAGATGGTATATCTGGATACCGGATATTAAGCTGAATGAATCTGTTAAAAATATTATTTATATATGCACATAAAACATTTATTTACTTAATTTTAACTTGGACCAACTGGGTAACTAGGTATACTGTATATTAGTGCACTGTGTTTATGACTAAACCTTCATGCAGATTCCTGGTAGTCATGTAGGGGTTTTGATTGGCCTGTGTATCCAACATAGAGCTCCGAAAAAAATTAGGAGACCCCCCCTACATTATCAGTTCTCTGGTTTTACTATTGACAGGAAATTTGTTTAGGGAAATTAACATTTGTTACTCATGGACCACATTTCCCCTACATTCCAAATGAAAATATTGCTGTTTAGAGCATTTATTCACAGAAATGACAACTGCTGAAAAACAACTGCTCAAATAATTCAAATAAATAAATACAATAATTATAATTCAAAGAAGTTTTAAACATTCAGAAATCACATTCAGAAATCACTATGGTGAAATAACCTTGACTGCCAATCACAGCTTTCATGTCTTGGCAGGCTCGCCACTAGTCTTTCACACTGCTGTTGGGTGACCTTATGCCATTTACAGTCTGCAAATTCAGGTAACTCAGCTTTGTTTGATGAAATGCCTGGAATAAAACGGCTGCCATACATGTAGAGATGCAAATTTAAGAAAAAATATAAAGTGGTCTTTTAATTTTCTCCACAGCTGTATGAGTAGTCCTCTTTGAGAGTATCTTGACTGTATTGTCTTATAGACTTCCTCTGCCCTGTTGGCATTGATTACTTACCTTTTTGAGACATTTAGACAGTAGCTTAGAGGAGCTCATGTTTGATGGGTGTTAGTAAAGAGTCAGAGAGGTTTAAAGAGTCAAACAATTTATAAAGCTTGGAGATCTGATTCTGCGGACAGTTCCCAATTACAGCTGGTGACATGCTTCAGGCCTGATTTGCTAAACAAGTTCAGAGACCTTGTCAAACACTGAGTGCTACAGTGATTTTATCATGGCTAGGCAGCCTTATTCTGCTTTGTGTCATACCAAAGAACACCCTTAACCAAGGTACAATCATAGTAACGCAATCCTCTCCTCTCATCCTCTCAATCCTCTCATGTCTTAACACAAATACCTTTGTTTAGATATTAAGGGCCTACATTCTAAACATTTACTTTTACTTTATTTTATTTACCAAAATGAGCCATATGTCATTTTTACATACCTGTTTTTTTTTTTTGCAAATGACCTCTGTTCTTATTGCCTGTCCAATGTTGCCATAAGCCTCATTTAGCCAGATATTTATATTGCATTGGATTTGTAATTTCACAAAAAAAGCTTAGTTATCAAATATGGATTGTAATGGACTGGGGAGCGAATGGTGTGTTTGAAACCATACCAGTGATTTTCCATGACATGGGCCCTTTAATAAAGCTTTTTTCTTCCTTTCCAGAGCTGGTGTGTCATCTGAGGATTCCCTTCTGTTCTTGGCTGTTGCCTTTATGCTCACAGGAATTTCCAGTTGTTTGTTTAATTCTTAAACACTTCCCCTTCTCCCTGCGAGTGTGAAAGTTGCCCGGATCCAGCTGAGCCGCCTGGCAGGCTTTCAAACAGGCCAGCGGTGGAGAGCCTGCTGTCAGGGCCGAGCATTACAGGCAGGAGACAAGCAGCCTGTGCGGGTGGGTGGATGGACGGATTTATGTGACAGGCTGCCCAAAGGTGTTAGTGTCGGGGCGAGAGGGGTCACGTCCAAGTGCCTCACGCCGACACGTGACCGGCGTCACACGCCCTGCACCCTTCCTGTGTTTTTTGATCTCCCAACATACAACACTGCCAACAGCATGGAGACCACAATGTGACAGAGCACGCCAGTTATGCAAGTGCAGCTCGGTCCGAGGAGGGCACAAAGTGTGTGTAGCGTGAACTGGACTCAGGAAATGCTGATGGGTTGCATTACTGATTGGAAGAACAGAAAGCTGCAGAAGGAAACAGCATCAGAAAACACCAGTGGTCTGTAAACACAGCACAGACAGGCTCTATATTCAGTATACATAATGTTCAGTTTTTATGCTGTTTTTATGTTTTATGTTAGCAGAGTCATTTAACATATTCTAAATATCTTCCTGATCACGCTGTGCACTCAGAAAAGCCCCAGCACAGTCGGAACCATTGATACTGGGTTTGTCTTGATAACTAGAGAGCTTACTGCCCACTGCCCAAATAGGCAGCTGTCTAATAGGCAGCGTTTTACCCAAAATGATACCTTATGAAACAGCTTATTGAGACACTCTAGTTAGAAGGCTTGCGTCATCAATCATTCCTGCCCATTGTACGTGACTGGCATTTGTTCATGGCAGCCGCCAGTGGTAAAGTTTTATGGTTGTAAAAACTGCTGGTTACTGGCAAGATCATTCTGACCCAATTGCGCTCAAGTTAAGGCAATTTTGGGTCAGCTATTGCAATGGCAAATGCACTATGGGTCAAAACTGGCCGAACTGTAGCAGCATAATGTAATAATGATTTTTAATTCCTGTGTACTCTACTCCAGAAACCAGCCCAATGATAGTTACTGCAACTGGTTAGATGTGTAAATATTAGGGATGTCCTGATTCAATCCAGTGTTTCAGGGTCAGGGGCCTGCCAAGACTTTTTTAATGGATCGGGTATCGGCTTTTAAGGTTCCGATCCACTTTCAATCCTTAGGTTTGATGTAGCAGAGTGCCATCTGGTGCCCTCTAGACACCATTAATAGACCTGATCCTCAGCTGCTGCAAAAAAACGTCTTTTTTCTTAACAGACATTATTTAAGTGCGCAAAAAAATGTTTTATTTGAACTGATAAGTGTGGCGACGTTACCAGTTAGCAGCCAAAACAAAAGCTGAAGTTGGTTCTAATGCTAACTCTCCATTTCACCTTAAGTAGTGCCTCAGTTACAGTGTGTCCATTTCAACAGCAGAACATAACTGCTGCATTATTTAAGGTGGAATGGAAAGTTCAGGAAAGAGGAAAACTTTAGCCTAGTGTTAGCTCAGAGCCTTGCTGTAAACATGATAAGCAGCTCACAGAGCAGCAGGTAAAGAGTGTGTTAGCTAATCTGTCAGAGGAGGATTTAAACTCTTCCAGAAAGTGTTGGTCTATTCTTTGCCATTTTTGTCCACGTTGCCAAAATGGTTATAGTTGTGCCATCAAAAAGATATTTTATTCCATCATCTCCATTTGTGAAGATCTAACAGTCCTCTCATCAGCTTAGCAATCATTTGGTCCCACAGTGGAAAAGAAGCCATAGTGAGTATGCCTTTTTATGGTGTTTACAGTCGTGAAAAGATGTGGTGCTGCAATGATTTCTTTCAATTGCTTTTGTTTCTAGGGCAGAATGAGTGACAACAAACATCTTTTAAAAAAACAAACAAACAATATTTGGTGCACAATATCTAATCTAATATCCCCACAGAGTCAAATGCTGACCCTACCATTGGTGAGCCTGAGCAGAAATCAAGATTCATTAGAATAGGCTCAGTTTCTCCAGTCTTTACCTGTCCAGTCGTGGCGATCCTGTGCGCACTGCATCCTCAGCTTTCTGTTCTTGACTGACAGTAGTGGAATCCGATGTGGTCTTCTGCTGTTGTGGCCCATCCACCACCGGTTTGGATATGTTGTGCATTCCAAGATGTCTTACGTGGGAAGGATGTTTTTTCAAATCACAAATATATGATATACATAACACTGTGCCACACTCTTCATCAGTGAATGATGCATAAAAAAGTTTGTGTAATGATCATGATCTCCATCAGACAGCGTTTTACCTGGATTACCTCACGCACTGATGTTCAGACAGTGGAAACACAGGTATTATTTTCCCACAGGGCTGCTGGAATGTAGCAATAGCCGTTGGTGATGGGCTGTCACTGTGTGTGTGGCCTTGGGATGTATTCCAACACCACAGTGGCAGCTGCAGTCTCAGGAACGGAGTTGACTGACAGCTTTCAGGACCAATCTTGTCACTTCTTGCTCATACCTTCCCCCACTCTCCTTCTGCTGCGCTTTCCATCACACGCGGAGCATGACTGCTGCACATAACACAGTGTGTAGTGCTGCTTATTTCTCAGTCAGCAGCTCATACAGGGAGCCGCTTTCGCTCTTTTTACATAGCTATGTGCACATAAATAAACAGAAAACCCTTCAACTCTAAACACACTTATAACGGAAGCCAATGAACAGATGCATTTTGCATCAACAGTAGTTCAAATTAGTGTCAGGGGAAATCACCTGTGTGCTGCAGATGAGAGAGAGAGAGAGAGAGAGAGAGAAAGAAAGAGAGAGGAAAAAAGACAGTGTGTGTGTGAGAGAAAGTTATAGCAAGCGAGAGAAAGAAAGAGTGCAAGAGAGAGAGAGAGAAAACAATAGAGCAAGATAGACAAATAGACAAAAAAAGAGAGACAGTGATAGACAGAGCAAGAAAGAGAGAAAATGATGTAGTTAGAAAGAGAACGAGAAGAGAGAGAGAGAAAGAGAGAAAGAGAAAAAGATGATGGAGTGTGGAAGAGAGAAAAGAGAGAGTGATAGATTGAGAAACAGATAGATTGAGAGAGAAACAATAGAATGAGAGAGAGAGAGAGAGAAAGCAATAGATAGAGTGTGAGAGAAGAGAGAATAGACAGAGGAGAGAAAGAGTACGAGATAGAAAATGACAGAGAACAAGAGAGAATGAGAGAGAAAGCAATAAACAGAGTGAGAGAGAGGGAGCAAGCTAGAGAGACAGAGTGAGAGAGAGAGAGAGAGAGAGAGAGAGAGAGAGAGACATGCTTTTTCCAGTTGTGTTCATTTGTCTGGGTCCTGGTGGCTCTGACTAAAATGGCCAGCAGGGTCAGCCACTGTGAGGTCATCATCTACAGACGACCCACATCAAGTTCAGACAGAGCCCACGAGAACAGAGACACACACACACACACACACACACACACACACACAAATGCGTTTTTATACCTTGTTACAAAATAACATTCATGTAATTACAACCATGTAATTACATACTCTATGGCTTATTTATGAGTATTATATATAATAATTATACAACCCATATGGATTAACAACAAGTACTACTAATATCTACCATGTATAAAACTGTATGTAAGAACATGTGCATTATATGTAATGTATGCAAGGACCCAAATGTAATATGTCCCATATGCATTATGCATATAAAATGTATATTTATCTATTTATTTATTTATCTATTTTTTATATGTTATTAAAAATTTTTTAAGGCTTTTTAGGCTTTTGCGTGATGCACAGTGTCCACAGAAACCCCACTATCATACGCAGCATCCCATATAGCCATACAACATAGGCTGTCAGAGCACGTGATGAGCCTTTATTAGCCCCACGGCACATGAACACACAAGCAGTGGCTCAGAACAGCTACAGCTGCACGGCTTTTGGTGAACACCATCAGCAGCTTGTTTAAGAGGCTGAACTGGTTGAGAGATATTTTACATTCTACAGCCAGATTTCTCAGTTTAGTCCCAAGTTGAAAATTGAAATTGAGGAATCTTGCCTTTTATTTTCGGTACTGTGGCGTGGTTCTAAAGGAAATAGAGAATAGGGTCTTTGAGCCGGCTGAGCAGTTTTGATGATGATGCTGGATTGCAGAGGAAGCAAAAGTCATCAAACATTGATGGTAGATTGGAGAAAAAGAAGGATTTGGCCCCTTGAATCAGGATAAATGCAAAACCAAATAAAAAGTCCATTTTGATATCAGTTTGACTATACACCAAACGCCAGGCCATGTCCAACAAGACAGGTCATGGACATTGCTATTGGACAATCCTCATGCTTCGGGTTTAAAGGTATACTCCAGTGTTTTTCAAGCTCATCTCAATGTGCTGCATCACTTGCACTTTCAGCACCTGCCAACTGGCTTTGAGTCAATCACTTTCAGTTCTTTTACCATGTACAGAGTGAGATGTGTCAAAACTCTAGTGGTAAATGACCATATGTTGTAGATGCAGCAGATGGACAACAAGCTGAAAACGCTGGAATGCTGTTCACTGGACGTTATTCAGCTAAACTGAGAAATACTACTGTACAAAAAACCTCCAGAACTGTCGAGAAAGTTGACCTGTAGACCCAACAGAGAGCAGAAACGACCAAGGACCAAGGAGCACTCATGGGACTTCAAGGACCAAAGAGCATGGCTTCTAGCAGCACCTACGTTACCTGGAATCTGACCTACGTTACCTGGAATCTCTAAGGTCAAATAGTAAAGACCATCACCCACACAAAAACAGGATGCCAGAGAGTTTCCTCAGTCATACTGGGCCAATTAGATTTCTAACATAAAAGAAACGCTCAATAAGCCGCCGTTACTTCTTCCAACTCTTCTACAGGCTGGCTTCTGCTTGTGAAATCTAGGCAGAATGTGCTGTCAACCCAATATGCCTGAACAAACAGACGTATTACAGAACGCAACGGATGTTACGCAACTCAGAATTAATGAACGTTTGCCATCTGTTTTCTGCAAATCTAAGACAACATATGTGCAGCCCAAGTTAGTGTACAAGTCCCTACAGAGTCCCTCCAGGAAACACGCCAGAATACTGACCTCCATGCCCAACTGGCATGGTCTACTGTAGCACCTAATGAGGACCATCACTACTACTACTACAATATCTTTCAATATACACTTGCCATCCACGTTATAAACACCTACCTTGTCTGGCCACTTTATTAGAAACACCTGCCTAATACAGTACATTCAGTCTCTGGACACTTTATTATAGAACTTACCTTTTGCTTCCACTCACTGGCCACTTTATTAGAAACACTTACCTTGTGCTTCCACTCCCTGGCCACTTTATTAGAAACACTTGGCTTGTATTTTCACTTAGTGGCCACTTTATTAGAAACACATACATAATACCTTCAGTCTCTGGCTTCTTTATTAAACACACCTTACTCTGTCCACTTTATTAGAAATACCTATAGGTTGTACTTCAACCTACTGGCCACTTTATCAGAAACCCTTACCCTGTACATCATTAAAAGGTTACAGACTGGAGCTCATCTGTTGCTGCACAATTTATCAGCACTTCTCAACCACAGTTATCAGTTCTGACCACAGTCCTGTCACTGATCGCTGATGACCAGATTTTATTTGGAGTGTGGACTGTTCTCAACCACAGCAGTGACACTGATCATGGCTGCATTGTGTGTGGTGCTGGTATTAGAGTGTATTAGGGCTTATTTTACACATGACAACATCACTGCTAGGCTGAGAGTTGGTCCAGGCAGGAGTGGCTTTGTGGTCAGAAACTGACCACTGATGAAAGAATAGGGGATGGCCAACACAAACTGTGCCTGGGCTATAGCCTCTGACTGCTTGGAGTGGAGCTAGAGTGGCCAGTGAGTGGAAGGTCACGCTGACATTAGAGGAGTGCTGCTATTTTCTAGCCTCACATAACGATCTCAAAACATTTGGACTGCTGCTTCAGATCTCTCTGCCGTTTCAGTCTGGCATCGCTACAACACTGACCTTTCTTGTCCTGTGCCACTTTTCAAGCTGGACCAATTGGGTTTCGCTGCCAAACTGCAGAGACAGCTCGGCGGATAATGACAAGAAAAAAAAACAGGCTAGGCCGAGGATGTGAGATTTGATAGCATTTTTGCTTAGGGTTCATTAGCAACGCCTACATAGCTAAATGCTTGGAGTGCCAGGATGAAACTGAGCGAATGAATGTGAGATTCAGTCCGGTCATAATTATTTCCATCCAGAAGCAAGAAACTGAACAGTGCAGGCTTCTAATTTTTTTCTCTTCAAATGTACGTCTATAATTACCCAAACATCTTCACATTTGTTAAAGTAATTATCATGTTTATTATCTTGTGATTTAAGGTGATATTCTAATGTTTTCCCTTAGACTTTAATATAATGGTCCCATTTTCAGTAAGTGCTGCTACCTACAATATCTGGACAAAAGTATTGGGACACCTGCTCATTTACTGTTTCTTGCGAACACAAGGTTATTTAAGCAAAAGTGTGTTTGTGTCTGTGTCTGGCCAGGGAAGGGTTTCTACTAGATTTTGGAGGAGCACTGCTGTGAGGATTTGTTTGCATTCAGCGACAATGTAAACAAATCTAGCCTCTAGCCTATGCCTGGCATTTGGCACAGTGCCAACAGGTTCATGTTTATTTGCTCCAGAGAGATCTAGAGATCTATTCTATTGGCATTACTTCTCTACAGAGACTAGACAAGCTGTGTGTGTTTGTGTGTGCATTGGCACATCTGTGTCGGTAATGGGTGCAACTCAAAGTAGGTTCTTTAGAAGAGGTGTCCACAAACATTTGGACGTATAGTGTATGTAAAGTGCTTAAAACAATAACGCTCATGTTTGTTATCTATTTGCCAATCGCTGGGTCCGCCTCAAGCTTTTCCATCAGAACAGCAGAGCTTGTGGAGAGAAATGGGGCCAATGGCAGGGTGGTCTTTATTTTTTGTATGTGAGTGTAGGGAGAGGGTGTAAGACCAGGGGAGTGTTTCACATTGTTTTTTGGGGGGCCCCAGGCCCCCTCACTCGGCTCAGAGAGAAATCACTGTTGGCATTGTGAGGACCCCCAAGGCCAGCACTCTAGCAGCAAGGGGGGAAAGGGGGGCAGGGTACAGAGGGGTGAAATGTCAGCAGGGAAAATGCAAATCAGCCTTGACAACTGGTGCAGAAAGCATGTTCTCCCTGACTGCAGGACCCCTGATATTTCACAAAGTCAAACGGAACATGGCAGCCATCGCCTCGGGGGAGTGTTTGGATTAGGTTATTTAAAGAGGTCTGGGATAAACACACACACACACACACACACACAAACACACACACATACAAATTACAGTGCCTTGCTGTTACATCATAGGACAGACTAGTGACAAGGATTTCTTGACATCGTAGTTCAGGGTGAGCTATATGAGTATATGTTACTGTCACTGCGATCAATTACTTACTGTGTACCTCTCAACCGATCAGTTCTGGGTCCTGACACATTAATCTTTTACCTTTAAAGCATTGTCATGGGGAGACTTGGTAACTTGGTAAATCATCGTCCATTCACTCAAGCTGCTTCAGGTGTCAGGTATGTCTTGGCTGATCGACTGCATCTGGAATAAGAGCTCAATCATTTAAATTCATTTGAATATACATATATATATATATATATATATATATATATATATATATATATATATATATATATATATATATATATATATATAATATTATACAGTTTATTTGAATATCTGCCAGTATGTTCCTTTAGTTTGTTATTTTTAAATATTATTTTTGCTGTGTCAAATCCCTCACAGCTGGGTTGCTGCATATCTGTGAGAGTTCCTCCATCCCTACAGCTTTCCCCTCATACCCTCAGGTCTTCTAATAGCAGTCTACCCTCCTAAAAACAAGAAAAAACAGGCCAGCCTAGTTTTGCTCCACTGCCATCGTCAATGGAATTTCATCAATAGTGAGTTTGGGACTAAATTATCTGCTCTCTTTTGTGAAAAAGGTTCTGTGGCATAAAATGACCTCTATTATGTTTCATGTAACCTTTCATGAGACCATGCCTGGTAAAGGACTCAAGTCTTGCCCTGAGAGCCTTAAGCTGTAGACCACATATTTACTAGTCAAGTCAAGTCAAGTCAGATTTATTTGTATAGCGCTTTTTACAACTGTCGTCACAAAGCAACTTTACATAATTAGTACTTAATAAAGGACAGAGACAGAGAAGAAATAAGAAATAACATGAAGGATCAAAGACCCCCCGTGAGCAAGCCAACGGCGACAGTGGCAAGGAAAAACTCCCTCAGAGCTGGAGGAAGAAACCTTGGGAGGAACCAAGACTCACAAGGGGGACCCGTCCTCCTCTGGTCAGAACTATTTAAACATTAATGATAAAAATTACCAAACCAGATACAACAGAAAGTTAATAGTGGTGATATTAATAGTGGCAGACAGCCACGAGTCCATCTAGGTTTCAACACGGCCACCAAACAGGCAGCAGCGGCAGGCGGGAGAGCCGCCGGTCCGTCATGGGTGGTGGCGGGTGGGGGGGCCCGCTGGCCGGACTGGTAGGTGGCAGCTGGTTTGACGCAGGCAGCTGGTTTGACGCAGCTGGTTTTTACTAGTGCTCAGATGTAAAGGATTCAGGACCTCATGAACATGGTTGGTGACTAACACTGTGGTAGCATTGCTGGATGAGGCTGACAGCCAGCGTGGTAGTGGTGCAGGGCAAGCAGCGAGACATAGAGATAGAGATGCTGGACGAGGCTGGGGTTGGCCCGATAGTGATGCTAATGCGCAACAGCGTTACTGGGCAAGGCTGGGGGTCAGCCCAGTAGCGATGCTACCACCACATTAGCAATGCTAACACCACAGTAGTGCTGTTAACAATGCAGTAGCAATGCTAATGTCACGATAGTGATGCTAACACCACAATAGCTATACTAACACTGCGGTAGAACTGTTGATGCCACAATAGCAATGCTATACACCGGTATCAATGCTGGGTGAGACCACTGTGCTAACATCACAGTAGCCATGCTGGGTGTGCCGGCAACCCAATGCCTGTGTAGTGATGTTGAGTTGACGTGCTATCGCTATAGACTTCGACACAGACATTAATGCCACAGTATGTCTTTGCACCACTTCCACTTTTTAATTTGAGAACTTCTCAAGCCAAGGTCTTGATAGGTCAGAGCTGTTGCATGTTTCCCCAAATTCTGCTTCCCTCGCCTCTTTCCTGGTTCACACACCTCTGACCACCTCCTGCTGTGAAAAGAGAATTAGCCATCTGCAGTCAAACAGCAGAACAGCGCCAGGAGCCCAGCAACACACACACATACACACACACACAGACTCCACAAAGTGGAAGCAATGTCATAGTGGCGACCAGAGTGAGCAACTTGCCACTGTGTTTACTATTCCTGTGTACCCATAATCCCTCTCTTTCTCTCCCGCTAGCATGATGCTTGGCCTAAGCCCTGTAAAAGGGTCTCAACAAGACCTATTTCATATGATCGTGTACGTTCTGAGGGGAGCTTGTTACTTTAGAAACACATCAGTCTAGGTTGAGGGTTAATTGGTTTGGTTAATTGGGAGTTTTGCATGCAGGAGGGCTGCTGCGTTTGTGGTCGTCAACCAGGACTTCCCAATTTCGGAAACCTTTGTTGCTTATTCAGAACTTCTTTTTACACAGGCTGTAACTCATTCACCCACTGATCAGCCATAACATTATCAACACCTGCGTAATATTGAGTAGGTCCCCTGCCAAAACAGATCTGTTCAAACAAGACTCCACAAGACCTCTGACGGCATCCTGTGGTATCTGGCACCAGGACTAAGTCCTGTAATGTGGGAGATGGGGCCTCTATGACCATCAATGTGCCTTGCATGCCCATGACCCTGTTGCCTGGTTCACCGGTTGTCCTTTCTTGGACCACTTTTGGTTGGTACTGATCCCTGCATAACAGACAATCCCTACAAGACCTGCCTGATGTTTTGGAGATGTTGACCCATCTCCTCTAGCCATCACAGATTGGTTCTTGTCAAAGTGGCTCAGAATTTTATGGTTGCCAATTTCTCCTGCTTTGACAGACGCCACTGTAGGTGAAGATAATCAATGTGTTTTATTTCACCTGTCAGTGGTGCTAATGTTATGGCTAAACAGTGTATAGAATTGATTTTTTTTTTTTTACAAGGTATCAGCTTTTTTTTCATTTCTCCACAGAGTGTGATGGAGTGAGTTGAAAACACCATTCAGACCAGAACAGCTCTTCTGGAGGGACTTCAGGAGGACCTACAAACCTTGCTGTCGCGATGATTATTTGATGACTGTCAGAAATAACAGGAAACAAAATATGTAAATGGTGATGCAGCTCTTTCCAGTTCCAGCAGAGCATTCCTCAGTAATTATTTGATTCAGTGGTCAGAGTGGAGTTACTGTGACAGCTTTTCTTAATCCTTACCAAAAAAAAAAAAAAACCCTATAAATCCAACAGCTTCTTTAAAATGGAACGTGACGCAAGCTGGGCATTTAGTGACTCAAAGTTTGTGTGGCGTATATCTATCTGTATGTGACGTCTACAAGTAACGCACCCCGCCAGGCAGGGAGTGACGTCAGTGGAGAAAGATATGGGCTGTCAGGGGAAGGCTCAGAGAGGCACTGTGTGCTTGTGTGTCTGTGTGTGTGTGTGTGTGTCTGTAGTCCCTAGAGGAATGAGGAGCGTCGTCTCCAAGGTCAATTGCACCACAATCACGTATAGACGCGAAATTGGAGCCCACATGCAGACTGATACTCTCTATAGATCACTCCAGTGAAGGAGAGTGCGCTGTGGAATAGGGTGGTATAACAGACCCTTAGTCTGTTCTTCCTGTCAGTCGTTCCAGAGTGATGTTCTGTGAAGCACCTACAGGGAAGTGTGCTGTATGAAGAACAGGCTGTGTGTGATCAGAACAGAGGACATTAGAACAGGTGGGGGACAAAACACCACATCTGAAGCAGCGTCTTTAAAGGAGAGCCTGGAGAGCCCCCTGTTTTTTATTCAGAGAGACAGAGGGGGAATTAGCTGTCTGCTTTTACAGCAAGCAAGGACAGACCACAACAGCGTTACATAAGCCAATGACACTCAACTCAACAAAGCATGGGGGCGAAGAGTCCACTAACATCTACAGCCTGAGAGAAAGAGAAGTGGGATGAATCCATGACAGCGACAGAAAGAGAGAAAGAGAGAGAGAGAGAGAGAGAGAGACAGAGAGTCAAAGCAAGAGAGAAAGAGAGAGAGAGTGTGTATGTGTGTGTATGGCAACGCTAGAAAGTACCAAAGCAAGGAACATAAAAGGGAGAGAAAGAAAGCAACAGAGAAGGACAGTAAGAGAGAGAGAGAGAGCAAGAGAGAGAGAGAGAGAGAGAGAGAGAGAGAGAAATGGAATGAGTGAGAAAGCAAGATAAGAAAAAAAGGGGGAGACAGTGCTAGAGAGTATATGATAGTAAATATGAAAAATAGTGTAAAAGAGAGATGGTCAGAGAGAGAGAGAGAGAGAGAGAGAGATGGAGGAGAGAAGGGCTGAAAGAGAGAACATCTATAGTGATCTCTCTCTCTGTGTAAAAGCAACAAAGAGAAATGTGTGTATCTGTGTGTGTGTGTGTGAAAGCACAAAAACACAGACGGTCTGGTTATGAGCGGAGGGTCTGACAGAGGGAGAAAACACGACCCCAGGCGTAATTATTCCAACATCAACATCAACACAGCCCCCAACTCAACCCTGAACCACACTCACAGCGAGCTGGAGCTCAAGCAGAAAACACACACACGAGCAAGAGATTAGACCAGATAACTGGCCTCATCTGCCCAAAACCGCCGCATGGTTAAACACACAAACACGGCCAGAACACAGTTCAAGTAATTGCAGCCAATTCGGAAGCGCTGTACACTGGAATTAAATTCTGCGGGGTTTCTTATTCTGTGTAAACTGGGATCAGGGTTCAGTGTTTTGTGTGTCTAAAAGATAATGGAATGCCCTGGAAGTTTCCTCTCCGACCTCTATTAGGGGCATTTGTACTATGAGCTTGATTGCCAAGGTCCTTAATATTAAAATGTGTTTCTGTACTTGGAATAGAGTAGAAAGGCCACAAACTTTAAAGTGCTCATGTCCATGTAGGGTCAGTATTGGTACTGGGAACCAGAAAGTTTTGTCCTCAGGTTCTATATTGGCCCCACATATGGATACTCACCAGAGCCAGAGATGGGACCAGGACTGATTCATATTGGGCTCCATAAGGATTGTACACTGCTTATGGGGCGTTGATGGGACCCCTGTGTAATTAAGGTGGACTGTAACAATGGGCCCCATTTGGGAAGCCCAACTGGGTCCCAGTAAAAACACATGTACAAACCCACTCAGGGCCCATGCCCACCTGGAACGCACCTAGCTGACGGTCCACCCATGTGAGCCCCATATAGGCATGTTGGCTGGGCCATGAACCATGAACACTGTTGTCAACAGGCCAATTCCAAAATTCTGGAGAGTTATGAGTTATTAGTGTTGAATTATTAATATGTAAATCACCAAAATGTAAATACCACCCAGCCCACACTGTAGTCCTATTCCAAGAATATGGTGACTGCATTACTTATAGCCAGGATTTGTGCATCAGTGCATCAGAGACACCAGAGCACATGCATATCACCACCAGAACTATAGGACTATTGGAAAAAAAGGCTGCCACGCTAACCAGACCTCATGACCACGCCTTTGCCTGAAGTCACAGGCAAAGGAAAGGGTAATCCAAAAGTGACATGCGAGGAAGCTCAAATCTGGGATGCAAGGGGGTATTTGTGCCAGGCTAAAAACTAACCCTGACTATACCACCTCTCTCCCCCTCCAATGTCAATGCCCAGGCTATCTCAGACTACAGCTAAGCATACAATGTGAAGTCAGGGACAGCTGTGTTTTTGTCTCGGTTTGTGGAGCAATCCCTATTCTGAAAACCAGCACAGACTGGTGTGATGCACTGCTCACCAGTGTTACAAGTAACAAGTAGACCATATTCTCCCAGTGTAGCCTCATGTTCAAGATTTCAGTTGCTGAATAGTAAAAGCTTAAGCAAAACACTATTGAACTCAAAAGTACCTTCAGCTGTACCTGCTACTGATGTCCATTATGAAGTGTTTTAATGAAGTGCTGTCAGGCTAATTAGTGTCTGTAGTCATTGTTAGTCCGAAAAACAGGTCAGACTAAAGTACAGATTTTTTTCTATTACTATTTTGATTGGCCCTATTTCTATTGTGTATGAAATTTGGAGTGGGCGACTGCTGTTTTAGATTATGGGTTTTATTTTATTTTACAACAAAAAATGGTTAGATAAAAAAATGGTATTTTGGACATACTTCACAGGGTCATCTCTGTTGGAACAAAAGTTCAACAAATCTTTTGTAACTTTAAATGAAACTTTATGACTTTATTTTTGGATAATTGTGGGCCATTTATATTGGTCCATTTATCATAAAATTGCCACATTGTAAAGGACACCAGAGGCATTCTACAAAATGTGCCATTTCCACGTTGCAATGATTTTCAAAAAAAACAAAAAAACAAAAAAACAAAAACAAACATTAATATGAATTAATGAATTAATTAAAAAATTTATATGATCCTTTTTATTTAGACATGGGGACCATATTCATGGGGTGGTATGTGACGGGATAGTAAATTATTTGGCTGCAGTTCTTCTTGTGGTTAAGATCCTGACCTAGCACACATGCCAACCCACTTAACATAAAAAGGTTTATTTCTTAAAAAAAAAAAAAAAAAAAAAAGATATAGTTTCCTATGTATTTTGTGTGCCGGGGTGGCTTGGTTAAGCAACAACCCTGTCTAACTTGCTTTTTTCGCTCCTACATGCACCAAAATGCTCAAATGTTGTCACTTCCTTTTTGTGGTGTCATTAAAAGCGACAGTACATTATGACTAGACAAGCAAGTTAGTGTGACGGGGTGGTAAATATATATTTTATGTACACCAAACACACCAAGACAGAAATCTATAACCAACACCAGATTATTACCACTGCAATGAAAACCTTTGACCAGGACTAGAAGGTCTTTTGGAAAATGATAATAAAAATGAAAAACATTTTTGTGATGTTTTAGATGCAAAAGTCACATTGGTCAATATATACATGATAAACACTTATACATCATGCTAACAAGAACACTTGAGATATTAGCTTGTAGCTTTGGAAACACACTTTGGCACATTTGTGCCAACACCTGTTTTAAATTATGCTAAAAACTACAAAAATGGCTACAGCCACGGAATGGTACAGATATAGGCCTTTAGAAATCCAGTTGAGGGATGCTGGAGTGTTTCTTTGAGTCAACACTGCTAATGCAAATCTAAATCACACTGGGGAAAAAATGGCCAACCGTCGTTAAAAGCAGAAGGCACGGGGATGATGCGTTTAGGGCTGACGTCCATGTCGGAAATGCAAATGCGACTGTCTGCATGCGCGGCCCTGAACGCATGATAATTGTGGAGGCATCAGCTGAAACGCTGGCTTATTTTTAGGGCTGCTTACTGAAGTGTGAGCCCTGTGTGCACGCGTGCCAGAGTGTGTGTGTGTATATGGGGTGGGAGGGGAGAGGCACGTGTGTCTGTCAAGCAGGAGAGAACGGTGGGGTGTGTGCATGTCTGTATTAGAGAGAGGCAAAAAGATGAGGGGTTGGGGGGGGGGGGGTGGGCAAGGAGAAATTTGTGTGAGACGAGAGGAGTCCACCTGAGGCAGCCACACATCACCACGGCAGCGTCCCTTCTTCAGCAGTGCTCAGCTCCCGAGGATTGAATAAATAAGCAAAAGTGACTAAACCAAGAGATTTGCTCATCCCTAACAGTCTTATGGTCTACAGTCAGGGCAGTGCTCGCACTTCTACAAGCAAAAGAGGGGGCATAAGAGGTGGGATTACTTGGAAAATTGTGAGCAGGAAGTGGGTATGTGCATTATATTCAGAAAAAAATATTGGGACATCTATACATTACACATCCAGGAACTTTTATGAGATCCCATTCTATATCCATAGGCATTATTATGAAGTCGGCCCCCTTTTGCAGCTGTTACAGTGCCCACTCTCCTGGGAAGGCTTTCTACAAGATTTTGGAGAGTGTCTGTAGGAGGTTTTGCTCATCCACCCAGAAAAGCATTTGTGAAGTCAGACACTGAGGTTGAGGTCAGGGCTCTGTACAGGCTGGTCAAGTTCTCCCACACCAAACTCACCCAACCATGCTTCTATGGACCCTGCTTTGTGCACTGGGGCACAGTCATGCTGGAGCAGAAAAGGACCTTTAAGCAACTTCTGCCAAACTGTTTCTACAAAGTTGGAAGCATACAATCATCCACAATGTCTTGGTCTGCTGCAGCATTAAGATTTCCCTTCACTGGACTAAGGGGCCAATAGGCCAAGCCCTGAACAACAGCAGCATTATCCCTCCTCCACCAAACTTTGTTACAGTTGGCACGGTGCAGTCAGGTGAGGCAGATAACACTTCTGACGTTCATTAAACCCAGACTGGTCTATCAGGCTGCCAGATGGAGAAGTGTGCTTTGTCACTTCGCCAAACCATTTCCACTCCATCCAATGCTTGGCATTGGGCTTGGTGATGTAAAGCTTGCATGCAGCTGTTCAGCCTTGGAAACCTATGTCATGAAGCTCCCAGCACACAGTGTTCATGCAGATGTTAACTCTGGAACTCTGCAGTTATTGAGTCAGCAGAATGTAGACTTTTCCCATTTCTCATTAGGGACTGAATATGTTTCCACCATAAGTAGATGAGCCAAAAACATTATGAATACTTACAGATGAAGCAAATAACGATCATTATCTCATAACATAAGATATGGGCAAGATCTGGGAAGTTAGATGGTAACTAAACAGTCAATATATTGCATGTGGATAAAAATGCCATGACGTGAAGACCTCAGTAAGTTTGACAGGGGCCCCATATTTATTTATTTTATTTTATTTTTTTTGCTCAGGCTGGATGATAGACCATTTGTAAAGCAATTTGAGAGAATACTGCTATTTGCTGTGTTGATAAAGTCTCCAAAAATGACAGTATACATTAACACTAAATATCAGCTCAAACCTGTAGTCTACATATGGTACCCTAAACATATTGTATCTAAACATAAAAGTATTGGGACACCTGCTCATTAAAAAATAAGATTATCCTGATTTTGGTGGGAGTAACTGTCTCTACTGGCTAGGGAAGGCTTTCTACTAGATTTTGGAGCATTGCTGTGAGAATTGCATTCAGTGACGAGAGTGTTAGTGAGGTCAGAATGTTGGATGATCACCTCCCCACCTCATCCCCAATTCATCCCGAAAGTAATGGATGAAGCACCAACCATTCATCTAGAGAATGCAGTTCCACTGCTCCACTGCTTAATAGTGGTGGTGGGGGTAGAGCATTCATTAGAAGGGGTGTCCACAAACATTTGGACATGTGTAGACCCACACTGTTTACCCCTAAATACCCACAAAGTTTGTTCCATGTATACAAAGACTGCACAACTTTTAAATATACCAACACCAACACAGACACTAGCTGGATTACCAAGATCAGGGGGTTTGCTCATAGGCCATCAAACTCCAAGTAGGAGTGCTGACCCAGGTTCAGGGTTTCCCCTTCCATGTCCTAGAGAACAAACACATTCTCGCAAGTAAAGCTGATCCTAAATCAGTATTTTTCCACTGATTCATGTTTGACACATACGGGCGCTCAGATCCTCAAATAGTTCAAAGCTGATTAGAAGCAGCTGCTCAAGTTAATGAAGATTTAGGTGGCTGTCAGGATTATACGGTCTTCTAAGACAGTTTAACAAAATCCACTTAAAAAATATAGAAAAACACGAGCACTTGTTTTCTCCAACAGCGTAAATCAGTACTGGATCTCTGAAACTGTTGTCCAAGTCCCAGCTGTCCACTCCTCTCAGACCCTTCACAACTGCTTCCAAAAGCCTGGATTAAGCAACAGGATACCACTCACCATCTCACCATCCAGCCAATCAAAGCAATGTGGTGCCTTTACTTCCTATATCCAATCCTCAAGTGATGAGAAAGAATTCCTTTTTAATCTTCACAGCTGTGAAGGATGGTTGTGCCTTGAGGGAACTTCAGTGGGCCGACCCAACCAAAGCGAGAGGCCTGGCCCAGTCCCATCTCTTTGAGGAAGAGCTTCCTCCCATTGGCCGCTCTATTTTAGGCTGTCCAAAGTCTCAGGGATTGGGAGCTGTTGACCATCCCAGTCTCGCTTGCTTTTGCTGATGTTGTCTGATGTTTCCTTCAAGTGGAAACAAGTCGATCCAGGTCAGGGCGGGAGAGGACACTACTCAGGAACATTGGAACGGACATCAAGGGTTCTGCAAGATTGCAACCTGAAGGACTACATGAATCAGACATGGAAGGTTATGAAAGAAATCATGAAGCTTCTCTGCTTAAAAGTAAGAGAACCCAGAAAAATGTATCCCGTCAACTACTGGCCGAATGAATACCTTCATTGGAAAGGGGGTCTTTGATACAATATGCAAAGCTGTCCATGCCTCACCTGCTCTTGCTGGACGTTTCCTTCAGCAAGGAATGAATCCATGTAAACAGTAGGACAGGACTCGACTCAACAACATTGGAACAGACATTAAAGTTGCCACAAGCCATTGCATTTCCAGATCAGACTGCATGAATGAATCAGACATGGGGGGAGGGGGGGGGGGGTTGCATGCAATCTAGACTCAAGGCATAAATACCTTCATTAGGAAAGGGTCATTGCTGCAATGATTTCACCAATGGCAAGAACAGAATGATTGGCCAAAATTAAGCCAAAATGAAGGTCTGATTGGCAGAAATAATGCAGAAGTGAAGAGCACTGGGGTCATGCTGGGATTCATAGCCTCCTGTGTGCATGGTCAATGAAGCCACTCCGAATACAGCCTTGTTGGGCACGGCCTGCCTGGATGACTAAGCCCCAGCCTGGGTGAAAGCCTGTCGGCTGTGCTGCCTCTCTTACGTAACTGTGCCTTTGTTAGCAGCGTGCCACGGTCGTTACCATCCTCGTGAGCAAATAACCGAGCATGACCATGGACAACTGTCGGCGACTCGTAACAAGGCAAAATGGAGACGACTGATGAGTCCAAATTCTGCAGCAAGCGAAAAAAGGGCCAAAAAAAGGAGAGATAATTAAGACAAATAAGCCTTTGGGATCCGGAGGAGGTCCCTGGAGCCAAATACGCTCCTGTACTGCTTAGTTGCGCTCTCTCTCTCTCAAGGATAGTGAGTCATCCCTTTCGTGTCAATCTTCTACAAAGCAGAGGCAGCCCAAAACATTACAAAGAGGCAGACAGGGTTCTTAAAACCAACAAGAACCTGATCTATGCACAGCTATTCTTATTTCTTTATATTATATCACAGTTATCAGAATATTACAAACGCCTACCTAATAGTAGGACCAACCACCCTTGGCTCGGACAATGCCAGCGAGATGTTGTGGCATGGACTAGATTAGGTGATGGAAGCTATATATTATAGAGGTTAACTGGTCCACAGGGGTGCATTGATTGCTCTGTATCACTCGTGGGGCCGGCAGGGTACCACTGTCATGCCGTTGGAAGTCACCCAGGGTGCAAGAAGTCCATTTTCGGTACAACTTCACTATGGTGGCTCTAAAACATCCAGCAAAGTTAGCACTACAACCTTTCGCCCACTGTCACAGTCCTCTAAAGTATTATGACCACCTACCCAATATTGGGAATAGCCACCCTTCGGTGTCAGGACAACAAAAAAGTCTGGATGCTTGTCTTCCTTGGGTCTTAAAGCACGGCGGGTCAAGCCGAGCCGTACTTGAAGCTTGAGAGGGGTGTTGGTGCAGATCAGCCTTTTGACCATTGCCATCAAGTATGGAAGGGCTGGTCCAGTCTTGGCTTTGTAGACCAGCGTCAGAGGTTGGAATCTGATGCAGGCAGCAGCTACAGGACGTCAGTGAAAAGAGCACAGCAAATGAGTTACATGGTTGAAAGGCCAGTGCTGCTGCTTTATGGATCAATTGCAGGGGCCTGATGGTGCGTGAAGGAAGACCAGCCAGAAGGGAGTTGCAGTAGTCAAGTCTTGAAGGGACAAGAGACTGAACAAGCACCTGGGTGGCATCTCTAGAGAGGAAAGGTCCAATTCTTTGGATGTTGTAAAGGAGAAACCTGCATGCTTCTGTAGATGGAGTGAACAGTGAGTTCTAAAAGTAGATGGCAAGATCATTGTGAAGTCCAGCAGCTCGGTCTTGCTGAGGTTGAGAACACATCAGAGGATTTTACTTTGCCAAGAGAGTGAGAAAAGAAGAGGACCCAGCACAGAGCTTTGTGGAACGCCAGTGGAGAGTCTACATGAAGCGCATGTGTCCCCCTGCCATGTTACCTGGTATGAGCGCTCCTCCAGGTATGATGCAAACCATCGTCATGCAGTGCAGATGATTCCAAGGCTGGTGAGGATCTTGTGGTCCACCACTACTAGAAGTTCTCCATTTAAAATCAAGAACTCCGGTCCAGAAAACCAGGTAAACTGTAGAATGGCATGGCTTACTGCTTTCACACATGCTGCTGCAACACATCTGAATAAATAACAATGCTGGAGAAGAGAAGAAAGTAAACTGTGGATCTTTACAGATTCAAAACTGGACCTTTAAAGCATTAGGGATCCTTAACAGAGGTCTCTGGAATCAAATATTGCAGGACAATCAGTTTCAAACAGCAACAATAAAACAGAGGGTGGATTCTAGCAGCATTTGGCACTGTTCTGGGTATTTACTGTTGGCGTTCTAAAGGGAGAGCAGGCTTACTTCTCAACTCCACTACCTTTGCTGTTCCATAGCAAAAGTAAACAAGAAAATGGTCTTGGCCGACCAAATACGTTTGGTGTAAAGGGGACAACTGGCCACATTTAATCCTATTTGCATGACTACTGCTTTAGGCCCACACAGAATCCAGATTCCCAGCACTCCAGTTTGGCTTTCTAGTTGGTTTTCCTGGAGGTTACAGAGAAGCGCAGGCCTGAGGAAGCAAATTCTCACTCCCCCCGCTCGGCTTACTTAGCTTCTCAGCGGCTGTTTGGCACCTTCGCTATAATAGTGTATCACATCACACTTTCATCACACCTCGCACAAGAAAATCAAGCACAGCACGAGGAACCGTTTGGCGCAAACTCCCAGAAATAACCCACTGCCAGACGAAACGCGGGCTCTGCACCTGTCAGCCGCTCCCAAAGCTTCTCACTTCGAGAGGGAGCTGTGGGTGTTGAGATGGGAGAGGCATCTCCTGCTTTAAATCCCCAAGAAACTTATCCCCATGAAAGTAATTCACTTTGGAGCAGACAGGGGCGGAACCTGATTGGCTGAAAAAAATTCTAATATTAGGAAAGCGATTCTGATTGACAGCCCTGTGCCCCAGTTTGTGTCGCCTTGATTTCGGGTCGACGGAAGACGACAGACAGGCTTCAAACGACGCCTCTCCTCCAGCAGAGGTGAATCATGTTAAGGCGACAAAGCGAGACTATGAAAGGAAGGTGAGAAAGTGAAAATGAGGGCAGGTGAGAACAGGTAAAGGGGTAAGCCGGCAAGGGAACAGGAAAAGTTAGGATTTGCCTTGCTACTTTTCTTTATTTAGTGAAATAATGATTTAGAATGATTTCTAAAACCCATGGATTAATGCAATGCAAACAAACATTCAATTGTCAATATTAACCTTTTTCTTAAATATAAACCTAATTTCTTGGTCCTAACTTTAATGCTCGACTGAGTTTTGCCAGACAGTTTGTTGGCAATTTGAGCATTTGTAGAGAAGCTTAATGGGACCCAATAAAGCGTGACCTAATTTTTATCAATCATCTGTTTTTAGCAAAGACAGAAATCTCATAGCAGCTTGCCAACTGCCTGCTGCTTCCCTACCACCTCCTACTGCCACACCAACACATACTTCCCACATCCAGCCAACCATCCAGTCCTTAATTAGAGGAAAATGACAGCTGATTATTTTCTAGACGAAAATGAGAACTACTGATGAGCATTAGTTACAAATGGATATTTCTGCAGTTTCATATATCTGAAACATAAACTTCAGACATAACAGATCTGTAAATCTACAGTATATCAACACCTACGATTACCAGATTGCTCACCGAAGGCCTGGCAGGAGGAAGGAGAAGTAGATAACTGAAGTGGTGGCGACATTGTTCACCACCAAGAATGACTGACCGTGATGTAATGATTGGAGATGGATTCAGTGCATTTACACTGATCAGACGTAACATTACCTCTATTGATGGGTGAAAGTGGAAAAACATTGATTACCTTCATCTACAGTGGCACCTGTCTCTTCCTATATTAGACAGCAAGCGAACAGTTGCTGAAGGTGATGGGTTCAAATGGGAAAGCATAAGAACATCCTCAAGACCAGTTGGAGCCAAGGCTAAAGTCAATAACAGATCCTTTAAGTCATGTAAGTTGTGAGGTAAGACCTCCACAGATCGCATCAATGAGCCTTAGGTGCCCATGACCCTGTCGCCAGTTCACCAGTTGTCGTTTCTCTGCCCCCTTTAGATAGGTACTGACCACTGCATACCAGAAAAAGCCTCAAGACCTGCCCGATGTTTTGGAGATGTTCTGACCCCGTCATATAACCATCACGATTTAGTGCTTATCAAAGTCGCTCACTTACTTGCTTGACCATTTTCTCTGCTTTTATTATTTACCTGCTGCCTAATCCATCCCACCCCATGTTATGGCCAGTGTACATTTCATTTGTGCAACACGCATGCATCAAACAACCTTCTAACACACCCCAATCTGACATTAACCAAGTCAATCTATGACAGCAATGTGTCATACATCAACTGCTGACATTTAAATAAGGTCAGTCGCTGAGTGTGACGCTCACCCTGCAACCACACCACACACACTGCTCTGATCTGATGGAATGATTTATTCGTAATCATGGTAGTATAATAAAACAATGAACATTGAAAGCACTGACAAGTTAAGCCAAGGCCTCTCCCCCTCTCTCTCTGTCGACCCTTGCATGCAGTAGCGCCCTCCCTCCGTTTGCTCCATGTCCAAGAACTTCAGTTAAATGAGTCTCCTTTGTGTTCTCCTACGGTTCTTATTTTTTTGTTTTATTTTTTTTGAGTCCTTAAAATATATTTTAATATAAAACAAGCTCACGCACAGAGTCTACCCCTCCTTCCAGAAGGGTCTGTGGGCAAACTGTGTCCGGTTTTGGCTGGCGAGGTTGAGCCCGGCTGGGAAGTGCTCACGCTGACGTGTGTGTGTGTCAGAAAGAATGTGTGGGTTTGTGTATACAGTATAAGAATGTGTGCACCGTTCCAGCTCTTCACTCTTGTCCCGCTCGGTACGATGTTGACGGACACGTTTATTTAGACCCGTTAAGGATGGAGACAGCAAATAAGCAAACAGACAAAAATCAACAACGGCAAAAAAGACCATAAAAAAACTGATAAAAAAGGATAAAAACACACAAAAACAAACAAAAAAACAAACAAGTCAGTGTGGCAGCGAAGGGGAAACGAGATGCTTTAGCCCTGCCATCTGGAGGCACTTTGGCACAGAGCAAACGCCTCTCTCTCATGCTCGCCACACGAGAAGCATGTAGCTAAAACATAGAACCCGTGCCGCACAACATAAGAGAAACTTGAGGTACATAGACAGAGAGCGAGCAATAGAGGGAGAGAAAAGACAGAGCAGAAAGAGAAAGTGCGAGAGTGAAAGAATGTGAGAGTGTATGAGAGAGAGCAAGAGCGAGAGAGAAAGAAAAAAAGAGAAGAAAGTGATAAGAGCCTGAGAGTGAATGAGAGAGTGCAAAATAAGAGTGTGAGATAGTAGAGGAAAGTGAAAAGAGCAAAAAAGGAGGGAGAGCGAGAGAGAGAGAGAGAGAGAGAGAGAGAGTGTCACTGAGAGAGTGTCACTGAGACAGATAAAGAAAAGCACCTGACAAAACAACGAAGAAAAGGCCAGCCTTTCTCCCATTAATGTCATGCTGAAGAAAAAAAAAACCCAGAGAGAGCAAGGAGAGATGAGAGAGAGAGAGTGAAACTGAGTGTGTGGGAGGGAAGAGAGAGACAGGGAGAGAGAAAGAAAAAGAGGGGGAGAGGGAGAGAGAGAGAGAGAGAGAGAGAGAAAGAAAAAGAGGGGGAGAGGGAGAGAGAGAGAGAGAGAGAGAGAGGCAACACTATGATATTGGCATGAAAAAAAAAAAAGAAAGAAAAAGAAGGCTGAAGAAACAGATATTGGGACATGACACGCTTTTACACACACACACACACACACACACACACACACACACACACACACACACACACACACATACACACATACACACACACACGCGTTCACTCTCACACTCACACGCACACACAAGGAGGTCTAGTAAGGTCCTCCTTGGTCTACAGAAACACAAGTGCGTCCAGATCAACAGTCCGATAAAAGTCCGGAAAGGAACGAAAGCAAAAACCCGAAGCCTCTTCTCAAGCTTTGCCGCTCGTTGGTGACTGACACGTCCTGGACGTTTCTGGACGTTCTGCTTCCAGGAGGCCTTTGCTTATCTACCCTAAACCCAGCAACCGCTCCGCCCCCCCTTTCTCCTCCTGGGTGAAGCCGCCTCCCTGGCAGGGAGCTCACAGGTAGAGTTCTTTAGCTCTGATGTGCTGCAGCTTCTCGCGCAGCATCCGAAACGATGGCCTCAACACGGGGTCCAGGGTCCAACACTGCTTCATCAGGTCGTACACCACGACCGGGCAGCCGTCCGGCGCATCCATCTTATAGCCCTTCTCCACCCGCGGCACCACCTCCTTTAGCGGCTGTGGAGAAGACACACAGAAGTGTGAAGCGAAGTGCGAAATGCGAAACAAACATAGCTGTAATTGTCCGGGCTCACACTCTTCAAAGCCACAATTTTTCCAACATGCCAAGACACGCTTGCTTCATCAGCTTTAGCACTGGAGCTACGAGGCTTCTGCAGCTGATAATGAATGATTACCTAACCTTAGCATGGTTTATTTATTTATGGTGATGCTAGATAACACAATACTGTATAGAACATAAGCGCACACATACAACAACCAGCCATAACATTAGTACCACTGACAGGTGATGCGACAAACATTTCGACAAAAGGGGTAGGATCTACATATTAGGCAGCAAGTGAACAGCATTTTTTGGTGTTCCAAGAAAGGAACCACCTGTAAGCCTGCAAAAAGGTCATGGGCACCTTTGATGCTCTGGCCTAATTGATGTGATTCTTGGAGGGCCCACCTACTTACACAACTGACAGAACTTAAAGGATCTCCTGCTAACAGGACGCCTTCAGAGGTCTTGTGGAGTCCATGCCTCGAATGGTCAAATCTGTTGTGGTGGCCTGGTCTATACAATACTAGGCAGGTAGTACTAATGTTATGACTGATCGGTGTATGTACACACATTCTGGTCTCCGTTAATCTAAGAGCATTTAATCAGTGCAACACTTGCTCAACCCCTTAGGGATGCTTCAGGAAACTCAGTCCTTTAAATAAGCAATAATTTATTTGTTGTTGTACATGGATGTCTTGGCAATATTGGGCTCTCAGTGATCTGTTCAAACCGGGGGGTGGGGGGTGTTTTATGGATGACCATAAAACATTCCTTCATAATAAGTGGTACTATCACAATCAGTAAAGTGTGGCTAATGAGTCTATCAGCTTTCCAAGAGTACGGTTTTATTATTTGTCTATTAGTCAACTTCTAGAATTTCAGCGTAAAAATTAAACATTATTTTTCTTTATTTATTAAAAAAATTTTTTTTTTAGAAAATGCAGGTGCAGTAGTGACTCATTGGTTAGAGCACAGAGTTGTTGAAAACAGAGTTACGAGTTTGACACCCAGGTCTACTAAGCTGCCCGTGGGCAAGGCCCGCTGCTCCAGGGACACCGGAATTTAGAGCTGGGTTATGTGAAATTTGGGGCAGCCGTGGCCTGAAGGTTAAAAACCGTAAGATTTGTTGGTTTTCTCCCCTAGACCGACAGGACATGACTGAAGTGCCCTTGAATAAGGCACCTACCCCCAACTGCTCCCCAGGCACTGCAGCTAGGGCTGCCCACGGCTCTGGGTACATGTGCTCACTGCCCCCCCCTAGTGTGCACAGATGTGTTAACGGTGGAGGTCAGCTTCCTGTGACGGGTTCTTTCTTTCTTTCAAGGTTTAAATATTAGTTTTTTTAAATACCTTTTTTTTTGTTGTGAAACCTGCCTCCAACTGTGTGGGGTTGTTTAGGAATCTCTGTTAAACCTGCTTATGTGGTTTCTGACAAGGTATGACACACTGCTATGTATAAATATGGACAAAAGCATTGGGCATAGCTAAAACCAGCAGTAACAGCTATTGTGAAGTGTGAATGTGAATGTTATTATACAGTTAGAGGTGGGCAACAGAACACTACTTTATCATTATACAGTATGCTTTTATATCATCATGGCACACCATGACTATTACCAGTACTTCCAGAACAGTGACCAAGCATGGTATATAATAAATATGTGTACTTGTTTTTAGTAGACACCTTGACTACAAATCTGTCCATACCTACAGCATCAGAGATCACAAAAGTCTATGTGCGATTATTTATCAACCTCACATAATTTATGAGAAGCGTGTGATTCATTAGGTATGCAGTGTATGATGTATCAGTCATACTTATTCTGAGATGTTCACCAACTACAGCCCACTGTGAATAGCAGAGAGATCATAACGCTTTGACTGCCCTCTGGTGGACGTTGCAAAAACAGCACAACCTACAGATGATTTCGTTTCAGAGTAAGAAAAACTTCCAACTTCCAAATGTGCAAACCGATGCGGTCACGCAAAAAACTTGCATCTCTGTTCCTGCCATTTTCACTTTGCCATAATATGAACCTGACAACTCTTTATATTTTGTCAAAATTGATGAATGGACCAATAGTGATGCTCCAAAAGGACCTGGAAAAAATAACTATTTACATTGACTTCTATTAGGAGTTTTTCCTTACTCCTGTAAAGCTGCCATTTTGGAGATACAATGTTTTTGTGTAACAGTGACAAAACGCTCAGGGTCAACTATTAAAGCCAACAGGAGGAGTCTCTTACAATTCTGGGGTAAGGCACACGGCCAAAAGAGTAGATCTCCCAGAGCAGGACTCCGTAACTCCACACATCAGACTTGGTGGAAAACCTCTGTGAGAAGGGAAACAAGAACAACCATGTTTAAGTGAGGACATGCTGGAGAGATGGGTGTTTTTATTGCTTGCGTTTCAGAACGTCTAGCTCTTTTTTTTTCAGGGCCACTGAAGGCTGAGCCCAAAGTCAGCAGGATCTAGCTTCATAGCCCTCTTCTGAACTAAAACCCAACACAGCTGATACAAGTACTCAGACACAGGGGTGGCCATTCCTGCTGCTGGAGATAAGACACTTCTATTATAAAACCAGCTGTTTTCAACTCGAGCTGGAAGTAAAACCTGCAGTAGAGCTGGGCACTCTGAGGTGGAAACGTTAACTGTCTGTTCATTATTAAGAAAATACAAAGCTCCACACATTCCACAGAGAATATATATTAATATATATATATATAGACTATATATTAATAGAAAGATAAGTGGCACTCAAAGTGCATGGTAGTGGGAAATGACTGCAACAGTGTGTATGTATCTTCATTAAGAACAATGGTTTTCGATTCATAACTGGTGTGTGATTGCCTTAAGAACTCCCTCTAGATTTATTTAATAGTTGATATTAAGAAACAAAAGAAGTAGTGGTGGTGAGAGTGATGGTAGTAGTGGTGGTCTTTATTGTAATCGTGATGGTAGTAGTACCTTCTCTCTGAGTGCCTCAGGTGATGTCCATTTGACGGGCAGCTTGGCCGTGTCCTGGGTGGACGAAGCTTCCTTAGTAAGACCGAAGTCACTGACTTTAGCGATGTTGTCTTCGGAAACTAGAACGTTCCGAGCTGCAAGATCCCTGTGCACGAAGTTATTCGCCTCGAGGTACTCCATTGCTTCACACACATCACTGAAGGAAAAGAAAGACAGGAAGAAGGAAATCAAGCAAAGTAAAAGGAGAGAGAGCGTAAATGAGTGTGAGCGAGAGAGAGAGCGAGAGCAAGAGAAAAAAAACAGAGATGCCATGGAGAGATTAAAAGAATGGAAGAAGGACATCAAGGGAAAAGGAAGGAAGAAAAAAGAGCGACCGAATAAAGACATGATCTATCAAACAGTGGATTAGGAGGTACATGCCTTTAAAGGCTTCAAAATTGCTTCAGACAGCAGAATTTAGAAGTTCACAGAATAAAGATGTGAAGTCACCATCAAAGCTGCTGTTTGAAGGCAGCTGAACTCACAGTGAAAACTTGAGCAGGCACTCTCCCCCGAGCACGGTGCGCCCTCGTGAACGCAGGTAGTCCACTAGACTGCCCTGTTTCCCCCAATCACACACAAACACAGCAAATATTGTTTTGTTAGTACTTTATATATTCATGCAAATTCAATGAACAATAACCTATTCATGTTCTGAGAAAATGTCTGAACATATGTCCGCTCCATATAGTTGTCTTTTGGTGTTGGAAGTTTACCCACTAACTAGGGATAACTTCTGAGTGGACAACTAAGCACTTCTGTTGCTCTGGATGAAATCTCTACTAAATGCTCTAAAATCCCGGGTCATTCTGCTTTGCCATCAGCAGCCGGAGCCTGAGTGAGCACAATTGGCCATGCTCTCTCTGGGTGGGTAGAACTCTCTCCCCACCCCTCTCTCAATGAGAGGTTGGCTAGCACAGCTCAAAAAGAGGCGGTGGCTGACTTTACATGTATTCGGAGGTAGCATGTGCTAGTCTTCACCCTGCTAGTGTTGGGAGCATTGCAAGTGACAGGATGAGTCCTAATGAGTTAGAAAAGTTAGAAAAATTAAATATAAATTTAATGACAAAAAAACAACAACAAAATGCTATAAATGTAAGTGATGAGTCTATCACCTAAAACAATACTGAGTGGGAGACTTCCATCTACCTTGAAGCCTTTTGGCATCAATGCAAATGTAAAGAAGCAAGCTTTAGACACCAAACATTTTGGATGATCGGAAATGTTTGAGCTAAGTGGGAAAACTGTGTGAAAAAGATTTGTTGGTTAGCCATTTTATTTTATGAGAATACATTACTACTACCACCCAATACCTTTCCGCCCTATCTGTATGTACAAACCACCACTGTTCACATTTTCCATTACATATCTACTAGAGACAAGTTATATCTGTTCAATAATATTTATTTGACTCCAATCCTGGATACACCGTGTGTGTTATTAGTGTCACAACATGCTGGATCACTGATGTCTGGTAACTTCTGGAGAAAATGCCTTTAGTCTTACTTAAAAATTAGCCTCAGTTATAGTTAACTGAATTTCTCAAATTGCTTTCAACACATCAATTAATATAGATATAGATTATAAAGTAGCTCATTGAAAAGGCAGACCTTGGCCATGTACTCTGTGACGATGAAGAGACTTCCTCGTTCCTCCACAATCACTCCCAGCAGCTGCACCAGGTTATTGTGCCTCAGCTGCCTGCAGAGAGCACACATACAGACCAGGTATCAGAGGGCAAGACAGTAAAGGTCAGGAATATGGAGTAAAGTTAGAAGGGGGGGGGGGGGGGGGCAAACAAACAAAAAATAAATAAATAAATAAATAAAAAAGATAGGAGGAGGATGTGAGGGGAAAGAGGCAGAGGGAAGAGCTACTGAGAAGACAAAAAAAGTAATAGAAAAAGTGTGGGAGGACCAGACAGAAGTGTAAAGGTTAAACAACAGGTAAAGGGCTAACAGACACTCACGTCATAACTGAAGCCTCAGCGATGAAGGCTTGTGCCGTGGCGTCATGTTTGATGCATTTCACCGCCACTTTGGTCCCTCTGTAGTCTCCCACCATTACATCTGAAAGAAGCACACAAAGGTATAAAGGTGGTAAGTCTCTGAAGGATGCATTTGTGACTGTTTGGGAGGTGATCAATTTAATGCAGAATTACAGATCAAATTTCTGAAATAGATTACTTTTCATTCAAGCTTCACTGAGCCAAAACATTATGACTTAATGCTTAATTTACTGTTGGTATGCGTGCCATCACAACAGCTAATTTTACAAGATCCGTGAAGTGGAATCTATGGTATCTGACACAGAGAAGTTCATTCATTTGTGGTCATCATTTTGGCTCATCAGTGTAAGCACACCACACGTACCTCCGAACTCTCCTTTGCCAATGGTTTGTATAAGCTTCAGGTCCTTCCTGCTTAGAGCCCAGCCACCTGCACAGATCAGACAAGAGGGTGGGAAATTACTTTAGAATATGAGAGTCAAGACTATTTATTAATTTTTACAAGTCTGAATAAGCACATGAAAGCATGGAAGCGCTACAAGTGTGTCATGTAACAGGTTTTAGAGGAGGGTGGTTTCACAAAGCTAGCTGGCAAGATCCAGTTTTGGTGTGGAATTGAAGTGTGGCGTTGTTAATTCTGGAAAGGATTCAATGGTAGGTGCTTAACCCACCTCAATATAAGGTATAATTTTTTGGCCAAGCAACAATACAGCTCAGATAGTCTTCAAAGAGTTTTCAATCTAATGGAAAGAGACGAAGTCCTGAGTGGCCAACTTACTCCTGGAGAACTCATCCTGGGCTGCTACCGTCCCCTCCATCAGCTTTGGCTTGATCAGCCGAGTACAAAGTCCATCTGCATCTTTGGTGTAATGCTGAAAGACAAAGAAAATGAAGTATGGTTATTCTGTGTTAAGAGCAACCTATCAAAACACAAATAGCAGGAGCTGCACACAGGGACTATCCACTATCGTAACCGTGTGCCTTTAAAAACAAATTGGATGAGCACAAACTAATGGTCCTATAGTGCATGTAGCAATGTACTTGTAACACTAGCATTTAGTGTCAGTGGTGAATGTCAAATAGGTTGGTGCGTCTGGAATTTGAGCATTTACGTTTGAAGCAAAGCTGAGAAACACAGGTCCTTCATCTTCATATGAATGCTGGTTCTACCTGTTAAGGCTGTGACTGACAAAATATCCTAGGCAAGAATACACCAGATTCTTCAAGGACTTCACTGACTGATGTGAGCTATACACTCTAAAAAATGAAGGTGCTATAAGGGGCTCTTGGGGTCAAAAAGAACCATTTTGTAAAGGCGTTTTGAGTGTGAAGCATCTTTAAATTAGTAAGGAACCTTTAAACTGAATCGCTCATGAACCCCTGGTAGCACTTTAAGAAGGGTAGCAGAGAAATCACTAATACTGCTCTGGCCTCAAAGCACTAAACATGCCAGTTCCTGTTCCACATACATTCTGAAATGTAGTTTTAGGCTGTCAGCAGGGGGCAGCACTGGAGCAGAGCTCAGTGACCAATATGCTCATGCATGCTTACACACGCGTTACAATGACGAGGAACAACATTCCAGTCAAGCTACACCTTATGCAACGTTAAGAGAAGACCTGTTTTCAGCACCTGTACTTCAGGTAGAAATGTCGGAGTGGGAAAATAATCTTTTCTATGAAGCCGTGGAAATCTGGAGTAAACAGGCCAAATACACCCCCCAAAAAACAGCTCCAATCCACACAAGGCTGCTGAGTAGCACTATTTACTGTGATAGCAACGATAATGACCTGCTGTGACAGGCAGCAGAGCGGAAGAGGGTGGGAGAAATGACAAGAAATGGGGAAGAAGAAGAAGAAAAAAAGTATGCGTGGAATTCTGTTCCAGACTGTAATGCAGAAAGGGCAAGTGAAACACACTCTTTCTCTCACACACACACACACACGATCGCTTGCTCGCTCACTCTCTCAAGGGAGATGGTGAGAACAGTGTGTGGACAGCATTCTTAGAGAAAAAGAGCACGACATAAGCAAACAGTATTTCTCAGCAGGGGGAGAAGATCTGGCCTGATTGCACAAAACTAATGCTTATATAGTGTGTATCTGTCCTGCTCCCGCAATCACACAGAATGACCCATATACACTTCAGGCTGAGGGTTGCCCATCAGGGTGCTAATATTTTTTTACTTATAAGTTTGTAAACACGCTAGGATGGACAAAATGCCCTGGAAACGCATCAGTTAGAGCTGGGCAATATGACTATTTTATTGTATCGTGATAAACATTGTTATCATGTTACACAATATGCTTCTGTGAATGTATCGTGGATATAGTCAGTGCTTAAAGAATAACAATTAATTACAGAGTGTAATCAGTCTTATTGATCATTTACGGCATTTAGCAGACGCTCTTATCCAAAGCAACTTACAAAAGCGCTTCCATATAGTTTGAATAGACTACAATTCAAAGATACCTCTAAGCTTAGATAGGACTAAACACAAGTCAATGAGAAAACCATAATACTCATCGCCCAAGTACTCTCATAAGAGGAGGGGCGTTTGAGGACCGTGAGTGACTCTGCTGTTCGGACATTCAGGGGAAGTTTGTTCTAAAACTTCGGTGCAGGACAGAAAAAAGCCTGGACGCATGTCTTCCGTGGATCTTAAGGGATGGCGGGTCAAGCCGAGCCATACTTGAAGCTCGAAGGGCAGCTACAGGAAGCCAGTGAAGAGAGAACGCAGCTAAAGAGTGACATCAAATAAAAAAAATAAATAAATAAAAAAAAAATAAAAATAAATAAATATATATATATATAATTATATATTTAATATATATATATATATATATATAGCGCTTTTTACAACTGGTGTTGTCAATTAAAGTGTAGCATATTCTGAGTAAAAATCACGGTACTCAACATGGGAGAGTATTTGGATTGCAGTTTTTTTTTCTGGTTGGTGCATTCTGTCTACATGACAACATAAATAACTTAAAAATGTCTGTTTATATTGTGATACAGATGTATTACCCAGCTCTAACATCAGTGCCACTTTTACAGTCTACAGAAACACTATCAGGAGTCCGATAAGGAGCTGTTTGTTACTCTGCAGGTGTTACATACTGGCTGTGGTTTACAGGCTCTCTAATTGCTCCAAATCTATATATACAATTTAGTAAATGTTTTAAAACCAATGAATACATGATAGAGAGAGACTGAACAGCAGATCAACACCTCTACTTCAGACCTATGAGGAAAGCCTTTCCACATTTGACTGCGTCAAGCAGGCTGTCAAAGTCTGAATACTCAGCGTTCCTGATCCACTTACAGTCAGTGGTCTTAGCCACGCCAAGGGTCTGTGGCACAATCCAGCCTCCGTGCGCCTCTTCAGAGGACTGAAATCTGACATATTTGCACGGAGACTCACCAGTGATAAAGATCAGACTGTGATGGAGCGAGTGGGCAGGAGCGAACCGGTGCTCGTTTACAATTCTGCGTTTGGTTCGAGTTGTGTTCATATTTCAAATGAACTGCGAGTCTCGACCCGCTGGTTTGGTGCGCACCAGAGTTAGAAAGGCAGCGTTCACACTTACTCTAAACCAACCGTAGTGACAGAGCAAATCACACCAGCAAATCATTTTGATTAAACTAAATCTGTAAAAGACCTTAACAGCACACTGGAGAACACTGGAGAAGTTGTTTTCACCTCCACCAGCTGCATGAGGTTCTCAAAGAACTCCTCCTCATCGATGGAAAGCTTGCCGTTGTGGTAGATGATGCGGTAGTGCTCCACTTTCCCCTCACAGCTCACACACAGCGTGTAGTCGCCAGGGTAGTTGGTGCTCTCCCGCACCAGATACAGACCCGTCTCTGGCGGGTAGAGGAGCCGTTCCGCCTGGTCCCGCGTGATCTTACCATGGAACCATCTGCAGAAAGAGAGAAAGAGGTGGTCAGTAAGCAACTATTGCGCAATACCTTGGTTGATTAGAGCTCGACATGGAGGGGATTCGGGGAGCTGGTCAAATGACTGGGCCAAAGACCAAGCGTGTTTTCAGAGCTAGCCTGTGTGCTTTAGCAGCAGCCAGCCCGACGCCTTGAAAGTGGGTAATTAAGGCGTGTGGTTTATCTCTCTCTTTCCCGGGGCTGCTGATACCGTTCACACAACTGAAACAGAGGTAGCGGAAAGTGGACAATGACGCACTGTTGACTTCATGTTTTACCACAGTTTCATCTTATCTCACCAGCCATGCTTCTTTGATGCGCTCTTGCTACGGATGCAGTGTGTTTACTGCGCGTTTCTCTTACTTTCTGTAGGTCATGTGATGTGAAGCGGATGTGCAAATGCTATTAAAGCAAGCAATAGACAATTTGTTTATTAATAACATCAGTTGACATTTCTAGGCATTTTTAGAGAACAAGGCTATTATATGGACAAAAGGGAAAACGCAGGGACACCTGCTCATTCTCGGTTTCTGCCGAAAATTGAAATATTTTATTTTGTTTGAGTAACTGTCTCTACTGTCCAGGGAAAGCAGTCTACTAAATTTTGGAGCATTGCTGAGAGGATTTGATTGCATTCGATTTGATTACATGTGGTATTTCAGGTCAGTCAGAACAAGCTGTTGCCTTAAACCAACAGGAAGCGGTACTTGTCTGAACGCTCATCTACGCCCTCACACCCGCACACTCCTCTGAGAAAAAGTTAGCTGCTTATATTATTGGCAGGGAAACCTAGATCAGGGGTCCTGTTCAAAATTCTCAAGGGCCTTGGATGACATAATTGTCTTCTCCACTTATACTCTTATGCTCTAGAAACTCGAGCGTCGAGTGAATTCAAACGAGGGGTTTTCAGATGCAACATATGAGGAATGTGTTCGCGATAAAGAGGTCTTCAACAAAAATGGAAATGCGAGCCTTGCTTCAAAGCATCAAACACTTTTATCTCTTTTTCTCCCAGGCCTACTCATCTGTCTCTGAACAGGGTTTAAATGGAACACAAAAGAGCCTCAAAAGCAGTTTGCACTGCAGAGCATCAGAAACGGCACGTTTAGTTACGGAGTCGATTCCTACCGTGGGAAAGACGCAACAGTGGAGCGTTAAAGCCTGAAACGAGTGTACTGCAGCATGGCTGCCAGCCTAGCTCTCGCCAGTGAGGACGTAGAACTCGTCTGTCTATATTTAACAGTAGCGTTACACAATGACCCCACTCCTCAAACGCAGTTCATGAGACAAGACGTGTTCTGGTGCCTGAAGTCTGCACTGGAGCTACAAGCCTAAAGTAGCTAATAAGTAATGGAAACATACCCCACCATTTAACATCCAGCTTAACTCATTACACTACATGAAATGAACAGCATGTACAGATAAAAACATTAAAATTTCCTAACATGCTCCTACTAGTGTTGTGTGGCATACTCACTTGGTACTTGTTTGCGTAGAGCGTTTGATTATTTAGCCATGCAGTTAGCACCATGCTACTTGGTAAGGTATAGGCTCCCATTAACTGTTAGCTACACTAGCCTCATAGCTCCACTACAAAACTAAGGAAGCAAACCTCAGACGCTAGCATGTGGAAAATGCTGGTTTTGCAGCAACAAAGACCCATTTGTCAGTATTCCTCAGCAGAACAAAATAATGTTTACACAGTTCTAATGTTTACACATTCTCCTCCCCTTTACACTGTTCTGGAACATGCTCACCTCCACGCCAGCTACTCCAGGTTATTCACTGTGATCATCACAAAGCTGACAACCCTAGAATGTGCTCAGCCCTACACATACAATTCTAGAAAGATCTTTTACAACGTTCATCCCCATCCACCCCGTTTAGAGCGTACACCCCATCCCCAACTATGCCGAGCATTCACCTCCATCCACCCCGTTCCGAGCATTCGCTCCCACTCAGAGTGTTCGCTCACATCCGCCCATTCCGAGCGCCCACCCCCGTTCCCCCCCGTTACGAGCGCTCACCCCCATTCACCCCCGTTCCGAGCATTCGCTCCCACCCAGAGTGTTCACCCACATCCGCCCATTCACCCCCGTTCCGAGCGCTCACCCCTGTTCCGAGCGCTCACCCCCATTCACCCCCGTTCCGAGCGTTCGCCCCCATTCACACTGTTTTACTGTCGCCATCTCTGGAACGCTGGCGAGGTGCCTGGAGGAACAGGGAAGGACAGTGAAGTTGCCCAAGCACAGAAGAAGCTTCTGTTGGACCCAAACAAAAACGTCCGGATGTTCTGGAATGAGCAGAAGTCGTGGCTTTAGAATGCGGAGGTCAGAATGACCCCTCGTTCAGTTACAATGCTGTTCAGTGTAAGGTAATTAAAGCTCGAGACTGGCCGTGTGGAGTGTGTTTGTGTGTGTGTGTGCCTCTCCTTCGGGAGCTGCTCAGACACTGGGTGCTCTGTGGAAAAGCTGCTTACTGCAAGCTCGAGTTGATTAGATCAGTGTGGCTGCAGTTCCTAAAGTCCCACTAATCTCCGAGCCAGAGCCATCCGAGAACCACAACACAGAGAGAGACTGAGAGAGAGACTGAGAGAGACTGAGAGAGACACAATGAGACATTTCAAGGAGAAAATGAGAGTCAAACAGAAAGCAACAAATGGAGAATGAGAGAGTGAGTGAGAGACAGAATGAGTAAGGAGAAAAGGAAAAAACAGAGAAAAGATGAGACAGTACAAGAGACCTACAAGAGAGAGAAGAGAGTAAGAGACAGAAAAAGACGATTGAGGAGGAGTGAGAGTGAGAGCAAGTGCGAGAGAGGAAAGAGAAAAAAAAAAAAGACTGCAGAGAGCGCGAGAGACGAAGAGAGAAAAAAAATCGAGTACGAGAGGCGGCTCTGGAGCAGGTTTTCTTGCAAGGATCTTGGTGTACTTAGCTGCTAGTCTCCTGGTCCCGCTGCTGAACCCCCCCCTCATCATCATGATCATAATCATAATCATAATCATATCAAAGGGTGCGCGCAAATGATATTTACATTTTTTAGAAATTAGCACAAATGTCTTTTGGCTTTTCGGCTTTTACTTTGTTCTTGTAGGCTATTTTGTGGGCTAAGTGAACTCAAAAATTGAACTCAACCTACTGTAGAATGAATCTGTACCACAATCAAACATGGAGAAGGTGAAAGGGGTGTGCAAACTTTCCGGCTTGACTGTAATACATCAAGTTCAATCTCTGATTTGACCTGCAAGGGGTAGAGCTCCGCGGAGGTGCATTTACAGCATATGGTCCATCATCTACAAATTGATCCTGCTCTGAACAGACAAAAACAGCACAAATAACGGGATGCTCTGGAGCCTGAGGTCACCCACACAGTGCCAACAGTCAGCTATAGGGGTATAAAGCCCCCCCAGCACTGGGCTGTGGAGCAGTGGAACTGCATTCTCTGGAGTAAGGGAGCTCCACCCAAAATCTTTAGGATGAGTTAGGTCAACAGCAACCCCCCCCCCAATAAAAACCCATGATTGTAGAAAAAAAGCTGGATAAGCAAGTGTCTACAAATTTCTGGACACAGTGCACAAAACCTATGAGATAAGTTGTGTTGATTCTTGGTTCAGCAGTTGCACAGAAATGCAATAGAACCACTTTTGGTCCCCTAAAGAACCCTTCAATGGAAAGTTCTTTAATAGACCATGTTTTAAAAATCATATGTACATCCGCGCATGAAGAACGTTTTCCTAGCACCAAACACTGGACTTAAGAACCATTTAGGAACCTTTATTCTGAGTGTTAAGAACAAAAAATAAACAACAAAAAACAGAAATAAATTAATTTATTAAAATAAAATAAATAAATAAATAAAATTAAAAACATTTACAAGAACTCCTGGGTTCACTCTTAGCAAAAAAGGGGTTCTTGTAACCCATGGCAGAGCCCTTTTGGTTCTATATGACCCAATGAAGACCAGATTCATAAATTTAAGGGCATTTTTACACCTGCACTTTTTAGTGCGGTTAAATCAGACTCATCTGAGAGCACCAAGTTGAGTAAATGGTCTTAGGAGTGTTTTCGGACTCATTTAGACTCTGGTTCACCCAGGTGTGTTTGCTTTCCCTTTTAATGGAGCTTTGCATGTCACTAAACTCACTATATAAAACTTACTGCACCAAGTGTGGGATAGATAAAAGGTTCTTAAATGGTTCCTGGTTCAGCACTGTTCTTCAAATACTGTGTATATTAGTGTAGTGTACCTTAGATACTATCAGAAACTTATTCACCCGAGGCTGTTTTCAAGCTTAAGAAACCTCCCCTGCTGTTTGTACATTCCTCCACTGTGTAGACAGATCTTCCGCTAACATTTGTGAATTAAAAAACAATTCTGAATTGCAGTGAAAATAATCAGACTGATTTGTGATGTAACGTGAGATTTCAATTTCCTCAGTCTGTTTTCCGGCTCTAGTGCTCTAATGACTCGGGTCATGTGGAGCTTGATAGAGAAGTCAAATAACTTGTGTAAGAGAAGGAGGTTGTTCTGGGCAAGAGGTCAGGGACAAGGATTTAGAACTAGTGGCTTAATGAGCGTCCTTCACATGAATTAGAGATATGCTGGAGTGCCACTTCTTCTTGTCACATATTCTTAGCTTTCCTACCAAAAAAAAGCAACATCATTCCACAGCTCAGCTAAGAGCAGGGTATTATCTCAGTGGGGCTACTTGCATTACAGCTGCATCATGTCCTTCAGTTCTCCTATCTGTATGTGTCCAGCCCACTCAGACCACAGCCTTCCCCCACAGCGCGTTAGCCATGAGTGAAGTTGACCAAGGACAAAAGAGACAAGGCCCATCTCTTTACAGTGCAGGCGGAGGACACAGTGACTGCTAGAAAGGTAATTTCGGTGGTATGGTGTGTGTGTGTGTGTGTGTGTGTGTGTGTGTGTGTGTGTGTGTGTGTAGCTGTGTTCGTGCTGCTGGTACCCTCGTGTGGCGCACAAGCGTAAATGTGACCGGCACAGAATCAGTTATATGAGGCCCAACTTCTGGTCACTGGACGATTGATAGTTTCGACCTTGCATTCAGATCAGGCTTGTCCAAAAAAACATGTAATTTATTAACGGATCAAAGCAGATTTTGAAGATTTTTTGGTCAAAATAAAAATCGCACATTTTCTTTCACAATTAGACTGAACAATCTGTTTAGAGAACTGTAATAAATGTATTAGTAACTGTATCTTATGGGGTACAGGTGTGTTAGATCAGTGATGGAACTAAAAATCTACAGCTGAGGTCTGCCTTTGGAATGGATTCTGGGGCCAGTCTATGCCAAGATGCTTTGCATTTTAGAATAAAACAGCCACCTGCGCACTGGCAGCAATGGGCGGTGTGGGACTGGGATGGTCTGACGTGTGATGGGAGAGCCTCCCTCTCTAGCTCTCTCTCTCCTGCTGTATAGTGAAAGAGCATTTGCATAATTCACTTGCTTTTATCCCACCCCTCCCCTCCCTCTCCCCCATTCTCCTGACGCAGCCAAACCATCACTCACACCCATTCAAATCTGGCCCCATAGCGGGCGAGAAAGAGCGGGAGTGAGAGAGAAAATGAGAGGTGGGGGAAAGACAGAGCGAAAAAAGAGACACACAGAGAGAGAGAGACAGAGACAGAGAGACAGAGAGAGGGGGAGACATACAACCAGAACGTCTGAAGGAGAGCGAAAATAAATCTGTATGGTCAGCTTATGAGGTCATTAATGAGGACTTTATGCAAGGCCCATGGAATTGGCCTATCATGATCAGATGACCTTTTCCTGCCTTGGCCAATCAGAAAACAGACCCAAAGGAAATCAGCCAATCACAGCAAGATCACACTGAAAAATCTGGCGGAATATTGAGCAGATGCAAGTCACACACACACACACACACACACAGCTTTCCAGTACAGGCTGAGAGTGAAAGTGAGACACACTCTGTACTTACGGCATTAGGCTCAGTTTGCCTCCTGATTTTACTCCTTCTCGTTTCTGAACGTAGTTTGCTGGAATCGTGCCCTCCCTGCCTACTGTGTTCTTCGCTTTGTACCAGTTTGGGTCCTGCAGGAAGATAAAGAAGGAAGGATCAAAACAACATAAAGTCAATCCGTCACAACATCAATAAAGCAATCAATCACTCAATTAAGTAATTAATTAGTCAATTAATTTATTCATGATGGCCTTTTAGTCAGGCAAAAAAGTGGCCACCCCTAATCAATACTTCTGTTACTGTAAATTAGGGATGTCCAGATCAGATGCAGTGGATCAGGGCTGATTTAGGCATATCTGAATGAGTCGGGTATTGGCTATTTTAATTCTAAACCAGTTACGACTCTTTTTAACCACACTGTTTAGAGCACCATCTGGAGGCCTCAAGGCTCCATTAACAGACATTATTGCCCAGCCAGCAGCAGCAGTGTGGACGTTCTCAGAAGATAAATAAAAGAGTTGAGAGTCTACAAAATGGAGCCATTTTACAGTGGAGCATGACTATAATATCTGAACCTTTATAAAACTGATCACTGAAATGCTCTGTTTTTAAACCTGCACTGAAGAGTGCATTTCGAACCCAGTGTAGATTAGCGCTAATGCTAATTTTTTATTTGAAAGATATTTTCATATTTAAAAAAAAAAATTATTACGCTTATTATAATTGTGCATTTTTATACCTCTACACCAGTGTGATACCATACCTTAGTGACTCCAATGATGGTGAGAACGTCTCCTTTACAGAAGGGCAGGTCCTGCTCCGTTGTGCCCTGGAAGTTATACTTAGCCACACACTCTGTGCCTTGCGGCCATGCTGTCTGTAGCAGGAAAGGCAGAAAGGGAGACAATTATTAGCGCTTGTTCGTCTGAATGTAGTTTCACTTCTCATGATGTCTTTCGTTTTGCTGGGGTGTTACTGGGAAATAACCAGTCACTGGAGGATTAGTTCTGACATAAGTCTAGCAGCAGGGAGCTCATGGCGTATATGGCTGTGCTTTGAAAGTGCAGCAAACTGATTTGCGAAACTTGAGATTGTGATATTTGATTTTTGCATTACGTTCATCAATCTTCGCACATACCGATACATATAATGCTACGCACACCGTGAATCCCCTGTATGACCGCTTGCACAGACTTGTGACGCCTGTACTGTGACTGTTCGGTTTGAACACATGTACCGCTAGACTCCTAATACTTACATTATAATCCTGACAATCACATCCAGGCTAGGCAGACTATAGCATGCATTACAAGATGATTGCCACCATAAAAAGAGCAGCAGAACTGCAAATGGTGAGAACCTCGATTTGAAAGCATTTCCTGAAAGCACTGCAGGGCACTTTCCTGCAAATGAGCTAAAGAGCTCCCGTAGAGATGAACCATGAGATAAGACAGTTAAAACGGAAGAGCCCTGGTACCGATTCCTCTTTCAGTTGTAAAGGATGTGTGGATGGCTGGTTCATGCAAGCTTTCTGGTTCATGCATGCTTGCTAAAGCATGACGTGCTCTTCCTATGGAAGTAAGTTATGAAAGTGTATGTGCACATCTGTGTGCTTACCTGTAGACCAGACATTCTGAGTGTGGGAAGGGGGTGGGGCTGTGGTTTCCTCTGACAGGTTTCACAGAGTAACAGGTAGCATCAGAGCTCTGAGGGGAGAACACACACACACAAGGGTCCGATGATTAGTTGACAGTCAGTGAACAGAAAGAAGAGTCCTCTGTCAGTCCTTACTGGCCCAATACTACCCTTGCCTCCAGTGCATTGTGGGAAAGAGCTGCAAAGCCCTTGTCCTGCTGAGAATACAGGAAGTGAAAGCCAGAGAGTGAAGCAAACCCCCAAAGTGGGCGCAGAACAAGCTGACGCAGATTTTCCATCATCAGCGTTGAGTAGGTGGAGTGTGTGAGTATGGGGGGTGAACTATGCCAGTTTTTCGGACCACCTAACAACCGCTTCCCCCCACATCAATAGCCAAAATGATGGCATGATAACGTTGTGGTGTATATCTGGCTCCTTCCCCATAGCAACTCAAGGTTACAAAGAGATTAGAAAACTAAAAGACTGATCGCTGAAGACTGTGCTTGCTGAAACGACTGGTAACTGTATAGAACACTGATGATCAATACATCTCTACTGGGGGGAAATCAATTAAAATAATCAATTAAAATGAATCTTCACGTGGAGGACCACGTCCACATCTGCAGTTTTCTAGATACACACTTTATCGGCATTGCACAACAGTACAATGGAATTCAATCTCTGCATTTAACCCATCCGAACACCTGGAGCACTTAGAAAGCGGGGGTCAGTGTGCTGGGTCAGAGACCCTGGAACAGAAGAAGAGCCTTGCTTTAGGGTAGGGATGCACCAATCTGGCTTTTTCAGTTCCGTTACAGATACATAAACTTTGCATATCAGTCGATACCCGATACAGATCTGATACCATTGTTAAATTAATAGACCGTATACCTCACCATGTGGGAGAGACTTAAGGTATCAGGATTGATTTAAAACAAAATAACACACACACACACACACACACACACACACACACACATATGTACTAAATTGCTATTTATTTGTTACTAAAATAATCAAACTTCTTAAAATATATTTAAATAAATAAAATGTATCAGCCAATAACTGAAAATAATTTCTCAAACACTCAAACAGAAATCATTCTCATTTTTAAATATTTAGTGTGAACAGTAATTTAACATTAAATCTAGCAGCTGAACCTGAGAATAAATAAGTAACTTGGTAAAACATACAAGCAGCAATCAAAAACTGCAAACATGTAAACATTTAATGCAGTCTCACACCAACAAATTAAAGTAAAAGGATTGTCGTAATCATCTGATATTCAGCTACAGCTAGATCACCCTAAAGAGTTGAAATTGAAAATGTCTCTTAATGGGGGTGGAACTGGTCAGAAAGTCTTCTTCCCTGACCAATACAGACAGTTACTCCAAAAAAAGCAGGATAAACTATTTAAATACCCTTGATTTTGGAAGAAACAATAGATGAGCAAATGTCCCAATAATTTAGAATTTATACTGTACATTATGACAAAACAACACAGTTATTTGCATGTAATCTATAAAAAAACAATACTACATTTGAGAATCGAAAGTACTGCAAAACATAGTGATACTTTGTTATATAGCATTTGTTTTTTTTACATCCCTAGTACAAACATGGGGTGGGGTGAGGGAACTGCACTTTCTCCTCCCTCAACATTCACAGCTGATGTTGCCTTTGAGCAAGGCATTTAACCCCCAATTGCTCCCAGGGTGCTGTGGTAGCTGCCCTTAACTTACCATACCTTAGTATGTGTGTGTACTGCAATTGCTTACTGTCTCTGTTCACTAAATTAGATGATAGAAAACACTTGTAGATAGTGTGCTTTATCATTTCTCTACAGTTAAAAATAACAAGCTATGTTCAGACAGCCCCATCTAGGTCTAGTCTTTAAAGCACAGCTGCTTCTTAGTTTATCTTTGTCCAGTAAAGCACAATGTTTTTTTTAGGAACTTAATCAATAGCTTATTTGATTACTAATAAATTTGACCAGCACCTCAGGAGAGACTATTAATGAACAATTACAAATAATATAACATCTAATGATTGGTCTGAAGTACTAAATATATCCAGATATGATACACAACCTAATATTTTTAAAAAATAGAGATTTCCCTCCCTCCGTTTTTGAGAATATCCACACAGAGATGAAAACGCTGGCATGAGCATGCTAGCCATGTATGGGGCCCACAGTACCTTATAAAGAGAGACACATCAAAACACCATGAAGAAGAGGTTTAATCCCAAATTACACACTACACCCTATGTAGTGCACTACGCAAGTCAAGACATCACGGATTTTAAATCTAAACAGAGCATTAACATATCAGTAGGAGAACAGAATTTACATGTGCGGTATCTAAAATTTAGGGCTATATTTGCCTGTGGACACTGCATCTTTAAGGCTTATGTAGTTCACTATATTAGAATTAAGGAGGTATTTGATATTGGGGCAAAAACAGGCATGTGTTGCAATGCCAGCATTTACATGTAGCTCAGTTTCCCCGTACACACGACAACGCTCCACTATGGACAGCTTTTTGTGACCATAAACAGCTTTTTCGTGTGAGCCGGAGGACAAAACACAGACAAACGTCTCAGTTTTCAAAAATATCTGAATACTTGTGGATGGGAAAAGCTTCAGAAAAGCATTTTGTGACATATTGTAATGCAAGTTCTCACGATAATGAGAACTACGGTCATAGTGTCCTGCACTAGTGTTTAGGACCATTAGCCAGCAGTATGGCTAATATCACGAAACAAGGCAACGGTTATATAATCATAAACAGCCCACCACATAACACTAATGACATGTCAGGCACACACAAAGGCGGCAGACATGGACAGCGAGTGTGTGTGCGTGTCCCCGCCACTCAGTGGCATCCGGCGCCGAAACAGGAAGTGTTCTAATTGCAGACTGCTGCAAACGGACAGAAGCCAAATATAGAGCAGTGCCCTCATCAGTGTGTGCGTGTAGTGTCATGGTTAAGTGCTCATATTAAAGTAGCTAAAGCTAAAGCACTGGGTTTTGTTGGGGGGGGGGGGGGGGCCACCATAATGACATAATAATAAAAAAATATGATCCATTACAATCTAACTGGCTATGTCGGACTGTTTAAATAAGTCTTGATACAGTTTTAGGAAAATTTCCAGCCTTGTTTTGGTTTTATCAAGGTTTTAAATTTTCAGCTGAAATGCCAGTGCATCCCTAAATGGACCATTAGTTGTTGTTAATGGTCAATTTGTTCAAATGGTTTGACATCGATGTTACCTATAAAAACAGTCTGGGTGCATCAATGCTCCTGCAAGTTAATGGTCTGACGAAGGAAAGAAGATGAACAAGAGCTCCTCTCTCTAACAGAACCCCTCCCCCCCAAATCCACCCCCAAGACGGTCATCATCAGCATCTCGCCTGCCTGCCACTGATGCCATGGCAACAGTTGGGATGAAATCACACACCCATCTCTTTTGCTTGTTAGATTCAGCCTTTCCAAATGACAGTCATTACAAACACCTCCTCCTCCTCGCCTTTCTGACATCACACACACAGCGGACCACCAGTCGGACATAAAACTAGGGTGTAAAAATGCATTCGCCCATCTATCAAACTATCACAAGCAGTCCATTACAGCAACATTCAACAAAGTATGCACTACAATAAACACCAACATCAAAGTCTCTGTATTTTTATATATTATCTGACAGTATTGTAAATCCTGTGCAGCTTTTTCTTTCCTAGGATCTGAAAAACAGAAAAGGTGTTTAGATTTGTCTTTAAAACATAAAATGAGTCCTGTTATTTTATGCAAAAACATGAAAACATCTGGGCAATGAAAGCCCAGAAAAACCTACGCAAATTTAAGTGAAACTATATAGTGACTCGTAATGATCCACAATGATTTACAGTGCTTGGACCCCGATAATTGCCACTTGCATTTTAATTTGAAGACGGATGCTTCTGCTCTCATAGCAAAACTAAATATAACAATATGTCCATCTTGGTTGACAAACCATGGCCTTAGCTCTGATTACTTGGACAAATAATGAGGTGAGCCCCATTTTTTTTTAAACCTAGAAGCTTTAAATTTCTAGAAACTTAGAAATATCTAAGTATAACAATATATACATTTAAACAAACCGTAGAAAACATAAGCAAAAGTTCTATACATATACATCACAAAAATTATAATTATATCTAAAAGTTTAGATAATATTTTCTTTTTAAGATTGTATTAATTTACCTGGGTGATCCCCACAGTTCCTACGTACACACACACTTAAACAAATGTCAAATAAACACCCTGACCCATCTCTTTAGGCAACATACAGAAAAAAAAAAAAAACACCCTGGACCGTGCGTCTGGGCTGCTGAATCACAGTGAACTGGAATGACCTCGTCAATCTCGGTTATTCAGCACGTTCATTAATACTTTAGGACAACTGTGACTATTCTGAGCTCTGCTTTGACTGTGGTTATTAAATGGCACTAATGGTGACTGGTGCTTGTTCTTACACAACCAGTGCACAGTGATCTCCAAGGAAACATCAAGGGCTTGTCAGGCCATGTCAACTTGACATCAGACCAGTCAGCCAGCAAACGTCCAGCAAAGACTGCTGTGATTGGTCAGAAGGCCTCTTTGATGATTAAGAGCTATTCAGCACTTGATGCTCAAGTAATTGCAGACTTCACTTCAATCAACAATTCTGATGCTGTTAATAAGCACTGGATGCTGATGGAGGTCAGCCATCATTCCAAAATAGGGACAAATAATGCAAATGGGGACAATTCTTGTTTTTTCCTGTTAACGATGTACGTTGCACATACGTCCACCCCAGAAAAAGAAAAGCTCAAAGAAACCACACGTGAGACATACATATCTGTGGTCAGGTACTAGGTCAGCCTGAAACGTCTACTTTTTTTGAAAACGTTCCTTGAGCAAAACCCCAGCAGCGCTAAGCCTTGTGCCAAGATCATAACCTCACTTCCTTCCTGAGGACTAAAAAATGAGCCCCGGCTCCCTGCAGAAAATACCCTTTCATTCTCATCTGCCAGCCAAAGTCCAATCTAAAACACTGGGGGTAAAGAAAAAGGGGACTTTTGCTGTAATTTTGCTACATTTTATAATTACGTTAAACCAAATACTTTATACATTCTTCATTATATTATTAAATCCCTCCGTACCTGGCAATGGTCAAAAGCCGATCTGCACAAAGAGCCCTCCGAGCTTCAAGTACGGCTCGGCTCGACCCGCCATTCTTCAAGATCCATGGAAGACAAGCGTCCAGGCTTTTTTCTGTCCCGACACAGACACTGAAGTGGTGGAACGAACTTCCCCTGGGTGTTCGAACGACGTTTGAGTCGCTCACTGTCTCCAAACACAGACTAAAGACCCTCCTCTTCCAAGGGTACTTAGGTGAAGTGTAGTGTTGAGTATCGTGGTCTCCAATACTGACTTTTGTATTTAGTAGAGTCTAAGTTTAGAGGGATCTTTTGGGTATTTACTGAGAGAACAGTGAAGCACTTTTGTAAGTCGCTTTGGAGAAAAGCGTCTGCTAAATGCCTTTAACATAAATATCAGTTCTTTGATCCATCATAACATATACACCAACATTCATGTTGCGGCGACTAGTTCAGGCCTCCTTTGCACATTAAAACCTCCCCTAATAGTAGTACAGTCCTCATGGCCTTACAATAGCCATTAACAGAAGGTATATTGCACAGTCCTACTTGTAAACTAGCACTGTCTACCCCACACTGCACAAAACCGTCCTTATCTGCAAACATTCATGACGTCTAGGAGTATGAAATATTGGTTATTTAAAAAAAAAAAAAAAAAAAAAAAAAAATCAAAGGAGGGGAGAACTTTCCCTTTTATTATGTTCAGTGATGTTTAAACTTTTATCAGCTTAGCCAGGCATAAAAGACCATGCACAGAGTTAGCATTGTGAAGTTTACAGTCTGTGTCCAAAAAAAAAATCCACATGGGCAAAAATATGAAAATGTGACATTAATGACTATGCAAATCCAGACAGGAACTGTGGAGAAGCTAGTGCTGCAGTTAGCGCTGCGTTTGCTGCCTGCTGGGTTGGAGGCCAATATGAACCAGAGAAAGGAGGTTCACGGGTCGGGTTTTTCATGGTCCAGTAATCAGTGGTCAGTATAAATGAGTAATTGATTACTTGGCCTGTGCTGACAATCAAGGAAGGCTGGTTTTTCACAGAACAGTATTAACTCTGACTTTCTGGCAGCTGCGTAAAAAGCAAATATCATGCAAAGAACGCAGAACGCCATGCCTTTTTTTTTTTTTTAAAGGGGGTTTTCATATGTCCTTGTTCAGACAACGGTTCTATACAGAATCCTGACAACTTGAACTGCAATTTGTATCTTTAAAAGGTTCTTTGGTTAAAAGATTAAACCATAGCAAATAATATTGTAATTTCTCAATTTCTGCTACTGGATGAAGGCGGTTAGCTGTAACGAAGCCTTTAAATGTGACAGACGTTTCTAGATTATTAAAAGTGACGTTTCTCTTTGTCTCCCACACAGCACTCAGCAGGGCTGGACAGCGCACCGCAGGACACCCTCCATCAGACTAAACTCACACACGCTGTCAGCACTAAATCTGTGTCTGAGAGAGTTCTGTAGTGGAGCGAGACTCAACTGTTCTGGGAAGCACAGCGGCACGAGGCAGCCAATGCCCTCTCATCACGACTCTCTGGGAATCTGATTTGGCTGACTTGCATGGCAGAGCAAGAACAGTGACCAACTGACCAATATTTTGTTACAAAGAGCATAATCAGATTTGTTTACTTGGACGCAGACCAGGGAAAAATGCAATATTTTTTTCTGCAATATTTATTGGAATAAAATAAAATGACCAGATTTGACCAGATGTCAACAATCCAACTGCGCTATAGTAAAAGTGTCATGGAAAATGGGATCCGTGCAGATGTTTGGTTTGGCACGCAGCAGCAAAAACGTTGTAGCAGGACATGCCTGATATAACTGTAAAGCCCTAATACACACCAAGCAGGGAGGCAGGGCTTAGTTAGGGCAGGACTGGGGAAGTTAGAGGCTTATATGCTAAATACACTAAGAGTCAAAATTGAAAAGGTCACCGCATACTTATGACTGCGCAATTCATTCGAAAATTAATCAATACAGAAATTCAGAACCTTAAATCATCATAATCTTGCCCATATCGATTTTGTGTAGTGACGTGACCCCGCCCCCTCCAGCCTGTCACATGGAAGCAACATGGAGGAGAATGCAAACACAGAGCCAACTGAGGAACACAAGCTGCTTATTTAATCGCTCAGTAATCATAATCGACGTACAATGTTTAATTAGTCATGATTCTGATTTGAGGTTGCATATATAACATGAGAAAAGCAGTCCTCACTATTTTTTCATCCATTAAGGCAACGTTAAAGACTCAGCAGGATGTGGATTTGCAACCTTTTGGGGCTTGAACAGAGAAAGCAGGGTTTCTCAACAGAACAGGTTTGGATTGGATAAATCAAATGGTTTTGCAAAATGTACCAAAGTGCATTGTGTGTAAAAGTGATTGTAGATAAATTACTGGCACTAGATCTGTCAAAATATCATGATGCATATTCAGCATTGTGGAAATTTCTTTAGGGGGTCCACGTCTAGTTGGACCGGTGTCTGGAATTGCAACTGTCCAGCAAATATAATTTTCAACAAGGGGGGACATTCACGATTTTTGAAAAGATAAGACAGATAAGTTCATAAGATGAAACTTGTAGGAGAATGAGAGAAAGAAGTTAGAGAGAGTAAATGGATGATTTAGATGATTAGAATGAGAGAAGGAGAAAACAGAAAGGCAACAGATGAGATGTGATTTATAACTAAATCAGGTTATTTTGCCCCCAATCTGATCCCAGAGATGAGACATTCTGGACTGACTGATTTAGTTTAGTAGAGATCTTTCTTAAAATGACTGTTTAAGTGTTTAATATCTTGTAATTCAGTCTGACTCTCCTCCCTGACCAATCAGCTCCCAGCTCATTTACAACACTGCAGTCTAATCACTTCCTGTGTGTGTGGAGGTAACGTTACACACTCTGGATGGTATCCGTGGTTATTGGTCTACTGGTGTGTAGCAACTGGTTTATAGTGGGTGAATGTGTTTTGTGTGATTTGGGTTTCGATAGTGTCTGTGTGTGTGTGTGTGTGTGTGTGTGTGTGTGTGCGCGCGCATTAGCCTCCACTCAGTTCGAGTGAGCGAGCGGTTCTCCCGCTGGTAAAACAGAGCGTTTCAGTGATGGTTTTATAAAAGCGTCAGATATTATGGTCTGTTTTCATGCTCCACACTCTGTAAAATAGCTCCACACTGCTCTGACTGACTCTCACTTCCTTTATTTACCTTCTGAGAGCGCCCGCACTGCTGCTGCTTGGGCTATGATGTCCGGTAATGTTCGGCACCTGGAGGACAACAGATGGTGCTCTGAACACCTTATTAAAACAACAACTCTGAACTGGATTGGATTTAACAGTCAATACTCTACTGATCCATTAAAACACGCCTGGATAGGATCGGGACATCCCTAGCATCTTCTCTGCAAACTTTGGAGGGGAGTATCGCTGATTCACCTATACAGAACTCCTGCATGGATATTTATATAGCAAAGAAAAGGCTGGATATGGATTGTCTCTCTGCTCCCCTGAGTTCAGCAATATTTACTAGTTAGCCATCTGGTGCCTGACCTTCCGATGATCTCCCAAATGCAAGCTAATTTATAACATTCCAGTCACGTTTGTGAATTCAGATGTAACAGTGGAAAACACTGAAAAAGACACTGCATATAAACAATCAAACTGAGTGACACTTCACGATGCTCTGGACAAGCACGGTTTTCTTTACAAACATCACTCAAGTTTTTATGATATCACTGATTTACACTCTCATCCCCAGTGTTTCTCTACAGACGCTTTCCTCCCTTACACCTCTCTCTCTCTCACTCTCTCTCTCTCCCCCCATCTCCATCTTCCTGTATTGTATGCAGGTGTTATGGTCTCTGGGGTGGAATGGGGAAGAGAAATGCCTCCCCCAAAAAACCCGGCGCCTGTCTCAGCCATCTGCTACACGCCAGCTCTTTTTATCTGTTTAGCTGAGCACTCGTTCTCCCCGATCTGTCCGTTCTTCATCGTCCCTCTGAAAGCGCAGAAACCATCTGCTGTTCTGTTCTACTCCACAACAAAGTGAGAGAGAAATGATGGAGAGTATGAGACAGAAAGGATGAGGAGAATGAGGAGAATGAGAGAGAGAGAGAGAGAGAGAGAGAGAGAGAGAGAGAGAGAGAGAGAAAAGACAAGACGGCAAGAGAAGACAGGAAAATGACAGAAGACAGAGAGGACAGGCCGGGAGGGGGAGAGAAATGTGAAGGATAAACAGAAAAGAGTGACAGAGAGGCAAGTCCGAAGACTGTCACTAACCCCTCTGCAGTGTAGCGTCCTGCACCTGTGCACACCTGCAACTCTGCTGACCTAAGAAGAAAAAAAAACCTCCCAAATCCCAAAGCACAGACTGCTTCAGGAGGGATGACAAACTGCCCGTTTTCCCTACCGTCAACTGAGGTCAGACAAAACCGTTGAGGTTGCAGATGAACGACTGAAAGCAGGGGATTCCTCTTCCTCTCGCTGTGTTCTCTCAGGTAAGCTGTGGTTAACTGCCACCTGCTGTGGATCTGTCTCTCACTGTAGAACAGCCACCAGCCCAGGAGTAACAGCACTTAGCTGCACTCAGCTCAGCTACCTGCGTGGCAGGAAATGGCTGCATATTGGCAAGAACCTGGCAAACCGATATGCAGCACGATACAGAAGCTGCAATTCAATATACTGCGATATACAGCATAGGAAAATCTGAGTATGAGAAATTTTTCATTAGAGATGCACTGATGGCAATTTTCTTGGCTGATTCTGATTTCTAGGAATTATAAATGTCAAAAACAGGAGCAATTTTGTTCAACTTGAATATATAAATAAAAAAACATGCATATGAAACATTTTTAGCTATTCTACATTAAGCACAGACATTCGAATATTTAACAAGACACACACACACACACACACATATATATATATATATATATGATTATTATTATTTACATAAAGCATGTAACGAATATTAATGCGCAAGAGTAAATAGTAGCGCTAAACCGTGTCGAGTTGTGATGTAAACAATGACTGAGGCTACCGCCCTTTCCTAAAAACGTCAAAAATACAACCAACACACTTTCCAAACACAAACTCCACCCAGTTCAAAAACGCCCAACTCCAACTGAAAAACTCCACCCATCAAGCTAAAAAAAAACTGTCATTTTCAATGAGGCAACCAATTAAATGACGATTTATTCATGCTTGTAAATAAAAATGCTAAACTCTCAAATATTGCCAATGTTTACAAAGACTTGGTGGAAGAATTAAACCTGCCCAACTCTCCTTCCTCCTCCAGAATGAAGCTCAGGAGGTCAAGACACACTAGCCTTTGGTTCATGTTGGAGGGACTTCCATACATGTTCATGGTCCTCCTGTCGGCGGTGCTGAAGCTCAGTGCAGACGGAAGTTCGATAACGGCTCTATATAGAGACGACGCAATGACCGTGAGAAAGGTCAATAGGGAGACATTTCAGCAGTGGAATGAGTGTGTGTGCCACTGGCGCCCTTGTGTGGTGCACAAGTGTAAATGTGACCGGCACAGAGTTGGTTATACGAGGCTGATCATACGGATTCCAGTCACGAATGATCGGAGCTGTGGGATCTGGAGACAACAAAGCAACATTGCCATCTAGTGGTCGGGGTTTAAAACACAACACAAACTGAACCACTGTCGGACACCAAACTTAACACGCAAACTATTCATTAAATAACGAAAACTGTGTCTCTGAGACTGGATAAAACACTACATTTAGAGGAGAGGAAATTTACATATTCTACTCTACTTGGCCAACTCAACCTCCTTTAATCTCTGTAAACAGGGCTTTGGAGCGTCATTCTTCTTCTCCCTTATATTGTAAGATCATCTCACTGCTTCATATTAAATTAATCAGCACTATCAAGCGCTATTGTTTCCCAAAAGTCACGCTGAGCCTCTCTTTTGTGTTCCTATCTTTTGTGTGGATGTTCCCCAACCTCTCACTGACAGCTCTATTAATGACTAATGTGCCTTTTTGTGCCTTTGAACAGAGAAGGCTTTGACGTAGCTCCCGCCGCTTCTTTACCAGCGGCATGCAAAACGGGTCCGGAATATCAGTAACAGGAATGGCAGGAATTTTACTAGCATGAAGAAGATGACAAGTTCAGAAAGCAATTCCCCGTAGGGGGTCCACGGGGGGGCAGGGGAATGTTTTCAATTTGGAAATGAAGCATTCTGGTGCTGACTCTGAATGGATGACTTTTCCTTTTGGTGAAATTAGAATATTGAGGCCCCACTTGTACAGTCACAACAGAACTCACCATTTGAGGAATTTAAGACCTCTGAAGGCGTTTTGTGGTATGTGGCACCAAGACACACCTAGCAGCAGATACTTTAAGTCCTGTAAATTGTCACTGGTTCACAGGTTGTCCTTTCTTGGACCACATTTGGAAGGTACTGACCACTGCATACCAGCATTTCCACACCTTGACAGATGCCACTGTAGATGAAGACAATCCAAAAGTTCTGCACTTCACCAGTTAGTGGTGCTAATGATATGGCTCACTGGTATATTGGCGTATATGCCTTTGTCTTCATACACAACTAAATTATGATTGCACTGCTGAGATCCTGTTGGTGTGGGTTTCCTCTCTTATGACGCACACAAAAGTGACTTGAGTGATGAAGGCATCACCTTGTGAAGGAGGTATAGTCTGCAGTTTTAAAGGCGAAGAAGACGACGACGATGGTGGCGGCGATGAAAACACGGCAGATTCAGCACATCCCAACAAACCCAATCAACCACACACAAAGCTGGAGCGCCTCAGCACCGGCAGCAGGCAGCTCATCTTCTTCTATTTATATCACACACAAGGATATTCTATACACGTTCACACAAGCATTAATTTCCATGCTGGCATACATTTCTGATCCTTTTGTGTGTGCGGGTTGCCTGTAGAGAGTTGAATTGAGGGGAGAAGGAGGAGGTGTGGGGGGGCGCGAGAGAGGGACGCATGCAGACATTACAACGGAAATTCTTGCTGAGAAGAAAAGAGGGGCAGACAGTCCGAGAGCTGCGGCCAGAGTCAGAAAAAAATAGGGGATGTAAGAATGAAAAAATAAAAGAATGCAAGTTGTCAAAGGAGAAGAGAGGAATGCTGGAGTGTGTGACGAAGGAGCTCCGTAAATAGACTGGGTTAAGCGAATGAGCCGTGACAAGGGATTTGAGAGAGTGAATAGCCATGCGCCACCGTGGTGTGTGAGAGAAAATCAAGAGAGCACTACAATGAGAGAGCAGCCATAGAAAAATGAAGAAAAAGGCGCGGCCAAGCTTCTTTAAAAAGGAATATCCATAATATGTTAAAGGGAAACTTGAGTGGTTTTCAAGCCAGCCTCGTTCTACTGAATCTGTGGCGAACGGCTGATCATCACAGATTTCCCTGCATTTATAATCACAGTGATGTTTAGCCTGACACATTCAGGCTGGTTCTCAACAGCACAGAAGCTCTAAAAACAAAGTGTGTGTTAATACCTGTAGTCTGGTTCCCCTGGTCTGGACCAAGCAAGAATTTAGTCCTGGTTTGCTTTGGGCTGGATTTGGAGCTCTGCAGTTATTGAGTCAGCTGAGCGTTGGGGACTTTTCTGCAATGCAATGCTCTGAGCTCAGCACTCGGCCCCGACCCAGCTCTGTAACTTTACGTGGTCTGACACTTGGGGGGCTGAGCTGCTTTCTGTGGGTCCTCCTAAACGCTTCCACTGTTCAATAATAATACCACTCTTAGCTGATGGTGGAAGATCTAGGAGGGAAGAAATTCAATGAGCTCTTTAGAAAGACTCATTCTTTCACTAATGTGTGCAAAGGCAGACTGCATGGCTACACCAAATGGGACTGCATGAAACAACCAAATTCAATGATTTAATGAGGCTTAAGAGTGTCCCAATACTTTTGTCCATACGGTGTAGATATATATTCCAGCAATATTAAAATTGAATCGTTGCAAGATTCTGCAGGAAGTGACGTTAGGGGTGTTGTGCTCCACACGATGAGCAGAATGATGACGGGCTGCTGTGTGAGCTACAGTGTGTAAAGAGGCAAGAGCGGCCTTCAGCCTAGCTTACTAAAGGAGCTGTCATTAGTCAGGGAAAGTGCCAGCTGCACTCCAGACCAAGGAAAAGAACAGGAACAGCAAAGGGTGTGGAGAAGGAAGAGGAGGAGGAGGTGGTGTCACACCTCTTATTAAACCTCTAAATTTCAGCAGAAGCACTGAATGAGCAAATGCCACACAATTTGAAATGCTAGCATGCCAACATTAGCTGCTAGCCCAAACTGCTGTGACAGCAACCATGAATTATAAAGTTGCCATCCCTGTGGCACACTTCCCCAGTGCTATAAAAACGTGAATAATTAACAAAGCTACAACAGTCTTCCATTACAGAGCTGCGCAGCGTTTCTACAAACGCAGTCGACATGGTGCGGATAATCGGCTTCTCAGCATTCTGTTCTAATGTTAAAACCTGCAACACCAGGCGTATATTCTTGCCTTTATCCCCGGCTTCTGACCCGAGGGGGTTCAAAGATTGAGTCTGGACTCAATCTTCTATGCTCATGCTTTAACTGTTACATTGAGTGATCTAACAACACAATGTCGCTGTCACACTAAACTGTGTGCATGTTACGGGTGTCGCCAGTACCTTAGGGCCATCCTTTATATTCCTCTTTCTTTTACTGATGTCCTCTTACGTCACTTGTGCGCATTTATGTACGACGAAAGCAGTTAAACCCTTCATTCTGATTGGCAGTCTCATTCAAAAAGCACTCTGGGATGAAACATTGCTTGTAAAGGCTCATATGTTAAACATAGGGATATATTCTGCCTTCATTGCGTCGGTATTTGTCATGTTCTTTCTGAAATCTTACTCAGCGATATGAACGGAACGGAGCAGTACCATTAGTAATCGTGGAGGCAGTGTAGCCAATATTTCAAGCGAAACATGACAAAGACAACAGAAGACAACAGAAACGAAACTTTTCTTTTTTTACACCATTTACAGCCGTTTACACCGCTGCCTCCTTCCGTCTTTTTGTGGTAAGTACATGATCACGATGTCCTTCACCGTCGCCATGTTCGTTGTTAGAAACGTTCAACTCATGGTGACGCTGTGGAGTCTTAGACAAAGTGTAAACACACCCAAAACACATTTAAAACAGACAAATCCATCACATTACGGCATCACTCTTTCCAAGATGCCTTCGACAACCAAAATCCCTTCCCGTAACAAACGAAACACCAGCAGTAATTGCCACTCGACGACCGAACCGTCCCACGCAGCAACTTGATTTCAGGCTGGCTAACCGGAGACACATTTGACTACCAAGTGTAAACGCATGTGGCTCAAATCTAATCCAGACACAATACAGATACCGGTCACATGACGTGAGCAGGTGTAAACAGGGTCAGGGTCAAGGGGAGAGGGCAGAAAAAAAGGCTTCACTAGTTTGCTGATGCTTTCTATCCACCCCAAAACTAAATCTTGTAATTTATATATCATGTCCTATAGAAACCTGTATAAAAGGAATAGGTATTGCATGGTTTTTCAGTTCTGGCCCTTGATGTTCAGGCGATTTTCTTGCACAGTAAGCTCCCCAAACTGTGCTGAAGATCAGCCCTCCTGGGCTAAAACAGAAGAACCCTGAAGTATAGTGATGTTCTGTTTTCCTCCATAATCGCCCACTCCTACCTCTTACTCTAATAAACCAATCCTTTTAGTGATGCTTCCCAGCAAATCTCTTGCTTTCATCTGCGCACACATGCACTGCCATTATTACAAATAAATGGAAGCGACAACTAAATAATAAAACATAAATGGATGCAATCAAAGAGGAGAAGGAAATGATAGAGTGAGAGAGCGAGAGAGCAAGAGAGATTCTCTGCTCGAAAGCATAAACATTAGTCATTAATAGGACTGTCAGTGAGAGGCTGTGAAGCATTGGAAACAGCAAAACACAAAAGAAAGGCTTAACGCAGCCAACATAAAACAATACTGCTGATCCCTTTAATATGAACTAGTTAAATTAAATCATTACTGATCTAATGAATCAAAAATCTGACAAAACACACAACACGTTCATCTTCTCTTCTGTAACGGTAAAAAAGCAAGCCAGAACATAAATGTAAACATGGTATAGGTATTTGAGATTGGTCTTGACATTATTTTATTATAATGATTGAGATATTGTTAAAAGCATCTTGCAAAAAACACAGGTTTACTAACCAAAAAAGCACAATTGCTGTTTTTAAACTGGATGTACACTTATAAAAACAAGAAAAACAGCACAGCCTAGTCTTGCCGGCGCACCATTAGCTGCATAGAATTTCTTTAATGGGAAGTTTGGGACCAAAATATCTGCAATTTTTTGTGAAAAAGGTTCTGTGGCAGAAAATGACCTGTGGCATGTACCATTTCATGAGACCCTGCCTGGTAAAGAACCCGAGCCTTACCCTCAGAGCCTTAAGATGTAGACCATATATTTACTAGTGTTTAGATGTGAAAGCCGAAGGACCTCATGAACATGGCTCGTGACTAACACCACAGTAGCGATGCTGGGTGAGGCCGTGTGACGCGGCGTGGTAGCTAAGCTAATGGTGGCTGCCGGCGGGACAGTAGCGATGCTGGGCGAGGTGCACGGTACCGATGCTAACACAGGGTCAAGGTGCTCTTGCTACTGACTTGACACACTCATTAATGCAACAGAAGGCCTTCGCACCACCTCAGCTTGCCTAAGAATACATCCCCTCTGAGGCGCACAGATACTTGTTAGCTTTGTGGCAAAATGTAGTCCTCAGAGCGTCAGTACCAGAAAATGATGGTCTGATAATAAATGTGCTACAAATTGTTTGAGTGATGCCGTAGATGATACACTTTCAGCTCCCTGAACCATTTTTGTAACAGAGAAGTGTGAGTGTGAGGAACCTTTACACAAAGGTGTGAAGATTCATTAGGTCCTTAAAAGGTTCCCCACACTTGTACAACAACCACCAAAGAAACTCATCAGACAGAAACTCATCAGACATGTTATTAGGTATTTGAGGTGAGTCCCTGCAGAGAAGCACTGCCAATCGAAAAGTCCTATTCTTTTCTCTGGAGCAGATAAACGTGAACCTACTGGCATCATACCTAATACCAGTAATGGGCTAGAGAGGTATAAAGCCCCCCAGCATCTTGCTCAAGTGGTTGCTCTATGCCACTGCTTAACGAACCCTTCGCAGCACCTTTATTTTCAGGAGTGCAGTGCAGCAAATTCTGAAAGAACTGCGTTTTACTAAGAGCTCTATAGTATGGTTTTTGTGAAGCTCAGCTTTATCAGGTCCTTAAATCTGGCTCATTTGTGCTCCGGCTCTGCCGCATCACTCACATCAAGCCCATTTCCAAGTTATCAAGCTTCTACCTCTGCTAGAAAGAGCCTCAGGCAACACGACCCTGATGAATTCATGTCATCAGCATGAACTCATCTGAGATGCAAGCGCTATTCAGAGCGAAAGAGCGAGGGGGAGTGAGAGCGAGAGCGCGAGTGAGACAGAGGGAGAGAATTCTTGATTTGTTCTTTGTACAGCAGTTTGGATCTCTGCAAAGCTGGTGCAAAAGCAGATATGCAGCTTTGCAAGTTCATCAGCAGCTGCGGTTCACAACAGAAATCAAGAGATTAAAACAAACGTCAAAAAAGGAAGGAAGAGAAAAAGGAACGCAGAAGCGTGCGAGGCCGAGCAAGAGGGCGAAAAAGCGAGAAAATAAAAAGGTCCTACGCCTTGAGTTGAAAATTCACCTGAACTTGGAAACAGAGGTTAATACCAGGTACACCAGTAAACCACACTGTTTCTAAATCTTAGGGCTGGATAAAACACCATACTGAGATGCATCTTGCAATATATCAACCATATTGGTGAACCACTGATGTGACGTGAGGCAGTTAAAGACGGGCCTGGGAAAGAAAACAAAAAAAACAACAACAACAAAAAAAACAACTAAAGAAACTCATCAGACATGTTATTCGATATTTGAGGTGCCCCACAATTTATGTCCAAATATTTATGGACACTCCTTCTAATGAATACATTCAGCTACTTTAAATTGCAACCCACTGCTGACACAGATGCACACGCACATCCTGTCTAGCCCCTGTAGAGAAGTACTGCCAATCAAACAGTCCTATTCTTTTCACAGGAGCCTATTCTAACCTACTGGCATCATACCTAGTACCAGGCATGGGCTAGAGGGGTATAAAGCCCCCCAGCATTGAGGTGTGAAGCAGTGGTAGGACTATGCTCTCGGGAATGATAGTCGGTGCTCCATCCAATACTTCCATACCGCCATAAACAAATCCCTCTTTGGGACTGGTTCTCACCTGTAGCTCAAGGAATTTTGTGTAAATGCCAGAGACCACTATGAGGGTCCTTGTGAGCACCCTTTCCATCGGCAAAATGATAAATAGGACACCCCACATCTTTGTGACCCAGTAGTCCACATTCTCACATGCACGTGAGGACCATAAGACACTTGGGACAGATCTTGAGTAGTGAGGGACTGCCATTCCAGGTCTTTTCTACGTATGTCAGATGCTAGAGGCGGCTGCTGATGCAGTCTAAAATGCATGGGTTCTTACAAAGCTTCTGTGAAGAACTGTAATTTCATCTTTAAAAACATCAATTTTGATATGCCGTCTCTACTTTTGAGCTGTTTAGCTTCATTCACTTCCCCATTCATTGAGGACTTGCACGTGGGCGCCTGCACTCTGCAGTCATATTTTTGGTATAATGGCAGGAGTAGGAAACAGCCAGGCTCTCCAAAAACTCTGCCCACAGCTAGCACCAGGATCTCACAGAGATTCGGTTATCCTTTACCGCCAGCTCTTATCACAATAATAAACAATATACTGCACTTCTTTAATACATACCCATTTATTTATGGGCCTTGATATATTTCAAGAAAGCTTCTTTTCGAGCCAAATGATGGAACAACAACATCTCAGCAACGCAATTCACACTCAAAATACCATCATACTTCCACACCTCAGGTCACAAATAAGCAGGTCTATCAGAACTGTTCCTCGAATCACACCTTTTCTAAAAGGCATTCACCTGACGATTCATAAGCTTAAAAGCTAAATTAATCCATTAAAAAAAGAAAGCACAATCCTTAGACAATCACAGCGAGAGTTCCCACACACATCCAGTGAAAAAAATCAAGCCCAGTAGTGCAGCTGCCTCATGCTCGCTCCAAGGTTAATGTTGTAAAAAGAGCCGCTCAAAGCCCCCGAGGGCCGCAGAGCGCTGCAGAGATGTGAGGATTTTCTGCTTAATACGGCCAGAGAAGAACCCCAAACAGCACACAGGAAACTCCTCATCCTCCTCACACTCACAGATCTTCGTGGTTAGTTCTGACCAATTAGAACCACTACTTTATTAACCATTAAAAATTAGTACTGGAGTAAAGGGGCAGTTTTATTCAATTTACAGTTGACTAGTAGCTTCGTTAAACAAGTGAAGTAATGCTGTTCAAGGTAAACACACTAAACCATTTATTTAGATTTATTACCGTTAAACATTTATACCACAGGTGTGTTCGGAAGTAACAGAAAATACACTGTAGAATGATTCTGGTTCTGCAGAACACGCTTTGCCTGCTAGGCTGAGGAAAAGCAAACTGAATTCCTGAATAAGTCTTTTAAGGAAAGTATACGTACTAGATGCTGAGATGTACACAGAAGCACCACCATTTCTACAAGGAGTAGCATTTAGGGATAAGGATAGGGAACAGGGAATAGACCACAACAAGCCTGATCCCGTTACGACCCTTTGTGTCTCTTTTGTGCTGCAGTCATAGAGCCAGGAATGGAATAATAATAACACCCATAACTCCCAGCTGGTTAAAAAGAAGTGTCACAGTGACGTTCTGCTTTACTGGTGTTCCTTAGTATTTAACAGCACATTCGAAACTGAGAGAACCAGTGAACACAGGTTAGGGTAATATGCAATCATAGTGTCTTCACAGCACTGTATAAAAGGGTTATTTCACGCAAGCAGAGCGCATAAATTCTGTGCACAGTGCTCTGCACATACCAGAAAAAAGTGGTTTGACTGCAGGGCTGCAACGATGCATTCTTCTGATTCTATTGATTATTGCTCAGTTACCAAATTGCTCTTATGTAGAGTTGAGCCTTTAAATTTAGCTTGTAATTTGAGGTTTTTTTATCCATTTGCTAACTAAAGATGAAGATGAATACCTCATTAAAAGATTCATCGTTTTAATTAACTTTTCTGTTCATAAAAAAGATCAATACAATATATTTTTCCCATCAAAACTTAAAACCAAGGATGTGCAAAGTAGAAGCAATCAAATTTAACAAAAGTAAACCCTTTAATTAGTTTCCTATAAAAAATTTAATTCAGCAAAAACACAAACAAATGAGACTTAAAGGTAATTGTAGCTTTCAGTCTTAAATTATTTGGTGGTACGTTTGTATTAGTGATATATTTTTTTTATGTCAATCTGATCAGATTTTTCACCCATTTCCTTCCCAATTTGGACTGCCTCTAGTAAACTGGGCCACCGCAGATGCAACACCATCGGGAAACCAATGTTCTTGGAGGGAAGCGCCGCATACCTGGCTCAGACGCACCAGCCCGCAGAAGCCAGTGCCGGCCAGCACCGCAGAATGGAGAGAGAGCAAGGCCAACTGTGCTCCCTTGGCTGCTGATGGCTAGGGATTCAAACCAGCATGCATCTTATCATAGCGACAGCGCCTTAGTCCGCTGGACCACCTGGACCATACCCCCTTAACACTCAGCCCGTGTCCATATGAGACTCCTTCATGCTTCACACGAATATAACTGCACTCCACTCACACACCAGAGTGATGGTGCTGCAGATGTGTGGCTGTGCTCGAGGTGCCGCCATCCATCAGAAGCTTCGACACGCAACAGAGGACACGAGTCTTTTGTGCCATCCTGATGTAAGCAGCTTCCGCGGCACCAAGAGCGCAGGTTCTTTACTGACTGTCGAGGCCTTCAGTGTAGCAACAGCTATGGGCTGATGTGACACAAATGAAGACACACGGTTTGGTTTGCATTCTTATTTCCATTTCGTGATTTATGCTGTTTATTTCGCTTCTTATCGGAGGCCATTTGATACTGGAGGACCTACGCAAACTGAAACGCTCTTAATTCAGTGTAAACATTTCCCTTTCAAATGCTGTGTTCTGTGTACAAATGGAGTGCAGCAACCTTGCTGACCTCTCTCGAGCTAATTTGACAACATTAATCTGCAGAATTATCAAGATAAAATGATACAGGCTTAAACAGACGACTGGGAAATTGGGATGCACTTCAAAAATAAACCTCATAATTTCACATCTAGTGCAAACACAGGACATTCATACTAGTTATACTAGCTGAATAAGCAAAAAGGGAGGCTTCTGACGGTCTCATGCTATGGATCATCTGTAAAAGTGCAGCCTCGGGGTACACAATTTTAATAAACTTTGACACGAGCCAAAAGAAACCAGTGGTTGCCTTGATGTTACAAGACTAGTTTCTAGTCTAAGTTTTTTTTGTATCCCCGGTTGCAGCTCTGGGGTATCCCAGGTGGTAGCTACGAGGTTGCTTTGGCATTCCACATGGGTGCAAGGGTATTGCTACTGCACACGAGAGCGGTGCACACAAAATGTCCACAACATAAAACTGCATAAATGTCACTATTTATTCTGATGGGAAAATGCAGAAAACATTTGTGAAATTACAAAAAACAACACACAAAAAAACCCCGTCCCCAACAAGGCAACATACTCCAGTTTGATAACTGCATTTATTAGTTTCACAGCAGAAAATGAATCATTTATGCTAGATTCAAAATAACAATAAGCCTCAAGTTCAAGAAGTCCAATACTGACCTGCACTATTTAGACTAAAAGTATTTACAGTTCTCGGATCATGCGAATGCTTTGTTTAATCAAAACACACACAAAACACTCCTCAGAAACACCACATGTCTGACACTCCTCAGGAACACCACATGTCTGACACTCCTCAGGAACACCACATGTCTGAGAGGTGCAGGTGTTGGTCATGGTGTTCACACTTTACACACTCCAGCCTTTCTCCAGTAACAGAACCTAGGGTCCTGTATTAACAGTTCAGACACTGCAGCGTACCTGAGCAAAGGTGAGACTGAGGGATTGGGTGGGCATGTAAAGGCAACGTCAGTTCATCCCACTCCTCTGATCCACGCCTTGCCCGGAGAGAAGGAAACACACCCCAGTAGACACTGTTGAAGAGTTATCTAGAACTTGATTATTCAAATGAGGTGTTTCAGACAGGGGACCAAAAATTTGAATACCACACCCTGTCCTGAACACACTGCTTTACTAACCTTAAAAAACCTCAGCAAACACAGCCAACGTGCAGCTATAATGGCTCGGCAGCAGCCACTCACAGTTAAAGTTATCATTTATTATTCATTACGAAGTTGATAAGAAGTTACTGCGTCGAAATAATCAGAATTAAGTTGGCAGCACAGGCTTAAGTCTGCCTATACAGAATTTAAATATTAATATAATCTATGAAACCATTTAATCCAAAGCTTAGCTTTTCTTAAGGCAGCACAATGTACTGTCTGCCAGTATTTCAATAGCAGATAGCTCTAATAGCTCTAATAGCGCAAATGAGCTTCTAACAAATGATTTATTACTGGTTTTATACTGTGAGAATACTGACCAATCACACATTCACATCCAAAGGGTTTTGGTTTTTCAGTAGGTTCCTCAAACATCACAATTTCCTGACAAAAATAATAATAAGTTTTTTTTTAGCCACTTCAAACATTCAGTGAAATAAAACAAAAATCGTGGAACAGCTGGTTTCTAACTGTTCAGAGGTCAACTGTGAATCAACTGTGAACATGGCCAGTTCAGGCCATTCTAGACAGTTCAGCCCAAGAGCAGACCACAAGATACGTACATTTGTTAAGAAATCTCCAACAACGCTAAATTGTCAGCGCAGGGCCTTTCCACGGCCCATGTCAAAGTACAGCATCTACCACCAGAAACAGACTGGAGAAGTTCATAGGAGCTGTGCAAGAAAGAAACCCTTGCTGAAAAAAAATGCCCAAATCCGATCTCATATGGGACACAGACGTGTTCTGTGTGGGAGTATGAATGTCAAAAACACTAAACTGAACATTTTCAGTTCTGTTTTGGGTCTGTTCTGACTTCCATATGTGGTACTGAAATCTGACACATAATCGATATGCAGCAAAGCGACGCAGTCTGAACAGCCAGATCATGTTCATGTGACCTCGACGTCAATCCAACTAGATGTTCACTGAGGACAAAGGAAAATGGACGCCAGCAGTGAGGGAGGTTTTCAGTGGCAGGATAGTGAAGTAACAGACCTCATAAAGAGGCCCATATCAGAACTGCGCCATGTTCTGAAAAACGCGACTGGGGGGTCGTGCATTGGGCTCGTCCTCACTAGTGTCACATTAAAGAGATAATGTGAACAGCCTAACTAAAATATCAGGATTTACAGGCTACTGTCGAGCAGTCAGGTTCGATTATAGAGGTATTGGTATCAGTATTCTGTATCAGCAGATGCTTGAAGATCAGGGATCAGTACTGCAAAAGATGATATTGGTGCATCCCTTGTAGAAAAGCAGTATTGCGTTCATATAGTGCAGCTCAGCTGTGTCCTTTTTTTATTCTTCTTCTTCTTCTTCTTTTGTTTTTTTTTTACATACAGGTGCAGGGTGTATCGGTCACTTCCACTTCCCATTTACACACACAGGGGTTTGTGAACAGCCCTGTATTGTAATAAGGCCACTATTCTCATAGGCTCTGAAGGAGCAGCACAGGAAACAGAAAACACACACACACACACACACACACACACACACACACACACACAACTCACCCAATAACTCCAAAAGTTTCCTGGCCTGCAGCTTGAAAATGACAGGGCCAAAAATAATGTATTTAAAAAAAAATAAATAAAAAATTATTAAAAAAATTAAAAATATATATATGCAGTCTTATACAATATACCCATATCTAGAGGTAGGCATTATAACTATGTTATCTTTATCATGATAAATTACCTCACAGTGCACACACTACGCATTTCTTGGGGGAAGTGTAAAGAGCAGCCTAAACCCACAGTGAAGAAAAAGTATTGTTATTTTTGCAAATACACCTTCATGCAATTCTAAGACTGTAATATTGAGAAGGCATTGGCAATTTCAAATAATGAAACTAACATCAGAGCTAAGGTCAGTGGTCCAACTTCTCTAACTAGCAGCTCTTACCTAAATCCTAAGAAGTTAATTTAGCAGGTTAATCTTCTTGCGACACACAAAGAGCGTGCAGCCGAACTTATGAGAACATCGGTCAGCCTAAACCTCAAAGGCAGTACAGATGCTATCTTCAGCGTAGCAGCAGAGGTTGGCAGATATTTTCAGTGGCCAGTGAGGCCACCAGGGCAAATATATTGTTCGCCAAAATTACAAAGTTAATAATAAGAATCGTATATGTTGACTGTTGAACAACAGCCCATTTTTCAGTGTCTTATCATTGTTCAACACTGTAGCCCTAATCTAAATAACTGCATCAGCAACAGGGAATATCAATTCAGAGAAGTAAGAAACATACCAGTAAAATTTGTAAAAGCAGTATTTTGAGTATATTCATTGTGTCTATATTTCTTGAAAGATGGACCAATTGAAATGCTCTAAAATTACCTGAAATACGATTTTGTTCTACAATATTTATTAGTGATTCCTTTTGTAATGTGGCCATTTTGTGTTTTTTCAAAAGTGTTTTTCTGACAGCAATATTAGCTATATTTTCAATGTATAAGAATACTTCAGTACCGAAAAACCAGTTACTTCACTTTTCTTGTGATACCAGTCAAACCAGGGAATGCCATGCAGCCTCTATAAATTCATTCGTCCGCTCGACTCTGTTTCATTAGCACTGCCAACAACAGTAAAGTATTTTACTGTAAGTCAGCCCTCACAGGAGTTCACAGAAAAATGCTCCGAGTTTAGTTCACATCAGCTATCACAGTGATATCATTTAACATCAGCTGGTAAATTCTGATAAAACATCTGTATCCGGCCAAACAGGCTCTGGATCTGGAGGGGAAGGGTGAACATTAGCGGTTTTGTTAATAACAATTTCACCAAAGAGTTTAGCAATACTTGGAACACAGATAATCCATACATGACTAATCCCATTTCATCAGCTCCACCGACCATATAGGAGCACTCTAGTTCTGTAATTACAGACTGTTTCTCTGTATACTTTAATACCCCCCTTTCACCCTGGTCTTCAATGGTCTACAATGTGTGTGTGTGTGTGTATGTATGCATATATATACATATATATATATATATATATATATATATATATATATATATATACACACACACACATATACATATACATATATATATATATATACACACATATACATATATATATATATATACACACATATACATATATATATATATATATACATATATATATATATATATATATATATATATATATATATACATATATACACATATATATATATATATATATATATATATATATATATATATATATATATATATACAGTGAGTCCAAGAAGTATTTGATCCCTTGCTGATTTTCTTTGTTTGCCCACTAATAAAGACACTATCCTTCTGCACTTTTAATGGTAGATATATTCTAACATGGAGAGACAGAATATCAAGACAAAAATCCAGAATATAATTTTAAAGAATATATTTTAATTAATTTGTATTTCAATGAGGAAAATAAGTATTTGATCCCTCTTGCCAAACACACTCAATACTTAGTGGCAAAGCCTTTGTTTGCAAGCACAGCGGTGAGACGTTTGTTGTAGTTAACCACAAGTTTAGCACACACACCAGGGGGAATTTTGGCCCACTCTTCTTTGCAGATCCTCTCTAAATCATGAAGGTTGGTGGGCTGTCGCTTGGCAACTCTGACCTTCAGCTCCCTCCATAGATTTTCGATCGGATTGAGGTCTGGCGACTGGCTGGGCCACTCCATGACCTTAATGTGATTTTTCTTGAGCCAATCCTTTGTTGCCTTTGCTGTATGTTTAGGGTCGTTATCATGTTGGAAGACCCAACCACGGCCCATTTTCAGATCCCTGGCAGAGGGGAGGAGGTTGTCCCTCAGGATTGTGCGGTACATGGCTCCATCCATCTTCCCAGTGATGCGGTGAAGTAGCCCTGTACCCTTGGCAGAGAAACACCCCCAAAACATTATGCTTCCACCTCCATGCTTGACGGTGGGCACAGTGTTCTTGGGGTCATAGGCAGCATTTTTCTTCCTCCACACATGGCGGGTGGAGTTGAGGCCAAAAAGTTCAATTTTGGTCTCGTCTGACCACAAAACCTTCTCCCAATAACTTGGTTCATCTTTCAAATGATCATTGGCATACTTGAGGCGCGCCTCCACATGTGCTCTCTTCAGCAGGGGTACCTTTCGGGCACTGCAGGATGTGAATCCATTGTTGCGCAAAGTGTTGCCAATTGTTTCCTTGCAAACTGTGGTCCCAGCTGCCTTCAGGTCATTTGCTAACTCCTGCCGAGTGGTTGCAGGACGATTTCTGACTGTTCTCAGCATCATTGCCACCCCACGAGGCGAAATCTTCTTTGGAGCACCGGGCCGAGGTCTGTTGATTGTCATGTTATACTCTTTAAACTTTCTGATAATTGCACCAATAGTTGTTACTTTCACATCCAACACCTTACTAATCTTTTTGTAGCCCATTCCAGCTTTGTGAAGGTCAACAATTCTGACTCTGAGGTCCTGTGACAGCTCTTTGGTTTTACCCATGTTGGAGACTTGAAATCTGTGTGATCTGTCTGATTCTGTGGACAGGTGTTTTTCACACAAGTGATTAGTGAGAACAGGTGGCTTCAGGTCAGGTAACAAGTTGATTGGGAGTGTCTAACTGGTCTGTAAAAGCCAGAACTGCTAATGAATACTAAGGGATCAAATACTTATTTCACTCCATGAAATACAAATCAATTAATATATATTCCTTAGATTTATTTTCTGGATTTTCTTTTTAATATTCTGTCTCTCCATGTAAGAATACATCTACCATTAAAAGTATAGAATGATCATGTCTTTATTAGTGGGCCAACGAAGAAAATCAGCAAGGGATCAAATACTTCTTGGACTCACTGTGTATATATATATATATATATATACACATACATATATATATATACACACACACACACACACATATTTATACATAAATATATACTATATATATATATATATATATATATATATATATATATATTGTATTTACAGAGATGAGATTGGTGACAGTCCAAGTACAGTGTGTGTTAGCAATATTAGCCTAGCCTCTCATTTTAAACTCAAGAAGCAAGCATCAGATATCAAAAATGTCTTAGCTGATCAACTGTATCAGGCTTAAAAGAAAAATCATGCACAATTAATTCTCACCAAACTGCTTCTTTAATTTTTTACCATATTGCTTTAGCAAACACGTGTTCCCGCATGACCACAGAACAAACGCTCGAGTGGCCAGTATGGTAGGCCAGGCGCTGGCCAGATGGAGGCATCCGTTGGATATCTTGCCCCCACCATCAACTCACAATACCCCCATTCTGCTGGACACACACTCGCAGACATGCACGCTGGTTATTGTGGGTTTGCGCGCACACACACACACACAAACACACAGAGAGACAGAAAGAGCAGGAAGAAAGAGTTATGGCTTTCAGCCACTGCCGGACTCACTGGGGACAGAACACTCTTGTCTCAATACAATAATCACATGCAGCTAAAATGGACACTTGCGGATTCATGCTAACAGCCTAAGAGCTTAAGAGGAGGAGTGGGTGATATGGCTCAAATCCTCCATGATAATATGCTGCATATGTTACATCATGGTAATGGTCGACAAGTGCACATGTAGAATAACTTAATGCTGATGGATCTAACCCTCCAAACTTTCGAACAGTACACTTCAGTACTAAATGGTTCTTCACCTGATTAAATACAAGGAAAATCTGTGTTAGAGATTTCTTTATAGAAACAACAACAGCAGCAGCAGCAACAGCAACAGCAGACTAAGTGCAAGATTGCATTAATGTTGCTGGTTTTAATAACACTGCAAAAAGGACTGATTTACCAATGTATTCAGTTCTGTTGTGTACATTAAAATATCTGATATACACTTGTTAAATATGTGCATTTATATTAAAATAAGCCACTGTCAACCTACAAAGTCAGGCTTACTGTTTTCTAAAACACATCATGAGTCTGTTTCATGCACAGATTTCTTCATACAGTGTCATTTCATTGGACAAACTGTCCAAAGCAGTTGTACTCAAAGTCTTCCTTACATTCATGATAAAATGAAAATGTACTCTGTATTTTTTAATGTATCCTTCATTAGAATAAGCTACAAACCAATATTTAAAATGCAATCAGTCAATTAACATACCATAATTTACTGTGAAACTGCCGAAATCTTGCTATGATACACATTTTTGGTCATACCGCTTAATCGTTAGGTATATATTTTTTTTGTTTGAAACATTAAATATGTAATAAATAAGTTTTCAATTTGTAATAAAATGACATGTTTCTTTTGATGCCCAAATGTCTATTTATTAATATATTTTAATTTGGTCTAAAAATAACAATTTGGGTGTCTACATTGTAACTACAGTGCCCATTACAGTTTAACCATCCAGTGCTGGGATAACTGCTCTGCTTGATTTCTATCCTTTGGTTTTGAGTTCATAAAGAAATGAGCCTTAAAACTATTTTAATCTGCGAATGTAATTGTTATTTTTATAAAATTGTTCTGTTTTAAACGACTCTAAAAACTGCCAGAGATACAGTTCAGTCAAATTCGGTGAATTAAATTTGCATCTGTAAATTAGTGTTGCAGCACCAAGACTAACATCGCTAACAAACACTACAAGTCAAAACTCACCCAAATCTTTTCAGTAAATTTTCAGGACCACTTGCTCGCCTTAACCTGGTCAAACAATGTCCAGCTGTAGACTCATCAGTGAGGTTTAGGAGACAGTTTAGGTTTAACCGTGAACAATACACATTATCAAATCTTCATTATGCTCACAACGTGTTTATTACCACAATGACAAGTCTCCATTTCAAGTGAAGACCTGGATGTGGTTTGAACAGACTGATTGACGTGAGTGGGCAGGTACTACCAGAAAAGATATGGGTCACCATTGTAAGCAACGCAAGCCTCGTAGCTCCAGTGCACAACTGAAGAAGCAGAATCTGGACACCCAACATGTCTTGGCTGATGGACTGTAAAAATTAGATTTTTCACGTAATCATTGCTTTAATAACTAAAAGACACACATATTGACAGTTACTGCAAACTTCCTCTCGTATAATGAGAGAGATATTAAAGGCCAAGCTCTGCACTTTTAGCACTAGCATTCAAATGGCTGGCTGCCGTTTTCGAGAAGGTTTCGTGCTGCATGGACAAATCCCATTATTTGGCTACACTGAACTTCTGCAGTGCTGCAACAACTGTGCAGACTAAACCCACCGACGGAACTGTGTGTGCAAGTTGTGTGCATGTGCAAGAGTGAGGGGAGCGTGCCAATCATCAGTCGACCTCTGCTTATGAAGGCTAACTTAAAACACACATACTTATCGTTTACAGGATCTCTGTAATTGGTGTAAAACCATAGCAATTATGATCCATGCAGTTGTCTGGTGTGCTAGAGTACTGACTTCCATGGTGCTACATGGTAGAAGAACATCCTATCACCTAATTCTAGCCTAAATAGAGCCAAATGCTATGCTGCAACGAGTTTATTATAGGGTCAATATCGACACCCATTCACCCTACCACCGCTTAGCCCCTCTCATTGTCACCATAGCTCTCAGGAGTGCTGTATTCATCTCTAGGTGCTTCTTGAATAAAACATAGGCCAGCCAATCAGAACAGAGCTTATTTGTCTTATATATGTTTATCCATCTTAATATGGTACAGTAGCATCCATCCATCCATCCTTCTTTTTATCTGCTTCATCCAGGTCAGAGATGCTGTGTCTTCCACACCCTACCCGAAATCATTGGCGAGAAGGTGAGAATACCTCCAGGACAGAGTGCCAGTCCATCACAGGGAACCACACATCCATTCACAATTTAGCATAACCAATAGGAGCCAAGACTATTTTTGGGAGGTGGAAGGAAACTGGAGTACCTAGAGGAAACCAACAAACCGTGCAAGAACACTGGCCCCCAGTACTGAAACTGAAGAACCCTACTCTTGATTGTTCCAGCACTGCCCACCTTGGCCAAAGTATATGAGAGGAACAGGAGGAACAGGAGGAGAACAGTGATGAGGCTGGTTAAACCACACTGTGAACAGAAGAAGACACTGTGAGCCCAGGTTTGGCTGTGTGGGCAAAGTTTCCAACCATCCAAAAGCAGAGGATGACGGATATCATGTAATCATTCACACCTAGAGCTGCTCCAGGATCTAAGACCACTTACATAAGACACACTGCGCTTAAAATAAAGCCCTGCCTCCAGGTACACTTCAGAGAGCAACAAACTCAAACTGATCCAACAACAAACACCCTGATGTACATAAAACGACAGATCCAGAGCACAGGCTGAGGAGGTTTCTGGAATGTTCTGACATTTTATAAAGGGGGTTGAGCACTAACACAAAGCTCCACAATTCAACCAAAGATGTGTGATCTGGGATCAGCTCAGCCCATCCGCACAATTACACTCAGTGGGATTAGGGCCCCGTCGATGTGAAGACTTTGCACAGCACAGAAAAAAAAAAGTGTGAAGAGTGTGGAATGAACAAAAATGAATATTTCATGACAGTCCCTGGATACTCTAATCTGATTAACTCTGCAGTTCAACTCTGTTCAAACTGTTTCACCTCTAATAATAAACAGAAATGAACTAGTGTGTGTGCTTTCTAACATTATGTACTCAAATCTAACATCACTGAGAACCCAAACAGTCGGTCATCAGCCACGTCGGACACACCGAAGACCTAAAGCAGCTCATCACAAGAAACAACCACAGCACTTTCACAAAGATACTACAGGTCTACATAAAACCACAGACACCAAGAGCATCTTCTTAAAGCCCCATTTACAGAGACCTAAAACATTGTGTTCATGTTGTCAGGAGGTCAAACGGTCTGTTTTTAGTAAGCATCCGTGTGGGTGAACGAATCTACCAGCATTAGCAGCCATGGAAACTGGGTTCAAGGTCTATACCTGAATACCTCTGGTCCAGACGAAGAACACCAAACTACAGGAACAAACACACATTTTCAACTATAGCCAAGAAATATATCAAATGTTTATTATATGTTAGCATTGATTATTATAATGTAGGCAGCATCAATATCACAGTCAAGTCATAAATGTGTCCTTGTGTTCACCTTGATTAATTCTGATCAGACGGTTTACTGTAACGTTGCACCCATACTGATACTGTATCGGTATCAGCAATAGAGAGAGCACCGATACCATGAAGCTTACTGACCCCTAGGGCTGGGTGATATGGTTTTAATAATATCTCAATAAGCCATTTTCACGATGCATGATATTAATTAAGATACACTAACACTTTAAATTCTTTAAAACTTCAAACAGCTCCACTGCATTTAATTAAAAATGACTAAATACATTCTTTGCAACGTAATGTGCAGTTAATCAGTGTCCTTTAAGCACTGATGATACCCTTAATGTGCTTAGAAAAGAACACTGTCTACCACGATAACAAAATATCACGATACACTAAAATACCGTCATATTGAATACAGCTCTACCGACACCTGATATTTCTCGTTTTTACAAAGAACATTTTTGTTTGTCTATTTTGTTTTGAAACCAAACATTAAAACAACCAGTAAAAGCCAGTCATAAGTAGTTATTACCATTAAACAGACATTTAATAGAATTTTTACATTATTATTAATAGTTTAATATTAACAGCACTTTCCACTTTTTTTAGGGATAAGATACAAAAAAAGCATGGTTTCGGTGCATCCAAGATTTACGGTATTGAGCCTTTTTGCAGTAAACGTTTGAATCTATGCAGCAATTTGTTTACTTCCAAATTCTTATTTTACAGTCTATAATCTTATTTTTGCATTTACTAAATATAATTTGGCCCAAAATAATGGGGGTTCCCATTTAAAACAAACAAACAAAAAAAACTTAAGGCATTTTCATGCATTAATATCATGAGTATGTCACATATAGTCATTAATGTGTCATAAATTATATTATAATTATTATTATTATTATTTTTTTTAACTATGCTGTCCGGTTTAGTTGTCATCCAGTTGATTCACCAAGTTTTACAGAACAATCCAGTGGGTTCTTTTGTCACAGAATCCTCCAAAGCACTTCTACAGGGTTTGCAAAGGCACTACTAACAAGTGTCGACTGTATGTGAATCAAACAAAGAAACATGTCAAATTCAGAAGGGAACAAGAAACAATAGTAAAAGGCAGATACATTTTCTGCCTTGTTTTTGCCCTTTATATATACATTCCCGGGGCTTTCTGTCTCAAATCTTTTTTCCATTTCTGATGCAGCTCTCAGACCTCTGCCAATCACCTCACAAAAAGTGTGCGAGGTGTTTCTGTGGTAGAGGTCATCTGGTGCTTTTAATACCCTGCAAAAAGATACTAGAAGACAGGCCTACTGAATCAATATCGTACATGTAAGGTTCGATGTTCTGCAGAGACAGGGCTGTCATTTAAAATGCATCCGTAAGCCTTTTTCAGCTCTCCAATAAAAAGAAAAGAATGGGTGAAGCCGGCCACAGAGTGTATTGGATGTTGTGGTGAGCCCAGTTTTAGCCATACAATCCACTCATGTTCACCAAAACGTCAGGCCTATTTTCAGTCTACAGAAGACATGCATTTCTTCCAATCCCCCGAATTAAAGATGCAAAAATAAAGAGAAAAAAAGGCCTAGCAAGCATGCAGAACTTGCTTTCTTCAGGGCTAGCCAATTATACCGGTGTAGGGAAATTGCCGGCCTAAAACAATAATGACATTCAGGTCTACTGACAGATATTGATAAGAGTTATTGATAGAGTTCTCCAGTAGCACAACTGCCTAAGGTTTTGCTCTGTTCTAGGGAGGTCACAAAACTGCCGGTTATATATATCTCAAACCACAGGTCGTATATGTCAACTGACACTACCGGTCAATGCCAGATATCGATACACCAGTCAGGCCCTGATCGTGCCACAATTTTCACAATTAAACTCTATTACTATTAAAAGAAACAGCCAGGACAAAGCCAATTTTGTGCATTTTTGCTTAAGACTTTTAAATGAAATTATTATACTTATCAAATTAATAATTATAAGTTTTAAACAGCCTAAAGAATAAAGTATTTAAAATGCTTCCAATGTTATAAGCAACTTGGAATCCCTAAAAAGCCTATGCATGGTTTCATACAGTGCAATTAACCTTCTACTTTATAGTCTTTAATAAAAACCACTTGATAAATAAACAAAATAACCAGAAGACTTTCTAATTACTAACAGAAATGACAGAGACAGCCTAACGAGGTCCATCAAAGCCTCCTTATGAAAAGACTTCAACATATAAAGAAGAGGTTCGTCAATGACCGCAGTGCTTAGACATGATCTGCCCTGCTGGGGCCTCTAGCCTGGACTTCGCTTCCTTATCCACACATCACTCAAGCGCCTCCACAGCCTGGATATTGACAGCAAGCTCTGGCTTCTGCAGGGCGTGCAGCAGTCAGGAGCTATATGTAGAACGAATTTGCATGAATAAGTCACTCGCGCAAAGTTTCTTAGATGACCTTTCGTCACTGTGGCATATTTTATAGCTGCAGAAAGCAATTTCAAAAGTGTTGCTGACATCATGGTTGAATGTATTCACGATTATGTACTGTAACCTCAGTAAACACAGTGATACTGAAGCTGGAACAGACTGTAAATAAACTGTGTAAAATGAGAGAACTGTGCAGAGCGGTAGAAGGGATGCAAATCTCCCAAAACAATCTGATTACAAATTCAGTGTTTTCTTTGTACCCTTCTAACAGAGCCATCAATGAACATTATTCGGACAGTGCGGTACATTTAGAAGGTAACACCAGTTTATAATCTGGTATAATCTAGTGGCACATGAAAAGGTAACGTCTGCAGTTTTAGTGCTTTGACTGTGTTGGGCTGCTTCTCCTCCAGACGTTTGTCTATTTTCTGCTGTTAGTTTAAAATTTATCTACTGCAGGATGCCCGGTTTTTATTAGAAGCACATCTTACCTAAACAGTTTTGCTGTATTATATGTAGAAAAAGATAGATCAGATCAGAATCGGCTGATACTCAGCATCGCGGTGCTCATATTGCATCGGGGCAAAAAAAAGCATCTGAACAGCCTTAGATATTTTTGTAAGCAAAAGCAAAACCTGACTGCATTTCACCTCTTACATTCAGCTTGAAGTTAATACTTATAATAAAGTGCTAATGTTCAGACATGTGAGCCTTATGCTGCATTTTGAGGAATACTGAGAGGACCTATGTGGCTTCAACCTCTGTGTATTTCATCTCATAAACCAGCTATAAGAAACCACATCCGTTGCGTCTTTACTAAACTAATATGTATTTCCCAATCTCTGTGCATCGCCGTAGAAGAACCACTCAACCTGATCCATAACTGGGCCTAGTCTACATGCACCAGGTGGGGCCTGGGGGGCTTGGCATAAGGACACGCCGGCTCAGACACAACATACGGACCCTTCACATGTTGCTGTCTGGCTCCTCTAAATCCTCCAGGGATTCCAGCATGCCAAAACTGAATCCCTCTCTTTCCACACAAGACCAACTCTACGAATTTCTCGCTTCATTTCCGTCCATGTTTGTCTGTAATTTTTAAAAAAAAAATTAGTTACTAAAAACATCACCTGATGGACTTCAGCCGATTATTAATTAATGGTTCAACTGCAAAGCAGGTTGAAGAAATGCCTTCAATTTGTGTGTGTGTGACTTAGAAAGGTGTCCTGGGGTAAGGGCGACCTGGGACAGGGGTCAAAAGCTCACCTGAAGCACTGATACTGAATACTGAAGCATGTTTAATGCAGGGCAATACCTGACACTGGATACAATGCACTGCACAGCAGGTTAACAGCTAACGTGATGATGCATGTAAACAGATATCTAGCACTGGCTAAACAGCTGCAGAAATATAGGAAAGCACAGATTATAGATTTAGGGCTTAGGTGGTTCTGCACCGATCAGGACCGAGCTGCTGAGTCCAGCCACGCCTCGGTCTATCCAAACCTGCGCGCGCGCACACACACACACACATGCACACACAGCACATTCAGCAGCACTGCAAGTTTTATGCACACCCTTCCAGTCTTGCTGCTCTGGGCAAATCATAAACCTGACAAATCTGAGCTGATTTATTTTATTTAGCTATAGTTAGATACCAAAGAAACAACAGTGCCATTAGCAAGCTAGCTACCTACCTACCTTTCGAGTCCCCGACTGTGGTTAAAAAGAAACTACACGTTTTTGTCCGTTTGCTAAAGATAAACTCAAATATTCACCATAAATGTGGCAGAGCAACCTCAACAAAATCTGTCAAATACCGCTCGTGGGAAGCGGAGGGAAGTGGTTAGCTAGCTAGCAGGCTAATAAACCATAACACGGCGCTGACTACTGACAGAAAGTCTTAGTCTATTAAACCAACAACCGCCAATAATGGGCAAAAGTGTGGCTAGAAAGGGCATAAACACACTAACTGCCAGAACTGTGAACAATTGCGCTGCTTTTCGGGTCGGTATGTTGTCGCATACTGGAGCTACAGCAGCAGCAGCTTCACTGGCTTGACTCAAAACACAGCCAGTAACGGTAACGGTGCCGTTACCGCCAGCTACGGCAAAGGCCGACACGTCGCTCGGTTACTGCAACTCACCGTGGACTATGTCTTCAGGAATGGTGGCTAAATGTTTCTGAACACGGCTTCGTGGACCAGGGCTCGGTTGCAGTAACATCCACAGACTGAAGAGCCCGAAAAGGCACCGACTCCGCCGCCCAGGCCCGCAGAGGAGGAAATGGTCTCCGTTCCGTTCAGGCGCTGAGCGCGCATGCGCAAACCCTCGACATGCCAGAGCCCGGTGTCACAGGCGCTCCGTTCACGCATGCGCACACCCGAAAGCATGTCAGTGGCGTTTGCTGCGATGCATGTGTGGAAGGGTGATGTAGTGGGTTTAAGGTTTAAACAGGCTATTCTTTGGTGTCTGGGGTCTTTAATTACCCATACACACTCAACACGGTGGTGGTGGTGGTGGTGGTGGTGTTCTGTTTGTGTGCTGCTAATTGTTATTGATTAATTTGATTTTTTTTTTTAAGCAGACAGTGCACAGCTTTATTAACTAGGTGAAATGTTCAGGTCTGACTCTGTGCTGCACACTTCTGCATGGATGAACACATGGTTTAAGGTCTCATTTAGCACTGGTGAGGTGCGCCACCTGTCGGTTGTACAAACTCAGATGCGTTATTAAAAGGTTAAGCGGCGAGCGCCCCCCTGAGGGTGAAATGGTATAATGCGCATTGTATCGATACTAAGCAATACTAAGCGATTTTTTAAAACATTATACACTGTATTGTGTGCATTAAAAATAAATTAATAAATAAATAACTTGTAGGGCCATAGCAATGTGTGAGTGGGAGGGTGGGAGGGACTTAACTACATTATTAGCTACATTATTAAATGCACATATGTTCATTTACAATATGTCCTTTCCTAAAAAAAATACATCAACAACCTATCTCTCTCTCTCTCTCTCTCTCTCTCTCTCTCTGGACATTTTGCACAGTGGAATATTCCTGGCTGGGCACTTTTTTTAAGACCCCCCCCCCCCAAAAAAAAGGGGGGGGGGGTCTGATGACCCTACTTATATGATAGTGACAAACCGTGAACCTCAGACACTGTCGGACCCTCATTAAAGAGGAAATCTAGCATAACCAAAACAAAGCTGTAAAACAGGCCAATGACAAATCCCCCAAACAGCTTAGCTATACAACTCAGCTTTTACAACTCACACACACTTTTAGCCTCCCAAAAATGTATACACACCCAGCACACTAGTGAAAAGCCTTTTAGCCTCCCAAAAATGTATACACACCCAGCCCACTAGTGAAAAGGATGCCAGGGATGCTAGGCTAAAAGCTAAGCCAGCTACATCTCTTTAGCTAGCAGACATTCAGCATATTTCATGCTGAGCCAAAATAACAACTTTACCATTTGTTCATCAAAGTACAGCTAGAAACGAATGTAAACACTCTGAAAGCAGACAGGGAAAAACCAAGCCACTGTAGCTACGAATTCAGTGACATAGTTCAAATAAGAGTCCCCTTTTTCTTGAACTTAGCATGTCGCTGAATTTGTACGCTAAAACATCTCTACTAAATGACCCTGAAAACAGTGGAAAACACTCCTAAGACTGTTCACTCCACTCTGTGCTCTTCAGATGTGAGGTTTTAGCCTCTAAACGGGTGTGATTTGAGCCTCAGTTATCTGAACGTTCCTGTCTGCACATCGCTTTGCAATGTTGTTCTTTGGCAAGTTGGATGGGTTGCTGTCGAGTCCAGCTGCCTTTAACTTGAGCAGATAATCACTGGTTTCATTCCTGGTTTGGCCGAGTTCCTAATAAACGCTGCTGCCTGCAGAACGTTTTGCCAGTCAGTCAGACTAAAGGGAGCGAGTGTTTCACCGGGAACGTGAGGTCAGTTCATACCCTCTATTTCCACTCTCAGTAAATTTGGGCAGTGTAAATGTTTGGACTGTGGTCTTGTTTCACTGCTAACCTGGATTCAAAAGTGTCTTAAGAGAGAAATTCTTCTTAGATGTGCTTTTCTTCTTAACTTCATATTTTAATAATATTAAGAACTACTTACTTAACTTTTCACTTAAGATTCTAGTAACAACTGATATTCTCCAAAAACTATGTGTTCTTTCTGACACAGATTCAGGTTTCAACCTGCATCTCAGAAGCTCAGCATTTCGCTGGCGTCTCGTCTTGGATGACAGCTAATCACCTCAAACTCAACCCCAGCAAGACCGAACTGCTGTACATCCCCGGAACTGCTGGATTTCACCATGATCTTGCCATCTCCATCGAGAACTCAGTGGTCACTCCATCTGCAGAAGCACGGAGCCTTGGTGGAGTCATGGATGATCAGTTATCGTTCTCAAAACATATTGCTGCAAATCTGACTCGGTCAAGCAGATTTCTCCTTTTCAGCATCCAGAGAATTCAACCTTTCCTCTCCGGAGAGGTCACCCAGGTGCTCGTTCAGTCTCTTGTTATTTCAAGACCTGACTACTGCACCTCCTTTCTGGCTGGTCTCCTTTTGTGCACCATCAGAGCGTGTAAGACTGTAAGGTCAGAGGTCAGAAGGTCAGCCTCTAAAATGATCAGTTTGAATAGCTGAATTTAACAGGATTAAATGTGGAGTTTCTTATTAAAGTACTGTTAGCTTCTACATGAGGATAATTCACTTCTAGCTCTTGATTTCTGAAAATGTTTGAACACTTAGATTGATTCAGTTTTTCCTACATTTTGCCTCCACTGCACGAGTCTAACTGAAAATTGGAAAATTCAAAATGTAATTCTGCAGTATTTATGATAAGCTGTGAAATAAAGTCTATGTTAAAATTGGCAACAACGAGTGTCTTATGAAGATCTTAAGAAAATAATTAAGACTTTCTAACGAGAATATTGGAGAATGTCTTAATATTTATTTAAAGATCCTTTTCCTAGGAGAGCTTTTGTAAATCCAGCCCCTGGTCTGGCTAATCTCCACAATGCCATTTTCAGGTTTCCAATATTAGACTTTCATGAAAAACAAATCAAATCCAAATATGAATTTGCATTAATTCATCACACCCCAAACCAGGACATAATGAACTCACAAGCCAGACTTCTGCCTAACCCAGAGAGTCTGTGGGTTTAGTCTTACGGTCATCTTAACTGGCTGAGAGAGTGTTCAGTGTAAGGCCTGCTCTTGACCCTTCAAGAATCTCCTTTGTGCTATGATGCATTTGGGATGTCAGGGTGCTTTGATGTCAAGGTCTTCTCAGAGTTTGGCAGAGCAGGCAGTTGTTGATCCACTAGGGTCACTGGCAGGTCTCGGGCAATGAGGAGGGAGTTCAGAAACAGCCAACAGTTTTGCCTGTAATTACCCAGCAGGGGGCAGACAAACATCATATAATAAGTAAGGGGCAGCATAATAAAAGTAGACTACCATTCAAAAGTTTGGAATCATGTGTCATAGTATTGATTTTGTTATTTTGTATGCTGTAATTGATATAATGTTGATTTAAATACATTTAAAAATACAGATATTTCTAGTATTGTGAGATTAACGTAAATACTTTATTAATGACAGATACCACATTTGATCCTTAAATTTGATCTATTTACATATTATACATATATAATCATTCTGTCCAGTTCTCTAACCCCAGGATCTGACAGTCACGTTTGAAATACAGGGCATTTTGTAAACTACTGTTATTATAGCTTCACTCTTCCTTTTAAGCACCAGCATAGCGCTGTTCATCATTATGGAGACATCTCATATTTTTACAGCTTTGTTTTTATTTATTTAAATTGATCAACAACCAAACTGATAAATGTAATGTTTATAAATGTAACTGATGAAATGGTTCATTGAGCATTTTCACATTTATTTCCCTAAAGAACCACTTTTAATGTACGTGTAAATAACCTTTTACACGTTGTCATAATCTGAAGGTTCTTTACCAATATAGGATTCCTCAGAGCCTTTACATTACATGCGAGGTTCTTAAACTCTAAAGAATCATCTGTTAGATGGGGGTCTTTAGGGGAGACGTTTACTACATGCTAAAGATTATTCTACAGTACTGATACAAAAAACAGTGGAAACTGGCACTGAAGTCTTGCGTTACAGGAGTGAGGGCTACAAGTCTGGAACTACCTGTGGAGTTTAACAGGGGATTATGTTTATTAAACAATGAAATAATTATTAATTATTAATTATTATTACATTCAGAACTGAAGCTTAAAGCAGATGGATAATATGAGCTTTTATACGATTTAAAGGGTGTGTAGTGTGGTTTTCTTACAAAGCAATATAAATGTACACACACACACACACACACACACACACATAGAGTACTGACTCTGTATTAATCAGCAGTTCACCATTTAACACTGTTCAGTCTGAACTGGACCAGGTCACCTATCCATCATCAGAGACTTCCTGTTCAGGTTAAATAACCGAGAGAAGATCTTTATCACACAGGACAGGGAAGGAGAAATGTGGGTGAAATATACACACGCACACACACATCCAGACACACTTTGCATTTATGTAATAGTAATCAAACTGAAAGTGCTGCTTTCTGGTCATGTAACAGATCATCAAACCGTTTCCTGTAAGTCACACCGGAGATGTTTCAGGAGAACCTGGGACACAGGGCTGTAAAAACGCAAGTGAAATACAGTCGGTTTACAGTCTTTTAAATAAAGTACTTATTCAAAGAAAGTGTGTTGATGTAGCACATGCCGTTCACATGGAACTGATGTAGCTGAATCATGTAAACTCAATATTTTTTTATTTCAGTGTGCCATTTACTCTAGTTTACTCCACCCATGAGTGATTTAATTTGTAGGAAAAATCAATCAGCACAGTATCGGTGCAGTTTTAGCACAGCATCGGTACCGTATCAGCACAGCATCAGTACTGTATCAGCACAGTATCAGTATAGCATCAGCATAGTATCAGCACAGTATCAGTACAGCATCAGCACAGCATCAGTACTGTATCAGCACAGTATCAGTATAGCATCAGCATAGTATCAGCACAGCATCGGTACCGTATCAGCACAGCATCAGCACAGCATCAGCATAGTATCAGCACAGTATCAGCACGGCATCAGCACAGTGTCGGGACAGCATCATTAAAGAATCTGCACATTAGTACAGTAAAGTATCAGTACAGCATCAGCACAGCATCAGCATAGTATCAGCACAGTATCAGCATGGCATCAGCAAAGTATCAGTATGGCATCAGCACAGCATCAGCATAGTATCAGCACAGTATCAGTATAGCATCAGCACAGCATCAGCATAGTATCAGCACAGTATCAGTATAGCATCAGCACAGCATCAGCATAGTATCAGCACAGTATCAGCATGGCATCAGCACAGTATCAGTATAGCATCAGCACAGCATCAGCACAGCATCAGCACAGTATCAGTACAGCATCAGCACAGCATCAGCACGGCATCAGCACAGTATCAGTATAGCATCAGCACAGTATCAGCACGGCATCAGCACAGTGTCGGGACAGCATCATTAAAGAATCAGCACATTAGTACAGTACAGTGTCAGTACAGCATCAATACAGTACCTACACAGCATCAGCACCAATGCCATGCAGCCTCACGCTGTGCCACATTGGTGTACTGTTGTTGTGCTGACAATGTAGTTCTGCTGTATTGACTCTTTATAGACACTGACATTTTATCAGCACAGGATTAAAGAGGTGTAAGAACATCCAAATATCGCAATATTATGCCTTGTGATATTGTATAAAAAAATCAGCAAAGCGTTACAGAATAACACACTGTTTTGTATTTCTAATTTATCCATATATCTTCTTCTTTGTTTCTTCTTGGTCCTCGTGGCTGGGGGGTTTAAAGTAGGCCTAAGTTGTGGGGCCGTGGCAAAGTGTATGTGTTAGGGTGCAAATACCTCTCAAACCTCTCGAATAAACATTAATACATTTACTCTCTTGGCATTTATATATATATATATATATATATATATATATATATATATATATATATATATATATATAATATATATATATTTATATATATAAATAATGTTACTCAACAGGCAAAATAGATTATATACTAGTTTACACATAGTCATTAGTGTGGCCAATTACAGGGGGAATGTAAACAACAACAAAAACAAGCAGCATGAACTGCACACTAACACGTATCTGCCTTATCTGGTTCACTGTAGCTCATTTGTGCAAAAACTGAATTAAATTAATTTTTTTAATTATGTACCAAAAGTATTCATTTTGAATCGTTTAGCTGGTGTGTTGAGTTCGTTACATACTTTGTTTACAAACTTCTGCAACAGTAAATATTGTGATATGTATCATGTTTCCTGTGATCTTACAGTTCAACCACATCTTGCAGCTTTTTACTGTCAGGCCATTAAAGCTACTTTGATTTCAAGTGAGATGAATGAGAGAGAGAGAGAGAGAGGGAGAGAGAGGGAGAGAGAGAGAGGGGAAGACAGACAGTAGCTGGGAGAGAGAGCGATGTCGTGCTTAGGAGAGATGCATTATCTCTTTCCTCTCCGTATCTCCACCCCAGCCTTTTATCGTTGCAGCACAAAGGAAGGCAATATATCACAAAGCGTCTGAGAAACTCCAACCAGCCAAGCACACACATACACACACACTCACACACACACACACCACACACACACTGACACACACGCAAGGTGATAAGCTAACCACAGTGAACTACTTGCTGTCATGCAAGCCTGCGGTGAGTGGAGGATGGGCAGGGAAAGAGGGAGTTGTACTTTGTACTAATTGCATTTCAACCCTTCTGCCAGGTACGTTTGTAAACAAGCCTTTACTTCACAGCTCCGGTTCCTCACTCATTCACTCCCACTGGATTCAGTCAGACACACCACACTTTGAACATGTACCATGGGACTTATGGATGTGCCTCACTAATTTTGAGACCAACCACTGGTAGACCTGAGGAATATATTTTTTTTTCATTGGGGTTGATGGATGTGCCACCCTCACTGAGGATGGACACAACCACCACTCCATTTCCACACAGCTCCTATATGACATTATGTATTAGTGTTGTTTCATTAGATCAGATTTGTCTGATGTCAAACATGGGTTTAAGCTTTCAGGTTGCAGTCATTTTAGTGTTGTAGACGTTATCATCTGTGCAGTCAGTAGTGAGTTGCTTCAACCGCAGATTACAGATTCCAGACATGCCACAGCCATCCAAGGCCTGGAGTCCCAGGGTGGGATACACGGCCTTCTCTCTCTCCATCTCTCTCCATCACTCAGTACTATGCTTATCTAGGTTAGTTTATTTAATGGATAGTTAATAGTTAATAGTTACAGTGACTGTGAAGAACTGCATGCTTTCTTTTCTCCCAGTGCTCGTGTCATTGAGAGATGGGAGGGACGTTGGGGCAGCCACTCTAGAACTTGTATCTGCGTATTACTTTAAACACCCCCAGTTTAAAAAGCTAAAGAAACGCTCTGTGTTTTCTATTGAAACTTCACTGAGCGCTTTACTCGACACCCAAGTTTAATATTTTACAAAAAAATCTAAGTGCTCCCAGGGGCTTTACCTGGTTTAAAGGAATTGGAGTTAGTGTTCTCCTTCAAGCATGTTGAGCTCCGAAGACATTGTGTTAGTGGCACTTTGACAAGCTACAGTGGCAGCTACTGCTTCACATGCCTTGAGGGGAGCAACATGGTAGTCTAACCTATCCAGAATGAGTTTGTTGGCTTGTCAAATGTCTAAAGGATACAATATGCGTATCAGCTGTTACTATTAGAACCATAAAATCCGAAAAGGAGGTTAACAAATATTATGCATATTGTGAAACCCTTCCTCACACACACACACACACACATTCATGCACAATGATTTACAGAATGTTCCAGGTGCTATTTCATAACATACTCACACTAGGGCGGTGTATATGTGCGTGCTCCTAATGTCCTGAACACACACACACACACACACTTTTACAATGTCTTGTAGCTCACATCCACACACACCCCCACACACGCACACACATGCACACCCACTCTGCAAATTGCTGTGGACACACACGCAATGCTGAACCTGCTCGGCAGGGCGGCATTCGGTAAAATAAACTGTGCTGGAAGCGAGTCTTCAAGCATGACAACAGGGCCAGCTTACTGAAACCAATACAACACAGAGAGACAGAGAGAGAGAGAGAGTGTGTGTGTGTGTGTGTGTGTGTGTGTGTGTGTGTGTGTGTGTGTGAGAGAGATACTAAAACGAGTGAAAGAGAGTGATTGCGTGGGAGAGAGAACATGTGTTTCTCGAATGTATCTTGATAGTTTGTGGGGGTGAGTAAATAACATGGAGAGATAGATAGATAGAGAGAGAGAGAGAGAGAGAGAGAGAGAGAGAGAGAAAGAGAGAGAGAGAGAGAGAGAGAGAGACAGTATTAAAGTGAAAGAATTTGCAGTCAGGCATCACTAATGTACCCGAGTGATGAGAGAAATGCTGAACTTGCATAAACTCCCTCGAGCTTCTGATCTCAGTCAGTCACAGTCAAAGTAGAGTTTGGTCAGATATCAAAATAGCACCCCCCCCTCCCACCCCCAACCCCTCTATTAATCCCAAGACAGCCAGGTAGATCAGCCAAGACAGGTTTGGCTTTACAAAGCTTTCACTGCTGTGTAAACAGCTTGTGGAATCAGTGTATTCAGTGCCGCAAAAATGAACCTGAATCATCTCAAAGTGATCAAATCAAACCAAACAGATTTTAATGAAACCCAAAACTACATGATGGTGGTCAGAAACTGACCGGTGCAGTGTTGTGGTCTTCCGGGTAGAAACTGACCAAGAAGCTGGGACAGAAAATTCAGTAATACCTTTATCATTTATGATTTACACAGTTGTTCAATACTTTTGTAAAAATCAGTTCTAAATTAGATCATATAATACGTTATTATAATACTTAATTATGAATTATTAATATATCAAATATTCATGTATATGGGATTTAATATACAATTAATAGTTTTTATTTAATATACAATTAACACGTTTTGTATGTTTATGTGTAATTATAATGTTTTTATAATATCATTTTTCCCTGTTTTTCTCCCACTTTGGTGCTGCCAATTAACCCACCCCTTCATAGCTACCCCTAGCAGTAGCAATGCTCCCGACACTAGGAAGGTAAGAACTTAACACGTCTCCTCTAATACATGTGAAGCCGGCCACCGACTCTTTTCAAACTGCCACTCATGCAGCATTGTCGGGCAGCCGACACACTCGGAGGACAGTGCTGGGTCCCCAGCTCCGCTGCACCAGCTAACAGACACCTGTGCCAGCGAACATCACTTAAGAGGAGGAGAGAGCTCCACTGATGGCAAAGCGGCATGGCTCGGAATTAGAACCTGCCACGGGCCATAGTGCTAGTTCATTAGACCGCTCAGCCCTTAGAACCCATACTCCAGCATGTTTTGTAATGTTGCTATCACAAAAAAACCCTTTATTTCCATTTTTGCCATTTTTATCTTGAATGGGCCAATCGAAATCATCCAAAAATGATCTGGAATTTACATTTACATGTACAGAATTTAGCAGACGCTCACATGAATGGAATGTTGGCTAGGTGGGTTCCAGGTGGGCATGGACTCTGAGTGGGTTTGTACAGGTGTTGTTTTTTGGGACCCAGCTGGGCTTCAAATCTAGGCCCCATGTGTATTGTACGGCTAATGTGGAACCCAAGGACAAAACCTTCTGGTTCCCAGTTGGGCTACCCATACAGATCCCACATGGACATGATTGGCTGGGCACTTTCCTAATAAGCCAGTCCATTCATTGTTTTAGTTCTGTTTATGCACATCAGAAACCAGAATCAGAATAAATTATATTATTATATATTATTATTATTATTATTATTATTATTATTACATTTTAGTTATTTCCGTCCTCATACCAGCGTTCATGGTGATTTTATAATGTGTTTAGAATTTTACTGGCAACATTAACATACAGAGCTGATATTTCGGTAGCACTGTACCTTAGTGCTGGTGAACATGACTTGGCAGATAATTCTAATAGTTTAATTTATCTTAAAATTATTTTATAATATACTTACAATATTCTCAAACTGAAAATTAATTTGTATATTGAATACATTAAAGAGATGATTTTATTTGTCTCGCAGTATGAAATTCAGTGATGTCTTGAACCTTCAGAATGGCTAGCACTTTGCCTTTAAAAATAGTCCCACTGGAAACCAAACCATAGCAAAAAGCCTTCAGTCCATCTCCTGAAGGCCTAACCAATCTGTATAAGAGTGGACAAGTGTGTGGTAACTTATTAAAAGTTTGTGGACTATGTGTAACAATGAATGTTATTACAAACAAACGTGACACAGACAACTGGTGATATGAGCCAGACTATTTTCCATGTTGGAACAGCAATAGTAGAATGTTTCCTCACGCTTCCTCCTTTGGTGAATGAATCTCGATGAGTGCTTTCGCACACAGCTCGGATGTCCTTACCTCAGTTTAAGCTGCTTTTGGAGATGCGGCACCACATGAGACGAAACAGAGGACACACTAATCCTTCTGGATGTTTGTGAAAAAGTTCTAGTTGCTGAGACACAGCCGGTCCATCAGCTTGGTTGTTGCGAACACGGACTGGTCGAGTGAGTCCATGTCACTGGGGTAGGTTCACATGAGTTCATGTCACCTGAGAAGCTTCACTAGTGTTCACATTCATTTATTGACATCTGAATAAAATCTCTCAAACAAAATCGTGTTGGGTGAGACCAATTAAAGAGAGCCTGTAAACACCATCAGCTTGTGGATGACCAGCCCTGTTTTTATTTCAGTCGAACTTACAGTACCAGCAACTTCCCTAATTAACCATTCCTTCCAACAGATGACCCTTCTGATGACCTTGATGATTGAACTTGAAATTGCTGGCCTTAATAGGATTTTTAAGTCAGTTTAAATCCACCTTCAACCCGTCTGTGCAGTGAACACACACATACACACTAGTGATCGAACACACAGTGACAGTTAGCGCACCTGCCCAGAGGAGTGGGCAGCCATTGCCGAGCCCAAGTATCGAACCCGTGCAAAACTAAGGAAGAAAACTTCTGTCATCAAACTACTGAGAACTGAGTGATCAATTTTTAATATAATGAGAATAAGGGCATTGAGGTCATCAGTAGGGTCATCTGGGGGAGGAATGGTTATTTAGGGAAGTTGCTGGTACTGTAAATCCGGCTGAAATAAAAATGGGGCTGGTCAGAGCTCTGTACCATCAGTTTGTGACAAGACTTCGGGAGTGTGTACCCACATGCGTGCAGGTGCAGAGGTGTAGGTGTGTGGGTGTGTTTCCTGTAAGCTAACGGGGCGTTGCACCACCTACACAGCTACCCAGTTTTCAACAGACCTCCTTTGCATCGTTCCCTCTCTCTTTCTCTCCCTCTCTCTCTCTCTGGATGACTGTGGAAGCTACCGTGTAATTACTGTGTCATATAACCTAATCATGTCTAATGAGTGTGAAAGTTATTAGTTACTAGTAAATGGACGTGGTCATGTGAAGATCTCAATCCACAAAGTCACACCACCAACGTATGGTGTATATCACATTGGCATGATGGTTGCAACTCCAGAGCATCAGATTTGGAAAATTAGATCATGTAATAGAGGAAGGGAGGGTGCTATACTGTACTCACAAGGAGAAGTCATTGCCCAAGGCAAAGATAGGCAGCTGGGTCCCGTGAACATACACTATATGTCCAAATGTTTGCGGACACCCATTCATTCAGCTACTTTACCCATACCTTACCAATTGCAGAAACTAGTGTGCAAATTAGCCCACATGCAGCTTGTCTAGTACCTATAGACAAGTATTGCCAATAGAATAGGACTCTCTGGAGCGGATAAACATGAACCTATTGGCACTATGCTGCCTAATGCCAGGCGTGGGCTAGAGGGGTATAAATCCTCTCAGCATTGAGCTGTGGAGCAGTGGACTGTGTTATCTGGAATGATGGTTGTGCTCTATATATGCCAATATTCTGGCATGAGATAGGGAGTTGGAGATGAGGTGGGTGGTAATCAGCCATAACATTAGTACCATCTGTCTAATATTAAGCAAGTTTCCCTTGTGCTCCCACAACAGATCTGAGCATTCGAAGCATGGACTCCACAAGACCTCTGAAGGTGTCCTGTGATATCTGGGACAAAGACGTTAGCAGCAGATCCTTGTGAGGTGGGGCCTTCATGGATCACATCAATGAGCCTTAAGTGTCCATGACCCTGTAGCTGGTTCACTGGTTGTAGTTTCTTGAACCAATTTTGGTAGGTACTGATCACTACATATCAGAGCAGACCTGCATGATGTTTTTTGGAGATGTTCTGGCCTAGTCGTCTAGCCATCACAATCTGCTTTTGTCCAAGTGGGTCAGGTTCTTATGCTTGCCCATTTTTCCTGCTTTTAACACCTTCTTTACCTTCAAGAACCGACAGTTCACTGACTGCCTAATTTGTCCATCACTTGACAGATGAAGCCACATTGTTTTCCACTTCACTTGTCAGTGAAGTGTGTGGTACTAATGTTATGGCTGATCTGTGTATTTACTTATTCATTTGTCAGTTGTTAGTTTGTTTACCAATCATCATCTCTGTGGATCTCCAGCTCCGCCTCCTCCTGTTTATTGGTGATGAGAGAACTGCATTTCAGTGTCACTTTAAGATTGGGCAAGTTGAGAAGCTTGAAACAGGAGAAGAGGAGCTGATCTTAGCCGAGTATGAGGAGGAAGTGTGTGTGTGTATGTGTGTGTAGTGCCCTGATAAGTCTTGCTCTCGCTGCCAGCGCTAATCCTCATCCTGTCCTGCTCTGTAATTATCACCTGCACACCGCGCCAGGCTTTAGATAAACAACTACTCTCTCACACACGCGCACACATGCGCACACACTCGTTTGACCTCACACACACACATACTCGTACATTCACAAGCGCTGGCTCACACATAACCTGTCTGGCAAATGTTTGGGGACACCTTGATCCTTTTTCGATTAAGTAACAAAAGCACCTGCAGAGGTTCTTTGTTGAAGCTTTGGGTGGATTTAGCCTCTGCACTCGGCTTCATGTTCATCAGTGTCTTCCTTCCTTCCTATAAAGAGCAGTTTGTGCCTAAAGAAGTATGTGGCCAGATGTTTGGTTTCCACCCCAAAACCACTGTTAAAAGCACATATTGGTCAAAATGTCACTCTTTTGGCATAAAGGTGCCTCAAACACCTAAAAGGTTTGTTAGCAGTGATGCTAATATTGTCACTATGATATTTTCCTTTAAATAAACCTGCAGGCGATTAAGCATTTGGTCTCTTTGGTCCTGGTGTCCCAGAGAGCCTAAGAGAATAACTTGCTTGAGGATCTCTGTGAGATTATAGGTTAGGCCATCGCTAGGCACCATACTAGCCAGCGCAGACATTTGTTACCTGATGTAACCAAACTGGCAGCAAGCGTGTTCAGCTGTCCAGTAACATGTTAGCAGCAGTTCATGTGACTTGGAAGCAAATGCTGGCCTTCACCCACCCAGTGCTGGTTGCAGCATGTGATGGGGAGTCATAGCTAGTCGGTAGGAATTGGAAATATGGAGTATATCAATCCTTTCATGAGAACTCCCAGTATCGATGCATGGATGCATTAGTCTTCAATGTCCCTAAATTCAACCATGTCACTCCACTGCTGCGTTCTCTCCACTGTCTTCCTGTAGCTGCTGCCCGCATCAGATTCAAAACCCTGACGCTGGCCTACAAAGCCAAGAACGGACCAGCCCCTCCATACTTGATGGCAATGGTCAAAAGCCGATCTGCACCAAGAGCCCTTCGAGCTTCAAGTACGGCTCGACTCGACCATCCCTCAAAATCCACGGAAGACAAGCGTCCAGGCTTTTTCCTGTCCTGGCACTAAAGTGGTGGAACGAGCTTCCCCTGGGTGTCCGAACGGCCGAGTCGCTCGCTGTCTTCAAATGCAGACTGAAGATCCACCTCTTCCGAGAATACTTGGACGATTAGAGTACTATGGTCACCTTATTGTCTTGTATGTAGTAATGTCTGAGCTTAGAGGTATCTTTTGAATTACTAGCTGAGGTTATTCTTGAGTAAATAGCAAAGCACTTTGTAAGTTGCTCTGGATAAGAGTGTCTGCTAAATGCCATAAATGTAAATGTAAATGTAAATGGATCATCAAAAAGAACAGATTTAGACTCTAGTGAAGCAGTAATGAAAACGGTATAATGTCCAGTCAGCAGGTCCCATGATGAAGTTTCCGCCCCCTGACCGACCACCACTGTCATCGTCACCTTTCTATTACTTCAGGTGTACTTCTCATTCCTAGCTCCATTTATCAAATCTCACTGTCACACAAACAGAATTTTCTTAAAAATAAGGTTCTTTCCTTCTACTATAAAGTTGCCATTATTGAGATACAAGGTGTTTGCATGCACTATAAAAAAAAAAAAAACAGAACTTGAAATTGCTGGCCTTAATAGGATTCATCAGTAGGGTCATTATGGGACCATGGGAAGGAAAATGAAAATGTATAGGACATTAAATTGGTAGGCAAAGAAGGAGCAGCTTCAGGAAAACCTCATATTTAAGACACGCCATTTAAAAAGCTTATAGAAAACTTAGGAAACGCACATGCACCTTAGTTACCTATGGATCCACCTACCTTATATCCACCTACCTTATAGATCCACATGGCCAGGAGCCACATATAGTGGGAAAACCATAAATTTATATCAATTGACTTCAGTATAGAGAATTTACTTAATATGCTTTTATTCTATTATTGACTGACAGATATGATTTCAGTTCAACATTTTCTTTTTTTATTTTATATAACATCCATTTAATATATTTTGAACTTTCTGAAGTGGTAGAGAATTACAGCTGTGTGGAATCAAGAAATTTTTAATACGTAATTAAACACATGATCACATCAAACCTGTGAAAAAGTGTCATTACACCCTTATACCCCTACGTGGCAGGTTCTACAATCTGCAAAACACACCATTCATCTTCTCCAGCTCCTACTGGTGCATGTGCACTACTGTCTTACCCAGAATGCAGAGTGCATGGAGCCAAATTGCCACGGTTGGAAACAAATGTAAAAGATGAATTCATGCTTGAGTTGTTCTGTATGTTTAGCGCATGAGCTAAACATAGAGCTGAGCACTGTGTATATTTTTATAGAATATGGGAAATGGGTGGGAGACGTTACTAAGAGCTGAATGAGAAATAATTACGAACAATGGTTGCATGGATGCAGGCAGTTTTTGGATGGCAGGGGAGAGGGGTTGGGCTACTGATCTATTCTTGATCTGTGCGTAAACGCTGGGTGTGTTACAGCTGAGCATGATGTTTGTAATTATTCACGTATATTTAGTTTAGTTAATCATTGTATAGTGATAGTTATAAGATACTGGAAAGGATCTTTGAAGCCCAGTCACATAGATCTGGTGGTGCATTATGGTCCTATCTTCTATAGGTAAGTTGGTAGGGCATTAACCATGTTCCTCTGTCAGCTGTACATTGAATCATGGCTGGGTTTCCTCAAAAGCATCTCAGAAGAAAGATGATTCTTAAAGGGTCCAGCGAGCAACACACTGATCACTCGATCTAGCAGTTAAGGGAAACTGAGCCCAGTTCTCTTCAGGTACTTCCAAGAATTCTGGGCCCCATGAAAAGGTATCACACTGTCAACAATCCACTCTTTTGTGGTAGGGATCATGGTAGGACCAGAGCATATCCAGAATCACTGGGCACATAGCAGGAATACTGCCCCTTGGACAGGGCGCTATTCCTTCGCAGTGGCACTATCTGCTACATATATATATATAGAGAGAGATAGATAGATAGATAGATAGATAGATAGATATTTATATGCACCACCATGTTTATAAGTGTTAATATTCAAGTTGGAATGTCTAAAATGCCGTCAACTAGTCAAGGCCAGGCATCCTTGCCCTTGTGGGAACCGCTTCTCTCTCTCTGGTCTAAGTGTGTGTCGCTATCAGCAATGTCTGTTTTCTGCTATCGGCTTATCTGGACCTCCCTGGGTCCCTTGCAGCCCGCTGGGGAGATCTCTCTGTTTGTCTCTTGACTATTTTAAGAGCTGGGCACAATGTCCGTGTTCTCTGTGAAGTCTGGAGCTCTGGGTGGATGAGGGCGTGTATGTGTGTAGGGGCACAGTATGCAACCCTGGGTGATAGCATCACACGCACAGCTACGTGTGCTGGTTGCCTGGCCGGTTCTGCATCAGTGGACAGGAAAAGGACAACATAAGAGCTGTGTTTAGCTTAGCGACCGGGTTAGCTCAAGCCCAGCTGCCTAAAATAGATGGAGGATGGAGGAGGGAGAGGAAGGGGGGAGGGGTGAAGAAAAAGAACAGGGGGTCAATTGAGGCCAATATAAAAATGAGACAGTGAGCAAAATGAAGTTACGAGGGTTCCCTACTTCACAGTTCACAGTAAGTCACTGCTCTTCATTGTTTTAGTACTACGTTCATTTACTCACAGCTGTTACTGCAGGTCAACCTGCTCTAAGCCCACTTGGAGGTTGAGTGCAAGTACAGGTCTGGTCCAACTCCACAAAACTGAGTAGAGGCTAAGGTGACCAAAAGCCAGGAGTAGAGTGCAGTCATAGATCAAGCTGTGCATTCCAGGCCCCGGCCAGATAAAGCTGTCTTCACTGCATTGCATATGAATGCAATTTTATTTAATACTCAACTTACACGACACAGCAGATTGTGTGTGTCCCACCCAGCTCCAGGGACCTGGGTGTGTTGTGGGTTCAGTCCTTGCTCCAGTCTCTATCTGTGAGGTGTGTTCTCCCTATGTAGATTTACACCAGGTACAGGTTTCTTCCCACCTCCCAAAAACATGCAGGTAGATGAACTGACTATGCTAAATTGCCCCTAGTGTGGTATCTGGTGAGCGACTGCCGGCCTGTATGGGAGGTAATCCTGCCTCGCACCCTATGACTCCGAGTAGGCTCCAGACGCACCACAGCACTGACCAGGAAGATGAGAAGCTGGATGGATGGAAGGATAGCCTCCTTAAACTGATGAAGACCTTCCTAAAATTACATTACAGCAGATCCTTTAAGTCTCGTAACTTGTGAGGTTGGGCCGCGATGGATCTGACTTGTTCTGATTATGATCTCTGGAGTTTGGAGACCAGGGAAACACACTCAACTCTTCATCAGGCTCAAACTATTCCTGAACAATGTGTGCAGAGTGGCAGGGCCATCATCCTGTTGAAGGAGGTCACTGCCATGAGGAAATACCATTGCCATGAAGAGGTGTATCTGGTCTGCATCAGTGTTTAGGGGTAAGTTGCACATGTCAAATTGATGTACACATGACATGACGTACACTGAGTGTTTCTCAGCAGAACATTGCCCAGAGCATCTTCCTCCCTCTATTGACTTGTCTTCTTCCCAAAGTGCATTCTGGTGCCTTCGCTTTCCCGAACAAGAAGAACACTCTTACCTGGTTGTCCACTTACCTGGTTGTCCAAGCACCAATTAGTCCCTTTGTAAAAAAAACAAAGGGACTAATAAGATTAGGTGACCTTCTTCCATCTCTCCAAAGTCCAGTGCTGATGTTTGCGCCTCCACTGTAGGAGCTTTTAAAGGTGAATAAAGGTCAACATGGGCACTCTGACTGGTCATATCGACTATGAGAGCTAAATGTTTGTTAGTTCTGGTCTTATTAGGTAGTCTACTGTACACATTAAGGTTAAGGTTAGACGCTAGTGGGTGCAGTGGCATGCTTCTTGTTTGAGATGTAACAATAGCAAGTGAACAAGCAAATAACATTGTATTTATGTGTAGTTTTTTTGTATGGGGACATTCAGTTTTTGCACTGGGCCAATAAGGTACAACACTGCTACGCTCAGTCCTTTGGAGCAAATCCATAAAAGAGCCACGTTTGTTTACCTGAAGAACATTTCAATACATAGTTCTTTATGTTTGAAATGTATGACTGTGGAGAACCTTTTTAAAGTTTAAAGCACCTCCACAGGTTACCCTGAATTAAACCCCATACTGTACTGGTTGGTTCTAGTCTGCAGTTAGAGAGAAAATCAAGTAGTGTGTGTGTGAAGGGCGCAGGCAGGGTCGCGGTATGGGGCCCAAATATTTATCAATTGAGTATTTTGGCAAAATTGGCCAGTGTAGTGTATTTTCATGGAGCCCAAAAATCCCTGGAAGCATCCGTGGGCGCAGGCTCCAATTTTTGGGCTCCCAATCAGATTTCAGACCAGTTGGAGCATATCAAACATGTTTAATGTTTTCAATCTGACTCCCTGAGCGTGATCTAGTAGTCTATACTGGTCAGCAACTCAGTCTGAAATAATCCTGTCTATAGCCAATGAAACCTGAGCCCTGAAAGTGCAGTTTTCAGGCTTTCTTTAGGCAGATTCATATTTACATTTTTACGTTCTACCTTAAATGATGCAGCAGCTACATTCTGGCACTAGTACACATCTGATAATGCAACACAATTTAAGATGGAACGGAAATGATATAAGAAGCCAAAATCTTACATAGGGAAGCCTCCAATATGTGCTGCGCTCCTCACCTTCAACTCCCTCTACAGTCTCTACAGACCATGCTAACCCAGCGTTTCCACCCATGACCTCACCTAAAGGCATCATCATTCTCATCCTGTCCATCTAGTAATTCGTCCGTTATCTGTAACAACATATCTTTTTTACCTACAAGCATACCCTGTGAGATCAGACTGACCAGAGATATTTATGAGCGTTTATTATTGGACTAGTCCGGCCTGACTTGATCTGGGTCTGTCATGATCTTGCCCTTAGGCTCATCAGAACTGACCTTAATTTGGGCCTTAAACCAATGTTCATTTTTGGTCCATATCATGGCACTCTTCAGCTGGCTTGATCTGACTTGAAATTGCCATGGAAATAAAAAGAAAATGAAAGGAAGGGATTTGACATAAATTTTTTTAAAACAAAAAAAGTTGTTGTTGACTTTCACTCTGTCTGAAGAGGTGTCATGAAAAGTTGTCTTTTTGGTTTTAGTGCAGCTACAGGTTAAATACGTGTAGTGGATGATTCCCGGCCGTTTGGAGTGCGATGAACAGTCTTTGCATTCGCCATGAACATGTAAGATACCCAGTTGTTTTATAATCTGCTATGACTTTAAAAGGCTTAAACCAGAATATTGCCTCAGTAGAATATTTACCTTTAAGGCCTGCTCTTGGGCCATTAATGGCTGCTGTTTCAGTAAAATAGTAGGAATTCAGGTTGTGTAGGTGAGATTTCACCATTTACTACCACACATCAACTACCACACATCTAATGGCCTTCACTTACTGCTACAATACAAGTTAACGTCCTACATGACTGAAAACCTTCAGAGATCTTTCAATGAGTGTTATAGTGCCCTTTCAATCCTGAGACTGGAGTACAAGTCCCTGCCAAATTCATCTGACTGGTCACGTAGACATGCAATAAGAGTAAATTCATAAGAGTAAGGTGATATCTGCAATGTTGGCAGCCTACCACTGACATTGGGAAAGTCACAAACTGCCTGCCAAGCAAATAAACGTCAGTTATCAGTTACTAGCAAATACCAGCAACTACACATAATGATTCTGTATCTGCAGCTGGAAAAAAAAACCCTTACACCTACTCCCAGGAGGGAAACTTCCAGAAGAGGCAGACAGGAATGGAAAGATAAGGCATTGGGGAACTACAACTATTAAAAACGAAAACACATGCACACATGCACATTTGGACCATTTTTAAAGGATAGGCTCTCTGCCTTTCATTAAACGCAGGCCTTCTTGTCAATGAATGTCTGAATGCAGATCATACATCATAAGGAGAAAGGGGGTAAATGTATTTACGCATTGTAAAGTACACTGTGCTTTTGGCCATGTTCTCAAATTTCCACAGAAACATAATCTGGCAAATAACCAACATTTCAATTATGATATCCTCTAAACATTATGATTTTATTTTTGGATCAAAAGTGTGTATTATTACTGAGTTGTGTGTATAGGTCACAGAATTCTTGGTGGTGTATAAGTCACAGAATTCCTCAAGTTACAGTACAGTACAAGGGGGTTAGTGTAACACACTATGTACAAGAGAAACAACAAGAAAATGAAAAAGCACATATTGATCAGAAACTTTAAACTGTACAGAAACTATAAATATTTAAGTTGGGAAATTAAGTTACATTGTAACACTTGTACTCATACCACTTTCAGCAGATTTGTTGTTTTTGATGGAGACAAAGTTTATATTACAACTTTTGTGCTTTTTATGGATTTAATGTATTTTTTCATTGGTTTCAAATGAACTGCTTTGTACAGGAGAGTAGCATATTAATCCATCTCAACAAACAAAACAAAAATATTTATTATATTTATTATTTATCACACATTTAGAAGAATAGGTTAAAAACAGAGTTAATACAGAGCCAATACAGAGGTATTAGAAGTGTTATAGAGCTACAGGTGGATTGAATGTAATGCAGGTACATGTGTAAAAATGTGTATGTATCATTTTCTTGCTTGGTCCAGACCAAAGGAACTGAACTACAAGTATAAACACTAAGTTGTGATCATGAGAAAAGATGCACATGGCAGAAAAATTAACTAGAAAGCAGCAGCACAACACATGGGAAACATTTAGTATCTAGAGATCACAAAAAAAAAGTTGTGATAAGGAGAAAACAGTGTTTATTATCTAGAGATCACAAGAAAAGTAAGTTGTGGTCATGAGAAAACAGCGTTTTTTATTTAGAGATCACAAGAAGTAAATTGCCATCACAAAAAAAATTTGTTAATTAGAGATTACAAGAAAAGTTGTGATCACAAGAAAACAACATTCATTATCTAGAGTTTACAAGAAAAGCAAATTGTGATCATGAGAAAACAACATTCTTTATTTAGAGATCATGAGAAAAGTCATTTGTGAACATGAGAAAACAATATTTGTTACACAAGAAAATAAAGTTGTGATCACAAGAAAACAGCGTTCGTTATCAAGAGATCACAAGAAAAGTAAGTTGTGATCACAAGAAAACAGCGTTCGTTATCAAGAGATCACAAGAAAAGTAAGTTGTGATCACAAGAAAACAGCGTTCATTATCAAGAGATCACAAGAAAAGTAAGTTGGGATAACAAGAAAACAGTGTTTGTTATCTAGAGATCATGAAAAAAGTAAGTTGTGATCAGGAAAAAACAATGTTTGTTATCTAGAGATCACAAGAAAAGTAAATTGCAATCACAAAAAACATTTGTTAATTAGAGATTACAAGAAAAGCTGTGATCACAAGAAAACAACGTTCGTTATCTAGAGTTTACAAGAAAAGCAAATTGTGATCATGAGAAAACAACATTCTTTATTTAGAGATCCTGAGAAAAGTCATTTGTGAACATGAGAAAGCAATGTTCACAGAGATCACAAGAAAAGTAAGTTGTGATCACACGAAAACAATTCACCAAAAATATGAACTTATGATCTTCCGAGGCTTATCTGTCTGTCTAATAAACAAATTGTAAGTGTACATTTTCAGTGTAAATTGTAAAAAGGTGTGTCCATATCTAGCTTGGTTCATCATCTAGGTAAGTGACTATTGGCACAAATTTCCAGCAAACAAATAAAAATATATATACTGGTGTGATACATCAGCCGATAAGATGCAACATGGTTGTGTAAAGCCGCACTGCTGAGAATCGAACCCCTGCCTCCCCTACCCCTCAAGCCTCGATAGCCTTGTGCTGATAGTCTTGTGTACAAATGAGCACTCAAACAAAACAAAACTGAAGAAGAAGCAGAGTGGAGAACAAAAAAAAACTGGAAAAACCTGGTGCTCAACCCCAACCATGCCGGGCTCTCACGCTAGTGTGGGGAGGAGAGAGGAACAGTCGCACGCGACTTCTCCTGTCACAGCCGGTCGGCCTGCGCTCTCACGCAAGACAAAGCACCACAACACATATGTGCACAGAGTCATGTGTACACTCCACCAATACGCTTCCACCAACACCCCTCATATTCATGACAAGAGGCCCAGTGTGTCCTGCTGGATCTGTGTCAGTATGTGGGTCCACACTTCAACTGCACCCTCTCCGAACAGCGTAACGACTGCATTAGTTTCCTTGTGACTCTGACTCTGAAAGCAATCTGCAGAGGTAATCAATTAATCAGTGAAGCAGCACTAGCATGAACCAATCACTGGCTAATCTAAGTACAGATAACCATATCAATGTTCTGACCTGTTAGACTCAATGCACAAGCTATGTTTGCAAGGGTGGGGTACTCTTAGACCAGGATTGGGAAACTCTGTCCTGAAAAAGAAGTTAGCTGAGTAGCTAATTTCCTTAGACAGGGGGATGAGGATCGGTTGCTTAAACGTCTTTCCAGTTAAGTCACACTAATTCTTAAGTCAAACCACTTCTGGATCAAACTACTGTCGGATTACATCATTGCTAGACACATGTGTCAGGTGTCATCTCATGCTATGTTACCTAATAGTAAAATACAGTTTCCCCCTAAACGTTGGCCAGTTCTGACACTATTGCTCTTATAAAAAACCTTCAAAAATAAGTTAGAGGCAGTTTTTTATGCCACCACACCTCCTACAGTTTTTGAGATATTAACATTGTTCCAGATCTGCAATATCGTGCTTGTATACAGCTTTTGGATAAGTGCAGTGGAATTCCTAAAGTAAGCGTCCAAAAACGTATTCAGTATATTGTGGCCAAAACACTCCCATAGGAATGCATTGAAATGCGTCTGTAAACTTTTAACCCAATATTCGAACGCCTCTACAGGTCACAATTTTCGAGCTACAGTCACCAAATTCAGCATGAATAGTTTTAAGCTTTATGCCTTTTTAACCGATCAGGCCTTCTATTGTTTATTTGATCCCTATAGGAATAAATGTCTACCAGCTGCTGAACTGCAATTACATTTGCAGTTTCTGCAGGAACTGCACTCTCTAGTTTAGACTCACTATCCAACAAAATCATCTGATTAGACTACCGGTGGTGGGTGGTGGCGTAGGCATACTGATTTGTGTAAAATTTCATCTTGGGGCTTGTATACAAGAACAAAACAGATATCTTCACTAATCAGCCATAACATTAGAACTACTGACAGGTGATGTAGCAAACATGAATTTTCTTCATTTACACAGGAATCTGTCAAGGGGTGGATCTACATATTAGGTAGCAAGTGACCAGCCAGTTCTTAAAGGTGATGTGTTGTTAAAAGCAGGAAAAATGGGCAAGCAGAAAAATCTTAGGCACTTTGGACACAAGAACTAAATTCTAAAGGCTAGACGGTCAAAACATCTCCAAAACATCAGGCAGGTCATAAGGCTCTTGGATGGATCAGTGGAGGCCCCACCTCCCAACTTACTGGACTTAAAGGTTTTGCGGCTGATGTCTTGGTGCTAAACACCACAAGACGCCTTTAGAGGGATTGTGGAGTCCATGGCTCAAATAGTTAGGTCTGTTGTTGTGGCACAAGGTGGACCTGCTCAATGTTAGGCAAACTGCATTAATGTTAGGCATAACATACTCAGGCTAATATTGGATTCTGTCTGAAGTAACTCATGTGACTAAAAGCTGGGAATATAAGAGTTAGTTTCTTCACAGGTTGACACTTAGGTCACACTGCTATGAAAGTCACATTATTGCTAGGTTGCACCATTGCTAAGTCACACCATCATTACGTCAGGCCATCATTGTAGATCACGCCACTGCTAAATCACACCATTGTTAAATGAGTCCATTTCTACTGAACACCATTGCTAGATCAGATTATTGATGATTCACACCAGTGCTGTCCGTTCAGTGCTAGGTCAGTCTGCTGATACATCCTGTGCTATTTTTAGGTTGTTGCTATAAAGAGGTTGTTTTGGACAGGGATGAGGGGTAATTAAAAATGCGTGAGAAATGGCAAGTATAGCAGGTAAGGAGTAAAAAGGTGGAATTAGAGGTAATTGCCAATTTAGAGGAATTACCAATGCCTGAGAGGTGGCTCTGGACACTAAACTCCATACACAATAGGTCAGGGCTTTAAGCTAATTATCGAGCCTCTCTTAAATGAGTATATCTGCTAAAAAAAGAGCATAGACCATCACAGCAAACAGAACATACATCAAGTCTCTAAAATGATAACTTTCCAGGAGAACAAAAAAAGACTATAAAAATGTTATTTATTGTAAAATTTTTAATAAATGAGAAAATACAAGCTTCTGACAGCCACCACACAGCATGCACCACACAAGGACCAGTACCAGCTATTTGCAATGCTCTGGGTCCCAAGCACCTATACTGGTGATAACTACTAGACGAACATGCCTCAAATCTTTAAACCTAATAAAATATATCACTTCTTTTGCCAGGTGTTTTTGGGAACTCATGAGAAGTTGCCACGTCTCACCTGAAAAGGCCTGGGGGGGGGGAAGCCCTGCTTTCAGATATTTCCTGCTTTTCTAAAGTGAAATCTCGGAATGGATTCGGGGGAAACTCCAGAGTTCATGCCCACTTTAAGTTCAGAAGAAGAACGTTAAAAGCTTTTCATCAGAATCCTTGTCACGCCATTGTGTAGGAAACACTGACCTGCTGGGCCTGGGATGACCTTATAGGGCCTAGGCTTCTATGAACGTGCCTTAAAGGTTTGGTGATTTTGCCTAATCTGTAAACCTTGTTGGGAAGCTACATGCAGAAAATGTGCCATTAAAATATGCACTTATATGATTCAGCTCATGGGGTGTGCTCAATGGAGCAGCACAGCTAGCTAGTTAGCAAATAACATTAGCTATGCTAATGAAAGAATGGCAGCTGTTACCTCAACTCAGCTTGTCCTTTACAGTCATTTGACCCCCACGGGCAATAGAGCAGTCACTGCTGTAAACAGAGCAACAACTGCACACTGAACTGAACTGATGCACAATGAATGAATTCGGCCTACTGTAAATCCTGCTCACAGGCAACACTGGTAGGTAGAAAAACAGAATTCCAATTTCTGGGAAATTTTATTTAAATTGCAGGCATCAGAGACCCGCTATCAATAGGCGGGGGAATCCCACAAGTTGCGGGAGAGGTGGGATGTCTGCGATACACGATTGTTACTTCCACTGAAGCTATAAAGCTAATGTAGCTGACATTAGATGTTAACTGTTGTTGACGAATGTAAGGCTGCTACTGCTGTTTTTTTTAGCAATGCTAGGTACAGTTGAGATTTCTACATTAGCCTTGCAGCTCCAAAAAACTGTCTAAAAACTGGTAAAAATGCTGGAATTTGTTTTTTCTAATTATTCCATATCCCAAGCAAACAGAGCAGCCACAGAAATGACCAGGCGCTAGGACTTCACCAGGCTGTGTGTTGTTTGTACAATCCAGGCTACCAAAGTTTACAGAACCACTACAGTGCACGGCCAAAGATTTCACACAGAGATTAAGCTTAGCAGTGAGCCACGCAACACAATCACACACACACACACACACACACACACACACACACACACACATACAGTAATTCCAAAACGAGCCTTGCAGGAGTCTCAAGAGGCCAGCGGTGACAGCACATCAGGCTAAGCGTGTCTCTCTCACACGAGAGAGATGCTCAGGCACGCAACCCAGCTGAAAGTGACAGACGTAAAATACATAGCAGTCAGAGAGAGGAAGGAAGTGTGCGGATTATTATCATGGCAAGGGGCACTAAAACTTATTACGCGCTTATGTAAACTTCCATCTTCTGAAAGTGGGAGGTGAGGTTAAGGAACCTCTTGGCAGTTGAAGAAAGGAGGAGGAGGAGGAGGAGATGACATTTTTATGACCTAACTGTGCTGGGAATCAGCTCTTCTAATGAAAGCATCCAAATATTTTGGGAAGTACAAAAAAACCCTGCATCTCCAACACGGTGATTAAACTGTTCATCTGCAAAGACCTGTCTGCGGGCCCACATTTCCGTTCCTCACACACAATAGGTCATTTGTTAATTGTGATTATCACAGAGTATTATTAGGAATGGCTTACTGACTGGGCCAGTCCGGCCAGTGCCCAGGGGCCTCAAGGGACATCAGACCACAAGGACGCCTGAAGCGTCTTAAATATGCAAGGCGATCCACTGGAAATGCACTGTAAACAGTATACGCAGCATGTGATTCTTGAGCTTAGCTTTTACACGCAAGGTCACCAAACACTTAACAGGTTTCCCATAAATGGTAACTGACCAAATATGGACAAAAGTATTGGGACTCAGCCCTACTGAATTCAGGGGTTTCATTTACTCATTGCCACAAGTGTATAAAATGAAGCCCATAGCCATGCAGTCTGCCTTTACACACACTCACTGAATTCCAGTGTGGTACTGTAGTAGGAGCCACATTTGGTGAAATTTCTTCCCTCGTAGATCATCCCACCATCAGCTGTGAGTGGTGTTATTGAACGCGGAAGCGTTCAGGAACCACAGATAGCCACTCACCCACAGAGTGTCAGACCATGTAAAGTTACAGAGCGGGGTCAGGGCAGAGTGCCGAGCTCATAGCATAGTGCAGAAAAGTCTCCAACGCTCTGCTGACTCAGTAACTGCAGAGCTCCAGACCTGCTGCTGTTAGAGCAGTGCTCTAATGATCCATATTAATGCATATAGAGTTAGTATGGGATGTCATACAAGCTCCTGTAGGTGTAATGTGTAGGTGTCCCAATACTTTTGCCCATATAGTGTACTGAACCTGTGCTCATAAGCCTGGGATTCTGCATCATTCCATCCACGACTCCAGGTAGTAAACAGTGGCAGATGCCACAATTACTATTATATCAATTAGTATTAATTATTATCAATGGAAACAATATTTATTTAGTGTCAAACTGGAGCAAAAAACAAATAAATATTTGTGAGTGCATATTTGAATCCTTTGCAAGCCCTATTATATTAATCACGCTATAATACGTCTGCAAATTAAAGGACTTATTTTTAGAAGAATCTTAAAGATAAGGGCATCTCTCACACCCTAAATATACTATTTGATCACATGCAGGCACGCACCCTTTGTGTGCTTGGTGTGGGGCCTGCGGTTGCGTGTGAAACGCTGGGCGAGCCCTTGGCACTCACCACTTCGGGCCCGCGAAGAGTGGACAGGCCAGCTCAGGCGGCTGTCCCCTGGCTGCAGTTCAGAATAATAAAAAAGGCCAAAGGTAAGTGCCGCTTCCAGAGTCGATATGGCCCAGACTCTCTGGCCTGCTCCGGGACTCACACCTCTTCCTGTTGGAGGAGGGGGGTTTCCTATAGAGGGAAAGAGAGAGGCGGCCGGGGGGGGGGCAGATAGGGGAATGTTAGAGGAGGGAAAGAGAAAGAGAGAGAGAGAGAGAGAAAGATGTTGGAGGCAAAACATGGAAGGGCACAAAGGCATGTAACCCCAGCCTTGCATAACCTCCTCTTCAGAACCAGACGCAGCACGAGGAGGGGAATGTTTATTGATCTTAGTCACACACTCACATTATGAAGAGGAACTTGGCTATAGGCTGTTAGCACGCTATGGGAATCTCACAGCTAGCGCAGCGCCACTTCTGCCCTGATGAGGAAATGCCAACAGTAGCTCCAGACAGCTCCGCTAAAAGGCACCGGACTGAGATAAACCTGCAACAGACCTCTAAACAACAAAAGCGCCTTCCTGCCATTTCTAGCAGTCGGACAATCACCACGATTACAGGACTACAACTCTCCTCACAGTTGTGGAAACGTGAGTCCCTAATGGGGCGGTGTGCTGACTGAGGGAAATCATTGTGTAGTGACAGATTTACTCATGAACAAAAGGCCATAGTGTGGGACAAAGAGAAGGAACCCTGTTAGCACAAAGAAGCTTAAAAGACATGAGTAAGATGACTTTCAAGACATTCTTGGAACATCTACACCGATCAGCCATAACATTAAAACCACCCGCCTAATATTAAGTGTAGCCCCCTTGCCGCCACAAGAGATCTGGCTCTGTGAGGCATGGGCTCTACAAGACCTCTGAAGGCATCATGTAGTTACTGGCACCAAGACTAGGTTAGCAGCACTGTAAGTTGTGAAGTGGGGCCTCCATGGATCTCATCAATAAGAGTTAGGTACCTATGACCTATGACCCTATAAATCATTTTTGGTAGGTACTAATCACTGCATACCAGGACAACCCCACAAGATCTGCCTGATGTTTCGGAGATGTTCTGACTCAGTCCTATAGCCATTACAGTCTGGCTCTTGTCAAAGCTGCTTAGATCCTTATGCTTGACCATTTTTACTGCTTCCAGCACAGAGATGATCAGTGTTTTTCACTTCACTTGTCAGTGGTGTTAATGTAATGGCTGATCAGTGTATATTTCAGCCAGATGTTTTAGCACTCCTTTTATTGTATTTATTGTATTGTCTTGCACGTTGCACTTTCTGCAGTCTGTTCTGTACTGTATTGTTTCTGCTCTCGTTTTGTTCCATGATGCATCCTTATTCTGGATTTTTTTTATTTCATTTCACTGTGTACGTGTACAGAGCTGAAATGACAATAAAAGCCTCCTGACTTGAAAGAAAGAGGATGTAGCAAAGAACAAAGGAATTTTGGAAATTATATTTGACATCTTTTACATCATGAGTTCAGACCGTGCCTTTTATAGCAGAGCAGAGAATCTAACTAAAACTAGTTACTATTCATCTTTACTAAGCATGTTAAGTAAACATCCACAGTGCAGGCTAGAAAAAGTAAGTGAACCCTTGAATTTCTTAACCTGGAGATCCCCTCCTTTGGAGCAATCACTTTTTGGTTGCGAATCACCTGCATTGATAAGTAATCAGAGCAGAAATCTAGATAATCCCAAGTGGTTCAATTACTTTTTCTTGCTTAGTTATACTGTAGGGAGAGAACTGCACTGAACTCCTTGGACGTTCTCACTGTAGGTGTGTGTGTTATATGTTGCTCAGTCTAACGAGTGCTATCCAACAAACCCTTTTTGTTGATGTTGATGCAGAGAAGCTACCAGCTGTAGTCAAGCATGATCACTGACAGGAAGTTGAGAGTCCTTGGTCATAGCAAGCTGACAATCTAAGTGGGCGTATGTAAGATAAGATAAGATAAGATAAGATGATCCTTTATTGGTCCCACAGTGGGGAAATTCTCAGTGTCACAGGAGAAAAGGAATAGCAAGACACTCAGATGCAAAAATGTAGATAAATTACCACTATATACACAATATAAATAATAGAAGTTAAAAAACAATAACAATAATATATTTCAGATAATTGCAAATTGATCCTTAATTGCACATGTGGGGGAGGGGGGTATTGCACATTGTATTTTTACATTGAGTATTTGTATATTAAGTATGTATGTATGTAAGTTTTACCCTGTGTGGATTTCAGAACATCCCTTATCACATTTTATTTTATTAACACATTTTTTTTAATTTAAGGCAAGGAATATGTGTTTTCTTATTATTATGAAAATTATTTTTTTTATTATTTATAATATTTTTTAGGATAAGTTTTAAAATGTTAAAAAATAATTATAATGTATTGTTTTTTATTATTTATACCATATTTTAGGCTAAGGTGAAAATGTATGCTTTAAAAATTATTTGTCCCGTTTTGAGGGTAAGGTGAAATATATTTACATTAACATATTAACATATTTATATCCTTTAAATTTTTTAAATTCCTTTTACCTTTTTGGGTAAGGTGAAATGTGCATCCTTTTCCTTTTAATATTCCCTTTTTTAGAGTAAGGCGAAAATGTACATTTTTTATTTTTTATGTTAAGGATAAAAACATGTATGTATTTTTCTTATTTGTTTGTTTTTTATGGTAAGGAGAAAAACAATATTTTTAATATTATTTTTAATATTTATAAGGTAAGAAAACAGTGCAATTTTTAAAGATTTTCCCCTCCATTTTCAGGTAAGGAGAAAACATTTATTTATTATTTATTTAGGGCAGGAGTGAACACACCACAGTAATCCAAAACACACTCTCCTCTAAAACTCCACTAAAACATGGCATACTGATGACATCATATTATAAGGCACAAACTCAAATAGTGTGTTAGGCATTTTTCCCATGCTGTAATCTCATTTCTTCATACACAATACAACACCATGTAGGCTTTGATTTATGCCTTTAATATGACGGTGCTGTACCAGCCTGACCGAGCCTTACCCACTGTACCTCTGACAAAAGTGCAAAACCTGAGGATCAGCGCAGGACTTAGCGCTGACAGTGATCTACGAGGTTTCACATTTCTGTCTTTCATGTCACACAGAAAAGTTAAACAAAGACAGTGCTCCAGTTTGTAATACTGTTTATCAGCAGAGAGCCTGTGTGTGTGTAGCTATGCAAGCTGAGTACATAGCAATTATGTTATGTAAACACAAGACACTGGAGGCGCACTGCAGTTGTTTGAATATAAAGATTACACCACAAATCTGTGCCGCCTCAAACTTCCCATGGTGCACTGTTTGTTGGATAAACAGGGTTTACTTCAAAAATCAGGGAGCTGAAAACCACTGCTATGCAAACCATCAAATCACTACAGTGTCCTAATTCACCTCATTACTGCTTGTCATGCTACTACAGTTTTAGCTTGTGGGCTTTTGCATGTGAGGGCCTGAATGGTGAGGTGGTGAAATACACCCAATTATCTGCTAATAAACATAACAGCCTACACCTAAACAAACAAACAAACAAACTTATATGAATACTATTATATGGACAACAAGTACTGGGACACCTGCTCATTGTGCTTCCCAGGTTATTAAGAAAGAGTTTATCCTGCTTTTGTTGGAGTAACTGTCTCTACTGGTCTCTATATGATGGAGAACACAATTCTTCCACTGCTCCTCAGCTCAATGCTGGGGGGCTTTATACCCCTCTAGCCCATGCCTGGCATTAGGCAGCATGGTGCCAATAGGTTCATGTTTATCTGCTTCAGAAAGTCCTATTCTATTGGCAACCTACAGTAGCTGAATTCATTAATTAGAAGGGGTGTCCGCAAATGTTAGGATATATAGTGTATCTATTTTGAAAAAAGAACTGTTCAATGCAAATGAGTAGATGTTAAACAATGCAGAATTATGCAAGAATTGATTATACAGTGCAACTCACAGATAAGAATAATGTGGTTTTCAGCTCTTACTCATCTAATCACAGTTTTAGACATGCTAGATTCAACTGACGCAGTTTTAGGTACATGTTGACGTAATTTCCCTTAATTATAGGCTCCAGATAGTAGAGTAGACAGGAAGCTGTCAGGAAAATGGGAACTTTTTATGGGTGTGAGTCTGAGTAGAGTCTCAGTTCTTTGGGTGTAAGTCCAAGTGCAGTATTTAGTCTCTGAAGTCTGAGTTTCTGGGGAGTGAGTCTGAGTAGAGTCTCAAATCTGTGGAGTGTGAGTCTAAGTTAAGTCTCAGTTCTTTGTGTGTAAGTCTAAGTGCAATATTTAATCTCTGGAGTCTGAGTTTCTAGGGAGTGAGTCTGAGTAGAGTCTCAAATCTGTGGAGTGTGAGTCTAAGTTGAGTCTCAGTTCTCTGGGGTATAAGTCTAAGTGCGGTATTGAGTCTCTGGAGTCTGAGTTTCTGGGGTGTGAGCCTCAAGTCTGTGGGGTGTGAGTCTAAGTTGAGTCTCAATTCTCTGGGGTATAAGTCTAAGTGCGGTATTGTGTCTCTGGAGTCTGAGTTTCTGGGGTGTAAGCCTCAAGTCTGTGGGGTGTGAGTCTAAGTTGAGTCTTAATTCTCTGGGGTATAAGTCTAAGTGCGGTATTGAGTCTCTGGAGTCTGAGTTTCTGGGGTGTGAGCCTCAAGTCTGTGGGGGTGTGAGTCTAAGTTGAGTCTCAATTCTCTGGGGTATAAGTCTAAGTGCGGTATTGAGTCTCTGGAGTCTGAGTTTCTGGGGTGTGAGCCTCAAGTCTGTGGGGTGTGAGTCTAAGTTGAGTCTCAATTCTCTGGGGTGTAAGTCTAAGTGCGGTATTGTGTCTCTGGAGTCTGAGTTTCTGGGGTGTAAGCCTCAAGTCTGTGGGGTGTGAGTCTAAGTTGAGTCTTAATTCTCTGGGGTATAAGTCTAAGTGCGGTATTGAGTCTCTGGAGTCTGAGTTTCTGGGGTGTGAGCCTCAAGTCTGTGGGGGTGTGAGTCTAAGTTGAGTCTCAATTCTCTGGGGTATAAGTCTAAGTGCGGTATTGAGTCTCTGGAGTCTGAGTTTCTGGGGTGTGAGCCTCAAGTCTGTGGGGTGTGAGTCTAAGTTGAGTCTCAATTCTCTGGGGTGTAAGTCTAATTGCAGTGTTGAGTTTATAGTTGTACATTTTTTACACATATCCTTATATAAATGTCTTTTTGCACAAAACACGATGCAGCCAGGCTGTGTATACCCACTATTATGTTCTTTCAGTTTTATTTTCCATCATGTACAGATGTATCAAACATTGCAACAGCTTATAGAGCACATATTACATCATTGTAATATTAATTTAATAACAGCTTGGTGTCAAAAGTGACACCTAAAGTTCAGACTGACTTCCTTCATTATACCTAATAAACAGATATGCAACACCAAGGAACAATTATACTGAAAAGGGGGTAGCAGTTCTACGGTTTATCTAGAGATGTATCTAGGAGAATGTTCTGAGGCACACAAGGAAGTCAGCTTGTCAGTAACATCAGCACATGGATCACATTTTGGGATAAAGCTTAAATATTACAAAAATTACTTCAGTGTTATTTATAGAAAAGATTATGTGCACAACACAAGGAAGTTTCGGTCATAGCAATATATTTTGTAGTAGCATGAAAACAATTAAGGTATAAAAATACTATGAATATAAGGCACTAAGCAGAGCATTTTAACATGCAGCATGGCCTCACCGTCACTACACAACTACATATGTGGATTGGTATGTGTATCCATGTATATGATACAATACGCTACCTAAAGATAGCTTTCTATACATGTTATAGCTACTTTAGCAAGATCTGAGGTGAGCCACAACTGCATTTTAGGAACATCTCGAAAATAAAGCAGAAACATAGAGTCAATTTTGTGGAAGTTTTAGTCATTTCAGGGTCGAGAGGTATGTCCAGGGCGCTGTAAGGCAAAATAGTCCCAAAATGAAGGGTGTTATTTTCACAGATTTACCACAATTATACCATCATCATAAAGGTTCAATGGTTCAATGATCCTGAATTGTAGACATCTTGCCCCCTGGCCCCGATCAGGACCATTCTTCAAAATATTGGGTCATTTTAGAAAATCATGGCCATGTTTCTCTAAAACGCACCATTTCACACCAAACTCTGTTCATCTTACTCTAAGAAATTGGCCAGAATTCCACAATTAGTATAGTACAGCCCTGCTCTTATAGCAGCTTCGCGACTACATTCTGTATCTCAGTCTGTTTTAAGGCATCGAAGTCCATCAGCATGCTGTCAGTTATGACAGACAGTAACGCGTGATGACCGTCACTGTCCTCTAGAGAGGTTTCAATGATCTTCTCACTCTACACACTGTCTATACTGTCCACAGTGTCACCGTTACAGAAGCAGCTCTCATTACTGTCCCTGAACCCAGCAGCCTCTAGCTCAAAGCAGACTCTCTGAGCAGAGTTCTTCGAAGCCTGGCCGCGGAGCGGTGAACAACATGCAGCGATTGTGCTTCATGGTGAGGCCGTAGTTGGGGGTCATGTTGAGCATCTCGCCTGGCAGGCTGCTGAACTTCAGCCTCTGGATGAGGATGGCAAGGAAGAGGAAGACTTCTGCGCGGCCGATATATTCGCCGATGCAGCGCCGCTTACCCAGGCCGAACATCATGACCTTCTCAGCTTCAGCCTTGTTGAACTCCTGGCCATCGGCACTCAAGAATCGGTCTGCATTGAACAAGGAGGGCTCCTTCCACTGTTCTCTGCAGAGAGCAATCAAATAGTGTGTTACATGTATTGGATATTGACTTGATGTGCAATGTGGAATTGTTTGAGTGTACCCTGACCCATCTTCCATGAAGAACTGATGAAGCAATGAGCAACTTACGGGTCGTGGTTGATTTGCCACTGGTTGATGAACACACACGTGTCTTTGGGAATGAAGTATCCATTGAGCGATGTGTCTTTCGTGGTGCTGTAAAAGAAAGCACTGCTTAATAACTAATTCTACACTGCAGACAACAATGTAAACGTCAAGTCTTCATAGACTCATTCGACTCACCAGTGAGGGATGGTGAAAGGGACGAAGGTGGAATGGCGGAACATCTCCGTAATGAAAGACTCGAAGTGCGGCATGCTGGTTTTGTCCGACAGGCGAGGTGTACGATCCATTCCCACCTTGTCCACTGTAGAGAGAAGAGCAGCACTGTCTTAAGCTTCATCTTCAATCAGACATTTGTTGACTTTTAATGATGATAACCAGATTAGTTACTATTTTGGTATTTGGTGTAATGTTAGTTTGAGTATGTTGCTTTAGAATAAATGAACACAAATACATTGAAATTAAATCCACAGAATCGTAAATTATTTTAAATCATTATTTGATTCGTTCATTCTCACATCCGTTCACATGCAGAACTGGAGGCTATGTGAAGAACACACTGAGCTAAACCTTGTCTGTTCTGTCAGTCAGAGGCAAATATTAAAGTGTGCTTACTCAGCTCCTGGTGAAGTCTCTCCTGAGTCTCAGGGTGAGCCACCAGATACATAACAGACCATGACAAAGCAGTGCTAACGGTGTCAAAACCTGCAAAGATAGGAGGAAAGGCATGCCAATGAGAGATTATAACAAGGAACAGCTGTATACACAAATGCACATATACATATACACACACTTGTACAGGCTTGTAACTTTAAGTAACTTTACTTGCAATTTTTAACACCATTTTATAATACCCTAAATGTTCTTTTAATAGAAATGGTCCAAAATTGTAATAATATCTTATTAAGAGAAATAAAAAGGCCAATAAAATGTCCAAAAGTACAATAGTATCTCATTATGAGGAATGGCCCAATAGAAATGGACTAAAATTACAGGATTTTATTCAGAGGAATGAACCAATGGAAATGGGTCAAAATGATAATAAAAATCACACTTTATCAAATAGACCAATAAAAATGTCAAAAATTACAATAGGGTCTGAGGAAAGGGCCAATAGAAATGGTCCAAAAATCTAACGTTGTCAAATTAACCAAAGGAAATGGGCCAAAATGACAGGAGCTTATTTAGAGGAATAAACCAATAGAAATGGTCTACAATACAAATACAGGCAAGATCAGCCAAAATGAATTATTGATCACAGCTGAGCACAGCTGCTTCCTTACTCACCGGCCCCAAAGAGGTCATTCACTATCCCCACTATCTTCTCGTCAGACACCTGGACGTTGGAGTTCTCGTCCAGCTTCCTGTCTTCGCAGTGATCAATGAGGGAGTCTGTGATATCACGAATGTTGTTCTGAAAACGTAGTTCAAGACACAGACAGCATGAGCTTCCTGGCTGATTCCATGGCATAGACAAGAGCTGTTCTACAGACAAGTCATCTACGTAGATATGAGAAGGCTAAAATGAAGGTGGGCCTGCAAATGCATCCTTACAACAGTCTTGGAGGGTCTAGTTTCAACAAATCTAACTCTAATTTTGAGATGCCCCTGGATCAGGTGTGTTACACTGGGTTTGTACAGATGCACTGACCTTATCATAGGCGTCGTAATGCTCTCTCACAATCCTCTGCACAAACGTGTTGAAGCGTCTATTGATGTCCACAAATTTCTCCATGGTCTTGCTTGGCAGGAATCGGAGGAAGGGGATGAAATCAGCAGGGTTGCCGCTACCCGCCACCTGGTTGAACTCGTCACTCATGTTCACCAGCCTCAACAGCTCCTCGTGGTCGTGGCCATAGCGCCGGCCGAAGCACATGCCACAGATGACGTTGGCCACAGACACCACAATGTGGCGGAAGGGGTCGAAGCAGCCATCGGCCTTCGTCACTTTGCTCAGTCTTTCCACCAGGTACAGCCCCTCTTTGCAGATGTGCTCCTCCAGGGAACTGGCATACTCAGGGCTTTCGCCTTCCAGTGTAGCAAAAGAGCGCAGGGCATTTAGGGCCAGCTTGCGGCGAGTGTGCCACACCCCAACCTGATCTGTGCTGAAGGCCAGGCTTTTACCGTCATTAATGAACTGGAAACTGCAATAATAATAATAAAAACAACAAATAGCAAAGTTAGGGGTCCAAGCACTGACACAATAATGCATACAACGTCATAAGCTGATGATCTAGAGGAATGAAAACTTCCAAAAAATGTCATTTTATTAATGTAGAAATATTGAGCACATTTGAGACTAAAATCAAACGCATCACTGTTTTCGGTGTAATAACTGATGGCTGCCCATTTGTGTTCACCTGTATAGATCTGGCCGTCCAGCGAAGTCCTCTCCCTGCTTGATGAGTGCTTGTCGCACAGTCTCGCTGCCACTCAGCACCACCACAGGCCGCGTCCCAATGTGGATCTTAAAGACGTTGCCAAATCGCTTGCTCATGGCGCTCAGGCTGAGGTGGGGGTTCCACCCAAGTTCCATCACATTCCCGATGATGGGGAGGGACTGCGGACCTGGAAGTGGCTTAAGACCCTCAGGGATCCTCGCTCGTGACAATTGGAGGAGGAGATAGACCGTACAAATCGTCACCATGGCCACCAGACTCTCCGAGATGGAGATGGGGCCGAAGAAGGGGAGGACTGCCAATGGCATGTTTTCTGCTGTCCACTGGGTCCTTAGTGAGAAACTGTGAGGGACGAGAGAAAACACCTCTGAATGACTTTCCATTAAAAGTTCTACAGAACATCTACAGAAGGGTTCTTCGGGTTTGGATCTGCAGGTGTGGTGACACACCTGATCCAACAAAGATCTGACCATTCGAGGCATGGACTGCACAAGACCTCTAAAGGTGTCCTGTGGTATCTGGCACCAAGACGTTAGCAGCAGATCCTTGAGGTGGGACCACCATGGATCACATCAATGACCATGTCGCGAGTTCACCAGTTATTCTTTCTTGGACCACTTTTGGTAGGTACTGACCACTGCTTACCAGAAAAAACCCACAAGAGCTGCCTGACGTTTTGGAGATCTGACAACACTGCTCAGATTCTTCTGCTTACCCCTTTTTCCATGTTTTTAACAACACATCACTTTTAAGAGCTGACGGTTCACTTGCTGCCTAATATTTAGGTCCCACCCCTTGGCAGATCAGGCACTCTAGACGAAGATAATCAATGTTTTTTACTTCACCTGTCAGAGGTGCTAATTTTATGGCTGATCAGTGTACAGCATTACATTACTGCAGAATGAAGACCGACAGTGCCATAAAATTAACATCCACAGTGTCCCATTACTGAGGGATAAAGACCGCTGATAAAAATAGGAGGTTCTTGAGGAACCTTTGGAGATTCTTCAATTTAAAACTGTGGAGGAACCTGTGGAAAAAAGGTTCCTTGAAGGTTCCTCCACAGCTTCTAATTGAAGAACCCCTAAAGATTCCTCAAGGAACTTATACTTTCAACAGTGTACAGTCCTGAATGAAGATCTACTTTGTTGCATGAACATCTTCACTGCATCGCCATATTTCACCAGAACAAAACCCCACACTCTGATCTGTTGCACTCTGCATGAGGAGAGTAATGGGTAATGAGCCCTCAGTCACTGAGCAGTGCACGCTGACGGGCTCATCAAAAGCTCATTCAATGGCTTGGATCTGATCCCTGTAGTACAACTACCCAGAGGGGCCAATCAGTGCGAGCTAGACTTTACAACCAACTTTGGCAATAAAAAAGCAGGGAGTGTGAGCACCACCACTCAGCACCACCAAATGCATGGCTCCTAACCTATAACAACACACAACGCAATAATAAGGATCAGTGAGAAGCTTACCTTCAGTAGCAAAGTGCAGACTGCCCACTCTCTGATGGCTGGAGGTGGTGTTGGGTCAGTTTGTTGGGTTTGGGTGAAGTGTTGCAATGCAAGTGGAAGGCATTACTCTTTTATAGAGCCGCTCCTCGCGCTATTGGCTGCGTCTCGGTGACGTCACCGCAGCGGATCTTTTGAGGTGAGAGGGTAATAGAACGCTGCGCTCACCTGCTCCATCCACCACACACAGGGAACAGAATCGCGTGAGAAGGGCCAGCGGAGTAGAAACGCGCAGGCTCCGGGTGCGCGCGTGTGCGTGCGTGCGCGCGCGTGCGTGCGTGCGTTTCTGTAAGGAGCAGTAAGGAGCGACCTCTCCTCCAATAAAGCGCTCAGAACCCAATGAAATGACCGCAGATTTACACACAAGAGAGCGTTAAATAAAAACTGACTGGAAAAATAAAGAAATAATATATAAAATAATATATAAAATAATATATAAAATAATATGAAATAAGGAGGCGAGGAAGTAAATAAACGAGCACGCTGAGTGGATGGATACAATAGTTCACTGACGAATCAGAGCTGATTATAACTGAATAAATAATGAAGTAAATAAATAAATGAATTAATTAAAGGAATAAATGCAAATAAGCAGAGCCTGAATACTTTGATGATTAAATTAAATATTAAATAAATAAATACAATAATACAAATAATACACAAATAATAATACACAAATACACAAATAATAATATAAATAAAAAAAACACACACTTTAAGTAAATAAATAAATAACCAGTGTGGATCGATGGGTAAATAACAAGATGAATTAAGGAAATTAAGGAGTGGGTAATTTAGCATGTAAGTAAATTAAACATGACCGAAGAAAATGATGAAGTGATGTAAACTGAAGTAATTTAATCACTTCAATATATATATATATATATATATATATATATATATATATATATATATATATATGTATATATATATATATATAAATAGCCAATGTGGATCGATTAATAAATAAAAAAATGAATGAATAGAATTAAGGATTAGGTATCCTTAATTTGAGATATTTCCTTAGATATTTATTTATCTATTGTTCATTTTTTAATATTAACAATTATCATGTTAATAAGTATAACATGACTAAATACATTGACGAATTTATTAAAATACATACTAAACACATTAAATAAATAATTAAAAAAATTAATTAATAAATAAACAGAGAAAAAAGCAAATACCCAGAGCGATTGTCTGAATACTTTTATTTTTTAAGTTGCAAAATAAATAAATAAATAAACACATACATAAATACATAGATAGATAAATAAACACAAATGCAAAAAATATATAATAATAAACACATACATAGATAAATAAATAATTAAATACAGAACAAGCGTGAATGGACTAATAAATAAAAGGATGAATGAATAAAGAGGAGTGGGTTAATTAGCATGTAAGTGAGTTAAACATGGCTGAATAATTAACGAACTGATTAAACTACATAGTAAACTTAAACATTAAATAAACATATACATACATCAATAAACCAACAGTGTGGATCACTGGATAAATAAAAAAATAATAAAATGAAGGATTATGTAAATTAGCATGCAGATAGGTTAAACATGCATCCATTAATTTCATTAATTATTATTATTAATTAAATTACATCATACACAGATTAAGTAAATAAATAAACAGACAACAGTAAGTAGGTCAGCACGTAAATACCTAAATAAAAAATAAAGCCCTGAATCTTCTGAACAGGCTCATATGGTGCAGTGTGAGATGTAAGCACATGCCCACTCTATTCTGAGAGATGCCCCTCGCTGTTGATATAATTATTATAATGACTCAGTGACGTCAGCAGGTCCAGGCTCTGAGCTGCTCGTTTATTTAAACAAAGATTTCTCTGAAAGCCCCCAAAACTTCACGCGGCCTCTAATCCAGGGGCCCTGTTTACGGGCAGGAGCTGGAGGGCCTGTGCTGTCTGTGCAGCAGCAGTAGGGGGGTGTCAGGCAGGCAGGGCTGATGTTCGTGCGAAACTTCTTACCTGTTTCTTTCTGTCTTTCTTTTTCTTCGCCGCTCGCGTGCGTGCATCTGCAGCGCGCGGGTTAAACATTGGCCAGGTTGCGTGACAGAGCTAGAGCGCCCTGAGCCTGCGCGCGCGAGGACGCTTCTACGGGGGGAGGGGGTTAACCGAGTTTACACACACACACACACCCACGCAAACACACACACACACACACACTCTCACTCATTCATTCATCACTTACTGCTGGTGACAGGTGAGCACGAGCCATGCTCCTCATACAAGTTGATCAGCTCCATCATTCGCACGCGTTCACGTTGGGGTGGGTTAGGACAGCTCTAAGGGCAGTGGGGTGGTGGGGTGGTGGGGCCAGGGGCGCCGTTTAAGGGGGTTAAGGCGATTTTAAGGGCCCCTAAAATGGTATTAGTTGAGTTTTTCGCCAGAATGGTGAGAGTCGTGGGGCCCAGTGTCATATCTACTCATGGGGGCCAGAATCCCTAGCAGTCTAGGGCCCTCTGCTCAGGAGCTGCAGGGTCTACATCCTGTGGAGACTGTAGCAGTAGGGGGTGTCAGGCAGGCAGGGCTGATGTTCGTGTGAAACTTCTCACCTGTTTCTTTCTTTCTTTTTCTTCGCCGCTCGCGTGCGTGCACCTGTAGCGCGCGGGTTAAACATTGGCCAGGTTGCGTGAGAGAGCAAGAGCGCGCTGAGCCTGAGAATGCTCCTACAAGGGGAGGGGGTTAACCGAGTTTACACGCACACACACATGCACACACACACACATGCACACACACACACATGCACACGCACACACATGCACACACATTCATTCATCACTTGCTTCAGGAGACAGATGAGCACGAGTCATGCTCCGCATACTGATTGTTGATCAGATCCGTCATTCGCACGTGTTCAAATGATCAATGGGCACAGTTTAGTCTCTCTAGTTTAGACCCAGCATTAGAGTTTGGATTAGGATTAAAACCAAAAATAAAGTTTGGATTGGGATTAGAACCAGTATTATAGTTCTAATCCAGTATTAGAGTTAGGATTGGGATTAGAACCAGCATTACATTTAGGATTGGGATTAGAAACAGTATTACAGTTAGGATTGGGATTAGAACCAGCATTACATTTAGGATTGGGATTAGAACCAGTATTACAGTTAGGATTGGGATTAGAACCAGCATTACAGTTAGGATTGGGATTAGAACCAGTATTAGAGTTAGAATTGGGATTAGAACCAGTATTAGAGTTAGAATTGGGATTAGAACCAGTATTACAGTTAGGATTGGGATTAGAACCAGCATTACATTTAGGATTGGGATTAGAACCAGCATTACATTTAGGATTGGGATTAGAACCAGTATTACAGTTAGGATTGGGATTAGAACCAGCATTACAGTTAGGATTGGGATTAGAACCAGTATTACAGTTAGGATTGGGATTAGAAACAGTATTAGAGTTAGAATTGGGATTAGAACCAGTATTACAGTTAGGATTGGGGTTAGAACCAGCATTACATTTAGGATTGGGATTAGAATCAGTATTACAGTTAGGATTGGGATTAGAACCAGCATTACATTTAGGATTGGGATTAGAATCAGTATTACAGTTAGGATTGGGATTAGAACTAGTATTGCAGTTAGGATTGGGATTAGAACTAGTATTGCAGTTAGGATTGGGATTAGAACCAGTATTACAGTTAGGATTGGGATTAGAAACAGCATTCAATTTAGGATTGGGATTAGAACTCGTATTGCAGTTAGGATTGGGATTAGAAACAGTATTAGAAATTAGGATTAAGATTAGGTAGATTAGGTAGGTAAAGGATTTGAACTAATAAAGATTTATTAGAACTATTACAACCACTATTATACTTAGAATTAGGGATTATAACTAGTATTCAAATTATAATTAGGATTAGAAACAGTATTAAAATAAGGATTAGAGCCGACATTAGAGTTAGGATTGGGATTAGAACTAGCACTAGAGTTAGGACTGGATTTACAACTAGCATTAAAGTCATAATGAGAACTAGTATCAGAGTTAGGTTTAGATTAGAACCAGCATCAGTTGGGATTGGGATTAGGTTGGGAGTTAAACTAGGATAGAGTTTAAAGATCTTAGAGGGAGAGGTTTAGGATTAGGTCTATGGTCTGATGGTGTTTTATTGAAGCAGGTGAGATGTGGATCTACACAGGGAGTTTACACAGACGTGCCTCGCTTCACTCCCAGGAGCCTCGTGCGCTCCCCTAACGCAACTGTCCTATCGTGCACGCGCAAAGACCTAGACCGCCGCCCCCCTTAGTTTTAGGGTCCCGTGCGTGGCTGCGCGGTCTCACCGTGCTGCGCGGCATTCGCGTGAGAAAGCGCGAGCTGCGCTGCTCTCCTGTACTGAGGGGTGGGCCCCGGTGCTCGCGACACAGCTCCAAAATCTGCTCGGTCAGTCACGCGAAGGCAGCACGCAGCGGCTGGAGACACACAAAGGGTCTTAAACTGTACAGAACAAAGAGAGCAGGAGGAATTCTCTCTCTCTCTCTCTCTCTCTCTCTCTCTCTCTCTCTCTCTCTCTCTCTCTCTCCCAATACCCCCTCTCTTTCTATTTCTCTATATATGTCCCTCCTTCTGTCTTTCTTTCGCTCCCCCTCTCTCTCTACCTCTCTTTCTCTCAATAACTGCATTTCATGCTGCCTCTTTCTTTGCATCTCTCTCTCTCTCTCTCTCTCTCTCTCTCTCTCTCTCTCTCTCAATACTTCCATCTCTCTCTCTCTCTCTCTCTCTCTCTCTCTCTCAATACTTCCATCTCTCTCTCTCTCTCTCTCTCTCTCTCTCTCTCTCTCTCTCTCTCTCAATGCCTCTATATCTCTCTACTCTCTCTCTTTCTTTCTCTCTCTGTCTTTCTTTCTGTTTCTTTGCCTCTATCCCCTCAATTGCCTCACTTCCCCTCTGTCTCTTTCTCCTTATCTCTACCACTCCCTTTCATTCCACCTGTCTATCATTTTTCTTAATTTCCTTCAATATTTCTCACTATCAGTTTCTCTATATATCTCTCTGTACAACATTCAGGACCGTAAAAGCCTGAACCTGGTTCCTGCAATGAAATTCCACTATTGTCTAGTGTTGATTGGGTCCAGCATACGCACACCGGGCCTGTGTTTACAGAACCACACAGCACAAACAAACCACACACAGACTACACATTCTGCAGTTCAACAAAGCAGAGCCGTATAGCACTGCAGCGTCCCTGCGGGGAATACACAGCACTGCACAGCTAGACCCAGCATCCAACAATAACAGTCAGGACAAGACCCTGTAAGACAGACAGTAAGACAGTGAACTGTGAAGAGCGCAGCCCTGAGTGCGTTAACTTCATTACTGGTGTGTATTTCAAACACCACAGTAACCCATCATACCATTGATCTTATGAGCAGACCTTGAGGGGTAGATGTTTACAGTCCAGAGAGGAGGCCAGTAGTTCAATAGAGCCAGTTACAGCCCTGTGACCTCAGCAGGTACCTTTGCGTGCGAGCCTGAAGTGCGTGACTCTTTAGATTAAACATTTCCAGTCAATCAGTGTTTGGAATGAGCGCCAGGAGAGTGAGTGACATCGCCTAGGTCAAACACATCAGTCGCAAAACTGCTGCAGTCGCCCTCAGTAAACGGCATTTGTAATATGTGAAGAGAACAGGGCAGCTCAATCCAAGGAGGCATAAGCCTACAAACTCCAGATCCATTCACAGAGCAGAACAGGTCTTCATCTCTGCCTCTGCAGAGCTTTTCAACCTAATCTCAGTCTGCCACATCTGTGTCACCCTCTTGATTGCCAGGGTAATCACTGTAATCTGCTTCTCTGTAGTTGGACGAGAACCACAGACGAGAGTTGTAAAGTTAGATAAAACCTTATATGATCAGCTTTGGTAAGACATTCACTCACTTTGTCTCATTATACACAGACCAGCCATAACATTAGCACTGACTAAAAAGACTGATGAAGTGACAAACGTTGAATCTCTTCATCTACAGTGGCATTTGTCAAGGGGTGGAATTGTGAACAGTGAACAATTGCAAGTGAACAGTCAGCTCTGGACGGTAATGTGTTGTTAAAAGCAGGAAAAAATGAGCAAGCATAAGAATCTGAGACACACTGACAAGAGTCAAATCCTGATGGCTAGACGACTGGGTCAGAGCATCTCCAAAACTTCAGACAGGTCTTGTGTGGTGTTTCCGTGGGGTGTATGCAGTGGTCAGTACCTACCAAAAGTGGTCCAAGAAAAGCCAACTGGTGAACAAGCGACCGGGTCCTTATACAGCGCTGATCCATAGAGGCCCAACCTCAGAACTTTTGAACTTACCTAGTCCCGGCCTAAACTTTAGAATTTGGACTAGGAGTGGGTCTAAATTCCTACACAGTGTGGGGAGACACTAATTGACTACTACAGAAAAAGGGAGGTTCTAACCAGCTTTTGAAAGGAAGGCGGATTGGATGCTGAACATCTTAATAAATGCATAACATGTTTCACATTGTGTTTTTTTTTGTTCCCTCAGGGCCCATTGTATGCATTAATAGCTTGTGGACTTTGTCTGGAATGACTTACACAAGCTTTATATGTACACTATGTCCAAATGTTTGTGGACACCCCTTCTAATCAATGCATTCTGCTGCTTTAACCCCCTAACATAGAAAGCCTTATTGCACACATATTTAAGGGGTTAAGTTCGAGTAATCAAGCAATCAAAGCAATCAAATCCTCACAGCAATGCTCCAAAATCTTCCCTGGACAGTAGAGATAGTTACTCCGACAAAAGCAGGATGAACTCTTTTTAAATGATTTTAATACATTTACATTCATGGCATTTTGCTGACACTCTTATCCAGAGTGACTTACAAGGTAACCTATATTACAGAGGTGAGCCAATGTAGTGTGGGACCGAGACAATCGAACCCCAGTCTCCAACGTGGTGTGGTAGCTCACTGGCAGGATGTGGTGTAATCTGTTGCACCACACCAACCAACAATACCCTTGATTCTGGAAGAAACAATGAATGTGCAGGTGTCCCAATACTTTTGTCCATATTGTGTATGTGTTAAATGTAGTAGAATGGCAAGAAATGTTCATGTACATACTATTTATAAACCCATAAAAGCTTTGACTGCAGTCAGCATCATCATTGAACCCTCATCCCTTTTTATAGCTTTTTCATCAAATTTCCAAATTTCCAAATTTCGGAATTCTGTAAAAGCGTGCTTTGAGTCGGCAAATTTTCTGTCCTTTAGTAAGCAGGCCTAAGCACAGTTGTGTGTATCAGAACAGTTATCTGTAGTACTTGATCACACAACACAGACACATCATTCTGAGATGAGGTTAATTAAAGCTAGATTACTGCTTTAGATTAGAGTGGAGTTTATGTTGTGTGCGTTAGTGTGTGTATGTAGAATTTGGAAATTTTTATGTGTGCGTGCGTGTTTGGACTCCGTCAGGGTTAGGCCAGTGCAAAGACATGCTGAAGTGTGTGTGTGTCTGCATGTGTGTGTGTGTGTGTGAGAGTGTACGTGCTCTGCTTTGCCCTCAGCACTGATCTCTGAAGGAATCTCCCCGGCTGGGCGTGCAGCATGAATGCGAGTCAACTCTCAGCACGCCATGTTACAGCACCTGCCACTCTTAAGTGGTGGCGTGAGTGTGAAGAACCTTTTGAAAATTCAAATAATCTCTGTATAATGTAAAGATTTTTTTGTTCGTTTTTAAAGCCAAAGAGAGATCTTTGAGAGATCCCATAAAAGAAGCACTTGTGTTTTTCTAAGAGCGTTTGTGGCAGAATCTTCAGAGCCCCATTCTTGTATGTAAGATGTTGTAGAGTATAGAAAAAGGTTCTTTTCACAAAGATGCAGGGAAATGGGCATCTCCTGTGGCACGAGTATTGTTCAAAAGGTTCCATAACTATTTTTAATTTTGTTGCAGAAAAAATGCATTAAAAACAATGTGAATAAAGAAGACATGTCCCATTACATTTGTCGGGTCGGACCAGGTTTAAAGCCAAAGTAAAGTACACACAAACACATGACATCAAACATCTAATGAATTCTGTACACTGTACAACATCCTTGAGGGACTTTTTTTGGAGGTTTTGGAGGTTCTTTAAACCTCTTAAAACTGTGGAGGAACCATAAGAGATTCTTCTACAGTTTAATTCAATTGAAGAACCTTCAAAGGCTCCTCAAGGAAAACTTCAAGAAGGTCCTCATAGTTGGATATCCCCTAGGACCCTTCATTCATATGGGTTCTTTACTCCTCTTAAACTCCTCGGTATCACCAGTATTTCCTGCCCCCCATCCCACTGCTATAACTTAGTGATATAGTGATATACTCATATGAGATTCTAAGGTCTAGATAATAATTCTCTATGGGGTAGAAATGAAAATTAGTGTTTTTGAAAAGCGTCGCTATTTTGGCCTTATTCCAGAACTTTTACGTGTTGTGTCCTGTGTACAATTTCACAAAAGCTTCCCTCATGAAAATGTTGCATGTTTGTAGCCATTAGCTCAATAACTAACCAGCTTGCACAGTAAAGTAACATTAATGAAGCACTATGAGCAATCTAACGACAACCTTATTTCTACAGTCTTACAACAATCCTACATTAACAGCATTGTCCACCATTTGTAGGTAGATTTCAACAGGTAGATTCGTCAGATCACAAAGTTTTCTGGCAAAGTTTTGCTGCCGAAGGTTTTACTCTCCCTTCTGAAGGCTCATGTTACCAACTTTACTCCAGCTAAAAAAGAAATGGCTTTTAAAGTGGCGTTGGGGTTTAACAACGAGTGAGAAAAATTCAAGAAGGTCCTCATAGTTGGATATCCCCTAGGACCCTTCATTCATATGGGTTCTTTACTCCTCTTAAACTCTTCGGTACCACCGGTATTTCATGCCCCCATCCCACTGTTATAACTTAGGAACAGTTCAGTCAGTTTGCATTGCTTTGCATGTAGTTACAGATTGTTATTCCTTAGGGTGTAATAAAATCCACAGAGCATAAGAGTGAATAAATCTGTAGAGCATTCTGATCAAACTAATTTACAGCCTTAAATTAAAGGCTGAAACCAATAAGTTGACAAGAAATTACTGTAAAAGCAAGTTTAGCAGATTTGCTACTTCATGTGGTTCTTGTGATACAAAATATTGAACAAATCATCTAATCTAATGTCTTTTGTTATGTAATTTACAATATTTCCATCTGTACCATAATTTGACCAAAAATCTATTGAAGTTCATTAGTGAATGCATGTTTTTGTGCGCTACGTTTGGAGCTGGAGCTACGAAGCTAATGTTGCTGACAAGTAATGGGAGCTTTCCAGCAGTTTAAGTGAGTTATGAAGTCCTAGTACTCTCAAAGCGACCTCGATTAGACTTGCTGTGGCTTCTAAGACCACTATTTATTTATATTTATTTAGTGTGAATCAGTACAGTTTAGACTTCAGGATGGCTGCTGCTGCTTTTAGCCTGTGTCCGTGTTTCTAGGTAGTAGTGTGTCATACAGTGACATACGCAGGTCTAGTAGAGATTACTGAACTTGTCTGCGCGATGTTGGCGTGTTAGCGGCTGAGCACAGTGCTGGGGAAAGGGTTTGAAGTCTTGTGTTTGAAGTGCGGATTGAGAAAATGAGCTTTCTGCACGCCATCTGCAGCAGGAAGTCCCTGATGTGGGAACAGCTATGAGGTGTGCTAGACTTCTGCTTACCTGTAATTATTTAGGTGTGTGGGTGTGTGTGTGTGTGTGTGTGTGTGTGTGTGTGTGTGTATGTTTTAGTCAACAGGTTTACAGGAAGTCTTATGCAAATCAGCATGGGATTACGCTGTATGATTTCATGTCTAGAAACCATTAGATGCTAAAGCTATCTCAAATCCTAACAACAGCTCAGTCTGGGTTTCTCTCAGTGGTTCTTCCTCAAATTCTTGTTCAGTGAGTTCAGTCAGAGTCTTGGTTCTTCTCAATGGGTCCACCTTGTGTTTCTTCTCAAGGCCAATCGGTTCTTCCTTCCACTCTTTGAGGGTTTGTCCTAATCTTAGTTCCTCTCAGTGGTTCTTCTCAATGCTTCCATGCTGAGCTCTTTAAGAGTTTCTCATTAATCCTGGTTTCTCTCAGTGGTTCTTCATCGTGCTCTTTGGGAGTTTCTTCTTTTGAGTCTTGTTTCCTCTCCGTGGTTCTTCTCTGTGCTTTTTGAGCTTTTTGAGAGTTTTTCCTCAATCTTCGTTTTTCTCAGTTGTCCTCAGGAGTATTCCCTTTTAAGTCTGGGCTCTTCTTAGTCTTGTAGACAGTGATATACTCATATGAGATTCTAAGGTCTAGATAATAATTCTCTATGGGGTAGAAATGAAAATGAGTTGCTTTGCTGCTACTTTGGCCTTATTCCAGAGCTTTTACGGATTGTGTCATGTGTACAATTTCACAATAGCTTCCCTCATGAAGACGTTGTATGTTTGTAGCCATTAGCTCATTAACTAACCAGCTTGCACAGTAAAGTAACATTAATGAAGCACTATGAGCAATCTAACGACAGCCTTATTTCTACAGTCTTACAACAGCCTTATTTCTACAGTCTTACAACAATCCTACATTAACAGCATTGTCCACCATTTGTAGGTAGATTTAAACAGGTAGATTCATCAGGTCACAATGATTTCTGGCAAAGTTTTGCTGCCGAAAGTTCTCTCCCTTCTGAAGGCTCATGTTACCAACTTTACTCCAGCTAAAAAAGAAATGGCTCTTAAGGTGGTGTTGGGGATTCCCCTGTGGGCAAATGGAGAGGCTAAGTGGACGAGGGCATGTTTAAACCAGTACTGAAACACAGTGTGCTTAACGTGTTTCCTACATCTTTGAAGTTGCATTTTGATTAGGTTTGAAGAGCGACCATGAGCATCGAAAAGGTAATCATTTATTTATATATATGTTGGCGACCCCCAGCAGAGATCTGTTTACTTTTGTGTGGGATGATAAAGCAGCCTGCATTTAAAAGCAAATTATTAGTGTGTATTGGGATCAAATCCTAATACTGAAATGTCCACTTATAGATTCTGCCTGATCTAGTAGTCATGTAGATCTCCCACATATTGATAGCAGCTCCCTGACACCCACAAATGACATCCAATATCCCATAAAAATGGGAATTCTGTATGTGTCAGGCTTGCTCGATTACTTTTTGGAGTTAGTGAGTGACAGACGTGAGAGAGTGTTGTTGCCTGGTGCTACCTCTCTGAAATGAGTTTCTGCAGGGTGGGATGTCTGCATAAGCTAGTTAGCTCTGCCTGTGTATTCACTGAGATCAGCAGATAGAGATCAGCCGTTAACCAGCCGTTAGTGAAGTTTACTAAGCCAGCAGAGGTTCTGGTACATGTTGAGGTCATGTCTGGAATGTAGTGGGTTTAATAAAACAAGTAAGGTGTGCATTGCTTTCTACCGACCTACTGTGGCATGGCCCTGGGGAAAAGGCGTAGCCACGGTGATCTAGTAGTTAGCTTAGCACAGAGACAACACAGACACCGGCCTTGAAAAACCCAATATGGCCTTTATTCACACACATCCATTACCCAATCAGCAAATAAAACAGGGCCCTGCAGGAAACTAATAGACTTGAGTTCAGAGTCCCGTAGGATTTTAACCTTGTGTGCTCAGCTCTGTGTTTCTGGCCTCCCACTGTCGGGACTAACTGAGCCCTTTTAAGCACCACTGATGGAGCTGTGGTTCTCCTGCCTCCTCACAGCCATACTACATAGAAAACGACTCTTCTAACGTTATCGTTAAGCTCAGTCTATGCTAAAGTGTCTTCATTTGAATCAAAGCTGACTTGAATCAGATCGCACTTTTGGGCTCCCCCTTCGGTTGGGTAGTGAAATTCATGCTTTGAGCCACCCCTCAATAAGGACATACTTTCCACCCCTCAAAAAGGACATGCATTTCTGGACAAGCTGAGAAATACAGGACTGTCACGAGAGTGTACCCAGGCCAGAGCAGCCATGATAAAGATGCTGTTCTTCCTTTTACAAGTCAGAAGAACATTTACATGATTTTGAAGTTGTTATTTTATGGTTAAAATACTGCATAATGTTGCTTTAAATGGGCTATTACTAACTAACTGTCTCTTATACTTGCTGTTACCAGGGCTGGCCAGCATTCCTTCAGTTCTGCCTCTGACTTTTGAGACTGGATATGTAGTTCTAATCTGATGTGCACTAGTTCAACTCTTTGGCTAATTAATAAGCTTATTGGCCTTAATTATTCAAGCATTAAAGCAAGAAACCCCAAAACTGTGTGGCGAATTAAAAACAGGACACAATATAATGCAAAATAACAAGGTTTGATCCAGAAAACTGACCTTAGATCAGTTGCAAGCTTGAAATATTTTGGTATATATACCCCAAACAGTCCTGGTTCAAAAAGCTAGTGTGTGTCCTGGGCTGCAGCCCTTGCGTGTGCCCCGAGACGGCCTGCCTTAATAGGATTAGCTGCAACTCCACTTCATCACACGTCTGCCACAAAAAACTCCCTCTGACCCTTTGCTGCTACCTGGAAACCACTACGTGCCTCCATCGAGCTAGCCTCATCTGAACACGCTCACCTCCTCACGTAGGATACCTGTAATAGAGGTTGATGAAATACATCAGATTAGAGCAGCACCTCCAGCCGGAGCAGTCAAGCATACATAAAGGAATACTTCACCAAACAATGGTGTCAGCGTCGCTAAGAGTAAGAGTAAAAGGGACCTAGGTGACATGCTAGCCGGTTCACAATAGCGTTCACTCATTGTGAGCAACCTCAGCATAGCACATGAGAAGTCTGTTCAGATACTGAAACACTGTGGACATAGTTAAATACATCAGATTAGATCAGCAGCTCAGGTCTGAGCAGTGGCGCATAGGTATACTTCACCTACAACTGCTAGCATAGCTAAAAGTAAGCATTCAGGTCAGGTAGCAATATGCAAGCCAGATTATAGGAGCTTTTGTAATTTTTAGCAGCCTTAGAATTGTACACACATAGTCCTACCACAACACACACACACACACACACACACACATATATATATATATATATATATATATATATATATATATCAGCCATAACATTAGTACCGATTAAGTAAGAATGAATGAATATATATTATGCAGCAATGTTAACAATGAAAGCAAGATAAATGGGTAAGCATAGGAATGTGAGCCACTTCAGGTCAGAGCATCTCCAAAACATCAGAGCCCATCAGGTCTTGTGGGGTGATTCTGGTATGGTCAGTACCTACCAAATGCTTTCCGAGAAAGGTCATGGACACAGGATCATGGCCACCTAAGGCTCATTAATGCGACCCATGGAGGAATCACCTCACAACTTACAATACGTGAAAGCTTGGTGTCAGATAGCACAGGATATCAGAATCAGGTTTATTGGCCAAGTATGTTCACACACTCAAGGAATTTGTTCCGGCTGTTAGTGACTCTCTAGTGTTAACAATATACAGCTACTCTACATGTAATTTACAGAAAATACACAATATACAGAGAACAACAGTGTACACAGTATACACAGACTATACGAGGACATTTCTCTACAGTGTGCTTTACAGCATCATTTACAGAATAGCAGTATGCAAAATATACAGATTAAATACTGTATAACTACAGCAGTATAAACATGAAATGAGTAATGGTGCAGTAATGCAGTAACTGCAGGATAAGAGTGATATCTTCAGAGGTCTTGTGGAATCCAGGCCTTGAATGGTCAGAGCTGTTTTGGCAGCACAAGGGAGGCCTGGCCTACTCAATATTGAACAGGTGGAACTATTGTTATGGCTGATCAGTGTATATATGGATTAGTTTAAATAGACTTTTTAAGTAAAAACTTTTTAGTTTGGCTCTAGTTTGGTTCAGCTGAGGGAGTGAATGATGGAGAGAAGCTAGATTTTGCTATTAGCCTAGTTTTCTTCCCCAGCCTTTGGTGGACACTGGCACAGGAAAAGCCGGAGGGCTGGTTGATGTAGCAACCTGTATTCCCATAACTAGCTAGTCTGGAGGTGATGAGCTGCTTCTCAGTATATTAACACTACCATATTATAGCTTTCACTATTGCTTTCACTAGTGGACTGGGGGTAAGCCAATTTTGGGGGCACAGATCAAGCGAGTCAATATTATTACATAACAGTTTTGGGTCGTTTTCCAGCTCTGTTTCAGTCGCTCCAGATTTTCCTCTGAAAGAGGCCACTACAGTGTGTGAGGTTAAGGGGTTGTACTGAACTCTCACTGCTCTACTATGGCCAGATGAATACAGTTTAACTTTCTCTGGCTCTTTTAAAGAGTAATTAGAGAATATGGTTCAAGTGAAGAGCATTAGCTGTAAGTTCCCTGCAGTAGCCCTCTGTTTACTTACTGTGGTGCTGCTACTGACTCTGACACACTGCAAAGCCTCAGCGTGACATGAATTACTCCAGAGTTAAATTCACTCCTAAAGACTTCAGCTTTAGTCACAGTAAGAGCTAATTCAGAATTTCACCATGTGCGCTCATATCTCAGGCCTGCCGCTCTGTGCTGATGAAGCGACTATCAGCTTATCTGAGCTTAATCACCTCTGCAGTCATTGTAGTTCCTCCTTTTCATCCAACGAACTGCAGTGATTAATCACACATTACTAAACCGTCTCTCTGAATTACACTGTGAAATCAGCTGTGTTTAAAAGGCTTAGAGAAAAACTGAGAAATCTATAAGATATTAAGATAAAGAACAGATAATTTACAGATCTGTAGGTTTTATTACTACTACTGTCATTGATTTGGTCAAAAAAGAAAGAAAAGGAAAGAAGAGACATGACAAATAAGATGCAGAAAGGTTAACAAGCTATGTACATGTGAGTCATGGGGTAAGGGGTTTGGTTCAGTCTATGTTGTTTAAATGTCTGACTGCTTGTGGGACGGAGCTATGGCAGAACCGTGCAGTGACAGCACTGATGCTCCTGACAGAGGGAAGATAGACCTCTATGATTTTCTCAGTTGTCCTCACTATTCTCTATAGGGTCTTACACCCTGAGGCACTGCAGTTCCCAAACCAGGCGATGATGCAGCTGCTCAGGATGCTCTCCACAATTCCTCTGTAGGACATGGAGAGTATTGGAGGAGGAAGATGAGCTTTCCTTAGTCTCCGCAGGAAGTAGGGGCGCTGCTGGGCTTTCTTGGCTATGGAGCAGGTGGAAAAAAGAAGAAAGAAAGAAAGAAAGATAGAAGGAGGGAAGGAAAGAAGAAAGGAAGGAAGAAAGATAGAAGGAGGGAATGAAGGAAAGAAAAAAGGAAGGAAGAAAGATAGAAGGAGGGAATGAAGGAAAGAAGGAGAGAATGAAGGGAGGAAAGATAGAAGGAGGGGAGGAAAGAAGGAAGGAAGGAAGAAGGGAAGGTAAGATAGAAGAAAGAAAGAAATAAAGAAAGAAAGAAAGAAAGAAAGGAAGATAAAAGGAGGGAAGGAAGGAAGGAAGAAATATAAAATGGGATGAAAGGAAGAAAGGAAGAAAAGAAATATAAAAAGAGGGAAGGATGAAAGAAATATAAAATAGGGAAAGAAAGAAAGAAAAAAAAGAAAGAAAGAAAGAAAGAAAGAAAGAAAGGGAGATAAAAGGAGGGAAGGAAGGAAGGAAGAAATATAAAAGGAAGAAAAGAAAGAAGAAAGGAAGGAAGGAAGGAAGGAAGAAAGATAAAATGAAGAAAGAAAGGAAGAAAAGAAAGAAGAAAGGAAGGAAGAAAGAAAGGAAGGAAGAAAGAAAGGAAGGAAGAAAGATAAAATGAAGAAAGAAAGGAAGAAAAAAAAGAAGAAAGGAAGGAAGAAAGAAAGGAAGGAAGAAAGATAAAAGGAAGAAAAGAAAGAAGAAAGGAAGGAAGGAAGGAAGGAAGGAAGAAAGATAAAATGAAGAAAGAAAGGAAGAAAAGAGAAGAAAGGAAGGAAGAAAGAAAGGAAGGAAGAAAGAAAGGAAGGAAGAAAGATAAAAGGAAGAAAGAAAGGAAGGAAAAAAGAAGAAAGGAAGGAAGAAAGATAGAAGGAAGAAAGGAAGGAAGAAAGGAAGGAAGAAACAAAAGAAGGAAGAAAGGAAGGAAGAAACAAAAGAAGGAAGAAAGAAAGATAGAAGGAGGGAAAGAAAAAAGGAAATAAGGATGAAAGGAAGAAAGAAAGATAAAGAGAGGGAAGGAAATAACAGGAAGTAGGAGAGGGCTGGTTATCACTGTGTGAGAGAGCTGATTTGATCTTGAGGTAAAAAAAAACCTGCAGCGCGTGAGAAAGCAGCGCTCAGTCTGGGATCAGCAGCACGCAAATGTGCACGCGGGAAAACACACAGGGGGATTTAACACACTCTCACACACAACCATAACGGTGAGGTGGTGTGTGTGTGTGTGTGGGGGGGGGGGGGGAGGGGGGGGGGGTAACCAGTGGATGGTAGTGGTATCACCTCCATCTTCATAAGAGTGTGCAGGAGATCAGCAACCATCCAACAGCACCACGCAACACAGAGAGAGAGAACAAAGGCTAGGAAATAGGACGAACGCAAGGCAGAAACGGGACGGTGGAATTAAACAGAGAGAATCAAAGAAAAACGCAGAACAAGAAAGTAAGACAGTAAAGAATACATAAGGAAAGACAGGATCAAAGAAAGGTGAACAGGGACAGATGAGAGATATTATGGGATTGTGAGAGGAAAGAAGGAAAGGAGCTGTGTAGACAAAAACAACTGGCTGTTGTGGAAGTGTTTCAGTAAGAGGATATTCATTTGACAAGTCATGCATTAAACACAATACACCCCCCCCCAACCCCCCGGCCCCCAAAACACTGCTCACATCTCTGGGTTAATCATTGTGCCACAGTCCAGGCATCGCGTGCAGACTGTGTTTGCTCTGCCTGGGCCATGGGTCATGGGGTCATGTAGAGAGTGAGTGGATGAGGGGGGCAGTGAGGGAGGGTAGGAAAAGGGGCAGCTTGCTCTTTTTAGAAAAACAATCACAGGCACTTTTTGGGCTGGGGGTCCCGGCACGCTAGTGTTGTGTAAATAGCAAAGTTGGCAGTGATTGAGCAGCGCTTTCCAGACCCTCCTTTTCTTAGAAGCTGAATTTAGAATCGCTGCAGAAGAGAGAGAGTGTATTAGGCAATGAAGCTTCCCGACCAACCCGTCAGGAAATGTGGCACAACTATGGATTGTGATGCTTTGGCCATGGTATTAAATATTAACACTTTCACTAACTGGCCACTTTATTAGAAACACCTACCCTGCACTTTCACTTACTGGCAACTTTATTAGAAACACCTACCCTGTACTTTCACTAACTATACACTTTATTACAAACATCTACCTTGAGCTTTCACTAACTGGCCACTTTATTAGAAACACTGACCTTGAGCTTTCACTAACTGGCCACTTTATTAGAAACACCTACCCTGTACTTTCACTGACTGGCCACTTTATTAGAAACACCTACCCTGTACTTTCACTGACTGGCCACTTTATTAGAAACACCTACCCTGTACTTTCACTGACTGGCCACTTTATTAGAAACACCTACCCTGTACTTTCACTAACTGGCCACTTTATTAGAAACACCGACCTTGAGCTTTCACTAACTGGCCACTTTATTAGAAACACCTAAATTGTGCATTCACTAACTGGCCACTTTATTAGAAACACATTGTGCGTTCACTAACTGGCCACTTTATTAGAAACACCGACCTTGAGCTTTCACTAACTGGCCACTTTATTAGAAACACCTACCCTGTACTTTCACTGACTGGCCACTTTATTACAAACATCTACCTTGAGCTTTCACTAACTGGCCTCTTTATTAGAAACACCTAAATTGTGCGTTCACTAACTGGCCACTTTATTAGAAACACCAACCTTGAGCTTTCACTAACTGGCCACTTTATTAGAAACACCTACCCTGTACTTTCACTAACTGGACACTTTATTAGAAACACCTACCTTGTGCTACTTTAAGTTGCACCCATTGCTGACACAGATGTGCAAATGCACACACATACACATCCCTGCATCTAGGCCCTGCAGAAAAGCCAATAGAATTGGATGGAGCAGATAAACATGAACCCATTGGCACCATGCCAGGCAAGTGGTATGAAGCCCCTCAGCACTGAGCTGTGGAGCAGTGGAACTGTGTTCTCTGGAATGATCGTGCTCCATGCAATAATTCTGGGATGAGGTGTGGGGGGGGGGGGGTGATTATCCAACATCCTGACCTCACTAACGCTCTAGTCACTGAATGCAATCAAATCCTCACAGCAATGCTCCTCCTAAATCTAGTTGAAAGCATTCTTCCCTGGACAGTAGAGACAGTTACTCCAACAAAGGCAGAATGAATTTTGTCTTTTGTTGACTTGACTTGAATGAATGTGCAGGTGAACTGGTTACTGCATCACTTATAAGGCCTTTTTACTCCATTCATCCGTGTTCAGTTTCTGACCACAGGTTCTCTAATCTAATCATCCAAAAATCAACAGAAAGTTCTAATGTCTGAATTAAAGACTGTACATGTAGTTTTCACAGCTCTCTGAAAGAGACAGAGCTGTAGAGCTCAGACTGTTGGACTGGCCTGCTGGACTGGCCTGCTGGACTGGCAGCAGGAGCTCATTGGATCTGCCCTGTGTTTTTGTTGGACAGCGTGGTGGCCTTGTCCTGGGGGATGTGTTGAATAACCAGCTGAACCCGATTCAAACACAACAAACCCCCCCAGCCACTGGAAGATGATAACAGCTACTGTGTGAGTGAGTGTGTGTGTGTGTGTGTGTGTGTGTGTGTGTATGTGTGTGCGTGTGTGTGTGTGTGTGAGAGAGAGAGAGAGAGTGAGGGCCAATTTTAGTTAATATAGAAAAAAACTGTCGTTTCAACACTGCAGTCATGATTAACATCAGTTGCATAGGCCCCAGAATAGAACCTTGTGGAACTCCACAACATATGCTTAACCTTTATTAGTTATCAAAAAATTCACAGTAGTTTCCGCATTAGGTTTAATAACTGAATAGTAAATCTAGGGTTTCAGGGGTTGATTAATAAATTATTATAGAATCATTAATTAATTTGAAATAAATAATATGATAATAACTAATAAAAATGCTTTGATTGTGGTATTGTGGTATAATGGCGTGATGGTGAGTGTTTTCTCACTAATCTGCGCTTCTGCAGTTTATAACTCATTTGCGTCGCTTTGGAACGCAGCTCAGGAAACGCCCTGAATCACATAAACATCGCAGCTTATTGTGAATGTGATAATTGTCTCACCTTGTAAAAATGATTTATGTAGTTGATTTTATAGCTATCCTGTCGCTGGTGTAGTTTGGCAGGCTCACTGCAACCTTCGGAAAAGTATTCTACTAATTACCAAAACGTCAGCCAGCATTTTCCCAAGCTTGTGGGCACCCCTGGTCAAAATATCTGTTAGAGTGAATAGCTAAGTGAGCGAAAAATTACCTGATTTCTGTAAAATGTAAAGATTAAACATTTCTTTAATGTTTTAAGGAAGATTTTTTTGATTATTTCTTCACCATTTAAATTTTTTTTCTTATCTTTACCATTTCAAAATAAGAAAAAAAGTAAAAGGGCCCATTTGGGTCAAAGTTTGGGTGCCCAACATGGTCAGTATCCAGTGTTTTAGTGCTTAATTAGGGGGCGTAAGTCCATTCTACTTTAAACAGGCTTCTAGTTTAGTGAGATTCTTGGGTCGTCTTGCAGCCACTGCTCTTTAGGGTCTATTCATGAAGATCAGAGAACTGTAAGGGCCACGGCAAAACCTTCAGGTCGTGCCTCTTACAGTAATCCATTGTGGATTTTAAGGTGTGTTTAGGGTCACTACCCTGCTGTAGACACTATCCTTTTTTCATCTGCAGCTTTTTACAGGTTGGATGTTTAGTTCCAGAAGTCGCTGCTGTCGTATAATTGAATTCAGTGTGCCACTGGCTGCAACACAAGCCCATAGCATGGCTCGATCTACCCTTAACAGCTTAACAGTTGGAAAGGTGTTCTTTTCATTTAATTCTGCAACCTTTTTTCTCCAAACATACATTTACTCAAGTTCAATTTGAACTTCATCAGTTTGTAGGACTTTCCTAAATTCATCAGGCTTGCTAAGATGACTGCAATAAATGCAACTGTTGCACTGAGTTAAGCCTACTGTATTCATTCACTTGAAATGTGGGTTGTGATCCAGAACTAATCATCCAGTGAGGAATCCTCAGGGCCATCTAATGATTTCAGGGGTCTAAATAATATGCCTTATTTATTTATTTATTTATGTATTTATTTATTCATTTATTATTTAGTATAATCATTATTCATGTTGCATTCAATTAAAAAATCTTAATTGAATGCAAAAATCATTGTGAGCCTTCTGGAAGTTCTAGATACGTTTAAACCAGTTTTTTGTATCTTTTATTATTATTATTATTATTATTATTATTATTATTATTCAGTAGAATCATTATTAATGCTGTGAATACAACTTTAATATTATTGTTATGTTTTGGGTGAGAAAAAAACGAGTTAAAACCCTGACACATCTAAAAGAAAACTGTCCAATCAGGATATTTCTTCTATTGAAGTAGGACTAGGACTTCTAGAGTCAGCTAATGATCCACCTGCGTAATAAGACGTTTGAAACTCCGTCAGTCACAAATTCTCACTGAATGGGAGCAAAAATAATTTTAGGCCTTCTGAAAGTTCTAGATAAGTCACTTAGTCTAACTCAAAAAAAGTATTTTACCATTTTCAGCCAGAACAGCAAGGTAACAGACCTCATAAATCTTTTAAATGGCTGAACGAGGCCACGGGAGGGTGCTGCTGCAAATGAACATATAAAGCATAAAGGTGAAGGTTTTGCTTTGCTCTTTTGCGCATGCTAATCGATTTAGGGGTGTGAACTGTTCAGCCACTGCCTCTTTTTGAACTGCCGTCAATGTCACATCACTGGGCAGCCCACACACTCTGAGGAAAGCTCTGTGCCGGGCCCCCAGCTCCACCACACCAACTAACAGCTAACATCACTTAAGAATGATGAGGGGAGAGGGCTCCATCTACCCACACAGAGAGAGCACTCGTACTCTGACTGCTGATAGCAAAGTGGAATGGCTTGGGATTGACACTTGCGACCCCCAGGCCAAAAGGAGAGCCCCATCATAGACAAAAAATGAATTAATTAATAATCATTTTTCTGTACATTTTTCAGGGTGAAGCTTTTAATAATCACGATTCCAACATTTAGCAGACAAACAGCATACAGACGCACTCCCTATTAATACCCTTGATTTCAGGTGAAATGCTGGGTGAGCAGGTATCTCTTTCCAGGAGCTTTTTGGATGGCAGAGTACTTGTTCTAAATAAACTGCTGTCAGTCTTGCACCCTTTCTCTCTCTCCATCTTTCTGTCTCTCCTTGTGTCTCTCTCTCTCTCTCTCTCTCTCTCTCTCTCGGCATGAAGCCACAAGAAAACAGCAAAAGTTTGATTCTCACACTGCCTGCCTCCCCTCCTCTCTTGTCTCTCTCTCTCTCTCTCTCTCTCTCTCTCTCTCTCTCTCTCTCTCTCTCTCTCTCTCACTCTCTCTCTTTCTCTGCAGCCCCATTGACTCACGCTAAGCTCAAACCTATCATTTAAAAACAGCGTCTAATGAATCCGCCTCAGGAAGTCTGCAGACAAAAAACTTCCTAATCTGCTGCCACAGTCTGGACCCATGTTGCTCAGATTGCACTGACCAGATCATGCAAAGACCCTTCTGGTTCACCTCACAGAAGCCTGCATCAGAACACATTTCAAAGTTTCTTCTGCCTTTTTTTTTTTTTAGGTCATGTCTGTCAGTGTCGCGGACTGAGTAAATCTGCCACCGGCTGCATTATCTTGTCTGTCAGGTGTTAACTGGCAATTCCGATTTGACTTCAATCCAATGAGAGAGGGAAAGCAACCGGCAGCTGTTAATAAAGAGCCACAGTAATTATAAAGCACATGAAAGCTGTGTGTTCATGTGCTACTGTTGAGCCTCGGGCTGTTGTGCTCCAACTTTAAAGGCCTGTGCCATGGGAAAGATACTTTCAGCCTCTTCAAAGTCTTCAAATCAGGTATGAAGGGCAGTAAAAAGAAATATGGATTAAAGGAAAAGTGACGCACGTTTATGAAGTTTTCAAAAGCTAAGACAAGTTTAGAGTCTGAAGCATGTGATCCAACTCGTACCAGCGCAACACACACTAACACACTTACCACCACCATGTCTGTCACTGCAGTGCTGAGAATGACCCACCACCCGAATAATACCTGCTCTGTGGTGGTCATCATTGCTTGAGAAGTGCCCGTTCTGGAGATGACCGTTGTGTCCGACTCATCCTGAAGCTTTATGTATGATGAAATATTAATTTCCGACTGGCCTGTTTATGTTTCGGCTTGCTTACAGGGATTCTTTACTTTAAAGGTCTATTCATGTCATGCATACCTGCAGCATGAATAAGGCCTGAATGCATACAAAGTGGTTTGGTCACTACAATGGCCTGTCATTCGCACAGCAGCTGAATAAGCATCGAGAAAGCCAGCCTCTATTGGAAAGTAAGGCTGTATTTAGGCTGGGAGAGAAAGAATGATAAACTTTCATCTGTTTGGTATTTAGAGTGAAACAATTAGTGGAACCTGCTCGACACTGCAGGAAATCAGGCCCTGCACCACGCACGCTAACGCAGCATGCACAACACTGGCTTGCACGCAGACCAAACACACACTTTCTATCTGTCTCACGCACATATATACACATAAACAGCCGAAATCCTATCTGCTGACAATGGCAGCCTCTCTAATTCAGTGCACATTAATTGTTGTTCAAAGGCCAGGGTTAATTGCTGCATAATGCTATGGAATGAAGCAACAACTGCTGAACCGAGACTTGCACTCTGTCAAAGACTTTGTGAAAGACTGATCTCTGAACAGCCCTTACCCTGGGTAACAAAACAAGCGTGTTTACAGGTTGTTGATTCAGTTGAAAAATTCTGAGTGGCCTCCTGTCCACATAAAAATTACATTTTCAGTTTTTCAGGTTTTTTAATAAATGCACTATACAGACAAAAGTATTGGGACACACCTCTTAATCCTTGAATTCAAGCGCTTCATTCAGTCCCATTGCCACAGGTGTGTAAAATCAAGCCCCTAGCTATGCAGTCTGCCTTTACACACATTAGTGACAGAGTGGGTGTTTCTAAAGGGCTCACTGAATTCCAGGGTGGTTCTGTAATAGGATGCCACTGTTGTGACAACAAGTCAGTTGGTGAAATTTCGTCCCTCTTAGATATTCTGCCGTCATCTGTGAGTGGTATTATTAAATAAATGGATGCATGTGGGTGTGCCCTGGTGCTTAGGTGCTGTCACCATGGTCAGTGCCTTCGATTGCTGGTACGAATCCCGGCCATGCTGCTAGACATCGGCCCATCAACATCTAGACAAGTCCTCGAGAGAGCAACTGGCCTTGCGCTCTCCAGGGTGGGTAGATGGCGCCTTGCCCCCCTCGTTCAGCTGCGGAGCTGGCCGTCGCTGGCGTCTGCAGGCTGGTGCGTTGGAGCCGGGTATGCGGCGTTTCCCTCCAGGCGCATTGGTTGCCTGGCGATGTTGCATCAGTGGCTTGACTGTGATGGGGGCATTGCATGCAATTGGGGGGAGATTATGCAGGGGTTGGATAATTGGCAGTCTGAATTGAGAAGAAAATCTGGGAAAATCTGATAAAATGTATAAAAAATAATAAATAAAAAAATTGAAGCATTGAGATGTGGCATTATCCAGGCCTTAATAACAGACTAGCCAACCAGAAACCGGCTTTCTGCAAAATGCATATGACAACCTGCTTAAAGTTTGGCAAACCAAATGCTCTGGTCTGGTGAGGCATAATGTGTAAAAAACAGGCACTGCACACCACATGGCTAATACCATCCCTATGGTGAAACATGGTGGTGGCAGCATCATGTTATAGGGCTGCTTCTTGGCAGCATGGACAAGGAGACTGGTAACGATGGAGGGATAGAGGAATGCAACCAAATACAGGAACCTTCTTAAAGTAAAGCTCCACAAGAGCACACTCAAACTCAAACACACAACAATGAAGCATACAGCCCTGCAGTGGCTATGGGGCAAGTCTCTGAATGTCCTTGAGTGGTCCAACCAAAGCCCAGACTTGTTGAACATCTGTGGATAGACCTAAAGATGGCCTGGTGAAGCTTGAGAGGATCTGTGGTGAAGAATGGGCAAAAAATTGGAGAAACTGCTCAGATCCAGGTGTGCAGAGCTTGTAGGGATGCATACAGCTAAAACAGCTGCATGCATAAAGGGCTTCTACCAAGTATAGAAAGGGTCTTTCAGGAGATTTTTTGGGGTGTTTTTTGGGTGGACGTAGAGTAAAAATGCAATTACAGTTTATTGATTTCAAATCAGTAACATGTACAGCATGTAAAAGAGTGATGAAACCCCACTTAAGCTCAAACCATGTGGAGTAATCTCTAATACACTTCCTTTTGTGCTCTCTGACACTATATGACACACTGTTATCTCTAAGCATGAATAAAGGTCAAGTGTACAGAAGAACTGGGGAACACTGCTACAGCGGGAGGATATCAGCGAGTGCAGAAAGGTGAGACTATGTAGAGAGGACACTGTGTTCTGTTTGGCTGGCCTCACTGTGGTGTGTACTTTGCTCTTGCGTGTCAGGTGTGGCCGCGCCGGTGTAGTGAAATCTGCAGCTACTTCAAAGGCAGCGCCGACTAAACTGCACAGCCATGCACGCTGCTCTGAGAACAACCAGGAGATGATGGTGCTTTACCATGAATGACAGAAGTGCTGATAGTCATCTCTCACACACACTCGCTCTAAATTAGCATATCCCACTCTTTTATACAGCCTCTCTCTCATTCTTCTCACTATTACAGTAGAGCTGGGCAATATGATGATTTTTTATCATATTGGGATAATTTTTGTTATGGTGATAATGATATGTTTTTCTAAGCATATGGAGGAGACTGTCAGTGCTTAATTAACTCAGCAGCAGGTTTCTTTACTAACAGTGTAATTAGACTGGTTTAATTAGATGAAGTGCAGCAGGTGTTGATTATAAATCACTGTATTCAATATAGGAGAGGATCTGAATAGTAGTTTATAAGAATCTGTCGCCACTGATGTGTTTAGTCTGTGATTAATATATGTGTATCATTATATAGTATTGTACTATACTACATTTTATAGAATTTTTTAGTACCATATCACCCAGCCCTATATTACAGTGGACTGTATATGTTCACAGAAGTTTTTTTAATAGGGTTTAAAATCTTAAATGACTTAAATGACATTGTGAAATGACACTACAATATGACAATATACACAGTCATATCAGAATATTAGCACCACCCCTGGTGTGGAATGAACTCGGCCCATTGACCATAGGAGCAATCCATAGTTCTATAAGTCTAGACTGTATCCATCTGTTTATCTGCATACTTTGTTATTAGCCTCCTTTATTAGCCTCAGTCCCACAGGACTGACCACCACAGAGCAGGTAGCATTTGGGTGGTGGGTCATTCTCAGCACTGCATTGACACAGCAGACATGTGTATATCCAATTAGGTACAGTATATACATTTTGACCAGCATTTTGCACCTCAGCTCATCATTAAGCCCGGATTTACCAACCCAGGTGTTGGATGAGAACTGTAAATGATACCAGACTCCCTTGAGGAGAACTTTGGAGATGTTTTAATAAACACTGTGATGGAAAACCACGTCTTTTGTAGGAAACATTATTATTATTGATTCTAATATTAGTCCTTACTGAGCAAATAAACCCTTACTCTCCAGATAAGCAGCTTTTTCATTCTAATGTGAATGTACATCCCAGGCCTTTACCAGTTATTATGAGATGATCAACATTATTAGTTATTATTATAGTTCACTTGTAGGCAGTCATAATGTTTTGGCTTATTGAATATTATTGATCTGTTTAGTTTGTTGGTTTATTAAAGGAAAGACAGTATTTTTGTCAGTGTCCATATCTTCATTAGGGTTTTTATTTTAACGTTGGCAGACACTCGCCACCTTGAACAGCACACTTTCTTTTTTTTGAAGGCTGTAAAGAGTGTACAAGGTCCTTCCCTAATGAGGAACTGGCACGTAAGCCTGCAACCATCAACAAAAACCTCTTTAGATTCTTATCTGGGTTTTAAAAATGACACAAATGAAAACAATGAAGTAAACAGCGATCCTGGATCAGGGTGGCCAGCACATACCAAAAAAACCAAAACAACCCCCCCCCCCAACCCCCCCCCCCACCAAAAAAAAAATAAATATATATATATATATTTGTAAAAATATATTTAAATATTTAATTTATATATTTATATATATTATATACTGATAACATATAACAGAAAATCACATATTTATATTGACCTAGCTGCAAATTCCACTTCAGCTTTGGAGATGGAAGAGAAAAGCTGAAAAGCTGATGTGGGAGCAGACTGTGTATGTGTGTGTGTGTGTGTGTGGTGTGTGTGTGTGTGTGTGTGTGTGTGGTGTGTGTGTATGTGTAAGCCACTATCCTCAGCCCCCATCTCTCTTCCTGTCTGCCTCAGTTTATACAGGAAGTTCATATCACCAGCCAGGGTGTCCCAGCAGCTTCTCACGCCAACCAAAGGGCCATCCAACAGTGTGAAAGCAGGACGAGAGAGAGTACGTGTGTGTGCATTAGTGTGTGTGTGTGTTTGCATGCATGCATGTGTGTGTGGGTTTGTGTTCCAAAGATAAAACTGTGATTGAATTCCGATATGCAACGCCTCATTGACTCTGCAAGCCGGGCTGGATTCCACCGTGAAAGCAACCGAAGTCTCAGAACATCTCGATAAATTTAGAAAAGTATGAAATCACTGCTGCAGAAAATAAAGAGAGATATGGAACATGTCCGAACCAGCCACAGCCCGGCTTTTAAATAGCAGAGGGCTGCCGGATCGCACGTACCTCTCGAAGAGTTAAAAACAAACAAAGCTAAACAACATTAAGATTGTTAGAGTGATGTTCTAGCCGGATATCTAACATCCCCTAATTTCCCTCTGACCCCCAAATGACCCCCGAATCAGCAAATCAGCCAAAGCATGGTAAATGCCTGATGTTTGCTTATTTAGTGCTGGGGCTATGAGGCTAATATAGCTAACAAGTACTGGAATCTAAAACTCCACCAATTAGCATCCTCCAAAGCACAGAAGGCAGCCTTAAATCTGAGCTCAAATGTGCTCCCCTGTTTCCCATTGACCCCCAAATGTCATTAATCAGCCAAAACATGGGTGATGTCTCATGTTTGCTTCTTTTGTGCAGTGGTTACAAAACTAATGTAGCTAAGTAAAAGCTAAAAGTAGAGGAAGATAATACCCCACCAATTAGCGTCCCCCAAACCAACAAGACCAAACATTTTTTAAAGAATGAACGCACTATATGTTCATCCTTCAACAGCCAATATTTAGGCATAAATTCCTCATTTTATTCAGACATGGGAGCCATGTAATTAAGTTTTATCCCAAAATGGTTCTTCATGTGGTCAAGTTCCTAATCTAGCATGCATGCCAATCATCATTTTCTTTGCATTAATAGTGAAAACATTTTAATAAACAGTTTATACCAGCAAAAATAACCATTTTCTCTGTCTATTTGGCGTGACAGGGTGGTTGGGTTGAGCGTGACGAACCCTGTCTAACACTGTAAAATGATGTAAGGACTTGCCTTTTTTGTTCCTGGCTGCTCCAAAGGCTCATATGATGTCATTTTTTACGTGTAATGTGATGTGAAGCCACAGTATGTTATTTATCGGCAAAACTAGTTAGTGTAACGGGGTGGTAGGTCAAACTGAGGGTTGCACACAAATCATAAAAAGGTTTTTGCATTAAAAATATGTTTTTATTTTGGAATATTTTATGTGAATAAGGACCCCGATATAATTCTGAGAACTCTGAAGGTTCAGTAAAGCTGCACATGCACATGATGGGCTGCGTGCAGAGAAAAGGCTGAAATTGTGCAGGACTGTGAGGCCCGTTATGCAAGGCTGTTCCCAGTGCTGACAGTTGTTGCACAAGCACAAACACTTAGCATTTATGATCCACCATTAACGGCCTGTATTACTGATCCCCAGTGGCGTGTTGTATGTTTATGAATAAGTAGGTGGATGCCATTAGCCTCTTGCGAAACTTCCATTTAGGCAGAGGTTTGTGTGTATGTGTGTGTGTGTGATCCAGGAAATATTATGTAACCCTGCTGTGTACTCGCAGAAGAATGTAACCTATATTAGCAGCTAGAAAGGAAGACATTTAGTCAGGAGGTCTATTTACCACATGCTTCTCCTAAGCTCTCACTCATTATAGTCATGATCTGTGGAGCCAAACGATTCCTTCAAGTTCTGCTAGTTTTATAAATAAGGTCCACGTCGAAAATACCTAGAAACTCCGAGCATGATTTCATCTCCCAAAGCCCCACAATATGTCCACAAAAGTCTCGACACGTCCTGGCAGGAGTGCCGCAATAACACTGGGGAGCCGATCTGATTGGATATGTTTGCCACCGCACGCAAAGGAAGAAGGCTATGTCATGTCAAGTCTGTGTTGTTATTTGATTTACTGGCTTGCATTTGAACATAATCCCCTTCATCAAAGTTCAAGAGCCATAGCTTACACCCCATAATGCCCCAGGATACCCCACCTCCTGTTTCAGAGGCTTACAAGCTACTCTGTCTACACTATAACCCGTCTCTTGACTTTGTCATTGCTACAAGAAAACTCTCTGTGTATCTCTCTGTCTGTCTGTCCGTCTGCCTGCCTGTCTGTCTGTGGAGAGTAGGAACAGTCCTGAATTTCCTCCATGTGTAAACAATGTGCGTGACCTTGGATTGATGTACATCCAGGTTTGTTTGTTTTTTGGGATGGTTTACACCAACCAGCCTTTCTTGAGTCTTCCTTGTCAGTAATCAGGCTTTGGGAGCCTTTATTTAGGGAGAAAACCAGCAGTGAAACCAACACTCTTTTCTAAACACCAAATCTCTGTTTGTAAACACCTTTTGTAAGCTAGCTTTCAGAGAGGTCATTAACACAGTTCACTTACTTTTTCTAGCCTGCACTGTGGATGTTTATTCAATGTGCTTCAGTAAAACACACGGACAGTGCAAACGTTTCTCTGTTATTAGTTTAGTTAAACTGTGTTTGTGCAGAAATGCAGAAATCTAGGTCATTTAAAAGGGTTCACAATAGGAAGCCGCATGCGTGGTGTAAATGGATGGTGTTTTAAGTCTTATATTTTAAAGTCAATCAAGTATCAAGGGGGTTCATGCTCATGCGCAGGATGGGGGAAGGGGAGGGGCAGGGGGGGGCTGTGTATCTGGCATATGCTACGTGTTGAACAACACATATTGTCAAGCACCTTTAATTATTGTTCACTTTATTAAGGCCAGCCGATTTTTAGGAACTTCCTGTTTACGCTGCCCGCTAACAGAAAACAGCGGGTGTTCTTGGAAATAACATTTTTGACCAGAACAAACTCACAGGAGGCGGAGAGAAGAGAACGCATGTATAGTTGATATGCTGTGTTTGTTATGGTGCAATACCACATGCACAGCTTTCAGCAGGTATTCACTGTAGAGGCCAAAAAAATGCTTCTGTACAAAACAAATCACTTAACCAAGTCTGATCTGACTGCTGATAAGCAACTGGTTCTCTGTTCATCGCAGGAATAAGGCCTGATGCAGGCTGTGGTCGTTGGCATTAGCTAGCATCTCCGAGAGCTGAGAAAAACTGCATCAAAAGCCTGGTGTCTGAGTAAATCTCAGAAAATCTCAGAAAAAAACTGCAATGCTGTGAAAAAGTGTGAGGGAAAGGATGCTGATCCAGAGGAAAGCTGGGCTAAAGTTAAGTAGAGGCTCCTCCACACATGCTGTACCTCTGGCAGTGGATCACAGATCCACGCTTTGCTGTGCGGAAACCAGCTGAAGTGTCCGGAAATAGTCCAGGTAATTATTTCTGTCGTCTTAGTCTGTTGTCACACCCAGCTTTCAGCCAATGGGGAGACCATTACCATGCCTAGTTCACTCTCATCCACTAAGACAAGTTCAGGGCATTGGGGAGTTGCTCTTCCTAAAGCCCCTACCTTCCTAAAGTCTACAGGTTTAAAAATGTAACAAATGTATTTAATACTAAATATATGCCTCAGAATAAGCACTTACCAACATTTTATTCAATATACATTAATTAATGTATTACTTAATTATTTCTTACATATTTATTATTTATATTATTTATTATTTAATCTTAGTTAAATGCTCTAAAATCAGAACTATCATAATAATTGGCACTGGTATCATAATGTTAACATAAACAAACAAAAAAAAGGTGACCAGCAGACTTATATATAATATTATATATAATATGTTTTAGGGACGCGCTGTGCTGATTGCTGGTGGAAGCTGTGTAAATGGACTTGTCTAGTGGAATTGATGTAGGTGAGGGCTCTTTGGCATTAGATGGACCAAACTTAGTCCTGCCCAATTTAAATCCAATGGAAGAAAACTCTCTTCACAGAAAAGACCACATCATTCTTCTGCCAGTTCAGAGTTAATTCATCACAACGACTATAGAAACTAGAAGAGAATCATGAAAACGAGCGGACAGGGGCTTTTAGTCTTTCACCATTACCCAGAGTGTGTTTAATTAGTCCATCTAATCTCACACGCTCACGCCGCGCTCGCCAGTTCTCACATGTTTTTAACAACCCCTTGTTGCAATCCAAAACAAGCACAGCTGCCACTCTGCATGTTTTGGATTGGCATGGAAGCATGGCCAGCCTGGCATGAGATTAGAGCTAATTGCCTTAGTCTTGCAGCCAATGCTTCAGAGTCGGGATCCCTGTGCACATCTGTGTTTCCACAGGGTTCTCCTGATAAACTGCTTTGTGTGTTGAAAAACCTAAACAGCACATTAAAGTAAACCAAACCTGCCAGCTAAAACCACAGGCAGATGTTATCAGACTCAAGCCCGATGCCTTATCAGCAGCATCCTCTGAGTCAACACTCCAGTACGTAAATGCTACTACATAGGCAAATTCTGCTCTGATGAACTTCTATAAAGGGAATGGGACCATAGCAGTGTGTATGTGTGAGGGTGGGAAGGGCCTAAATACCTTTAAAAACTGCAGCTACATTAGTACATTAACATACACTCATTTACCAAGACCAGTAAAGTCAGCTACCTTAAAAACACGCTATTTCACCGGACACTGTTCAGTCATATAGCAGATGCTCTTCTCCAGAGCAACACTCTCCAGAGCACACTCTTACAAAAGTGCTTCACTGTTCACTCGGAAAATACCCTTATCTAGTTCGTGTAGACTAGGATCCAAAAGATCCCTCTAAGTGTAGATACTACTGAATATAAAGGTCAGTATAGAGTCCATAATACTCAACATTACACTTCACTCAAGTATTCATCAGAGAGATCAGGTCTTCAGTCAGCGTTCGAAGTTTGTTCTACCACTTTAGTGCAGGACAGAAAAAAGCCTAGACGCTCGTCTCAAGGGATGGCGGGCCGATACGAGCCGTACTTGAAGCTGGCTGGTCCAGTCTTGGCTTTGTAGGCCAGCATCAGGGGTTTGAATCTGATGAGGGCAGCAGCTACAGGGAGCCAGTGAAGAGAGAAAACAGCAGAGGAGTTGAACATGGCTGAACTTTGAAACATTAAAGACGACCCGTGCCGCTGCATTCTAGATTAATTGAAGGGGCCTGATGGTGCATGAAGGAAGACCAGCCAGAAGGGAGCTGCAGTAGTCAAGTCTTAAAATGACAAGAGACGAGCACCTGGAAGGCATCAAGAGCGGAAAGGTTGAGTGACAGGTAATTACTGTGTGGGACAATCAACCTTTTTTTGACATCATTTGCATCTGGCAGTTCTTCATATTGTGGTAGAAGTTCATGATGAAGAGGCCAATAGAAATGACACATTTTTCCATTGACTTCCATTGGTAAAGTTGCAGATTTGGAGAAGTTTGGAGGTTTTGGCATGACAGTGGCGATTTAGGCTGCAGTCTGTCGTCATCATCTGCTGATGCAGGTACATATAGAGCAGTTATTGTGGCGAGAAGGTAAGATTTACAGAGAATGTAAAGACAAAGTGTTTAAAGCTGTAAATGTCTTCATGAGACACTGACACTGACAAAAAATCCCCAGACAGATGCATTTTTTAAATCCCGGAAAAAATGAAGAAAAAAAACCCCCAGAGAAATAAAAGCCCAGTGTCACTTCAGCCTTCAGCAGTACTTTGTCCTAAATGCAGTCCTCACCTCTGGGTCACTCACTAGACGGTCCGTCACTAAATAGAGAACCAAGCCGTGGACCAATGGTAAATACCTCATTCATTTCATTTGCTTGATTCCACAAAAGCTTTGTGGGACAGGAGGGAGAAGACAGAGGGCATATAAATATGACTTACTGACACTTGAAAGGCCTTCTGATTTACACGCTGTTCAACAGGGGGAATTTTCATGGCATTCACTCAGCTCCTCCTGCATGGTGCTTTAAAAAACGCAACCCCTCAGGCTGCACGGGTGACATTTCCTCTCATGCTGATGTGCAAACCTCCCTGATGTCAATGAAACAGGGTACAAATAAACAAACACTGCCGTCACACGCCAGCTGCTCTCTGTCAGGTGTCGGCTATGGTGAGAAATGTTTTCGGAAGGTCTGTGATGGCTGAGAGTTTTATGCAAAGGGCAGGGAGCAGTAACAAGGAGAAAACAGTGCAGGGTGGCAGGATGAGCTGGACCGGGTCCTGAAAAAGATAGATAAATAAACATTCCCACATTGTAAATCTTCAGTGTCGTAAATTTTCAGTGCAGCAGTCTGTATGCCTGGCTGCTGAAATGCTGAGCAAGACATGACAGGTGAGCCCAGGAAATCATAATATGATAGCATGAAACGTTGATGGGGAAACAAAAAGTCATAAAAGTCATAAAGTAAAGCTTAAAAACCAGTAGTAGGAACTCCTATCTCCTGCCCATCATTTTATCTGTGTTTAGATAAAGCAGTGTGTTATCCAGAGTCACGAGCCTATTACAGACGATATAAAGGGAAGTCCAGCATTTCTTATAAATTTCTCCACAATTCAGTGGTTGGGATGTAAACAAAGTCATTCAAGATGCCCAGCACACAGATCAGCCATAACATTAATACCACCTGCCTAATACTGAGTAGGCCCTCTGTGCCGTCACAACAAATCTGACCATTCAAGCCATTGACTCCAGAAGACCTCTGAAGGCGTCTTGTGGTATCTGGCACCAAGACATTAGCAGCAGATCCTTGTGTTGTCTCTCAGCTACACTGTCCATTATAGCTGCAGCACAAAATGAAACAAACTATAGACTTTACATATTTAGGGGCAGAGGAATAAGCTGTGTTCCCTGAACACTTTAAATCTTCCTAATACCTTTCATACAGTGATGGAGCTAAACAGTACAGTCAGGATGGGCAATTACAAATGCCTCTCCGGCATGTTAATCCGGCAGTGGGGTGATGTTTTCATTTTGGCCTGTTATGAATGGTGCAGGTCTTGTGACCACTGGCTCTATTGCGGTACCTTGGACAGCAAAACAAAACCCGCATGCCTGAGTATTCAGCAGCTGGCGTTGAAGCGGTACCACACAGAGTGACTGGCCAAATAACCGGGATGACTCTAACTGTAATGACTGACAAGCTGAAGGCTCATGTTGAGTAACAGCTAGACTGCCATTGAACAATGGGCTATTAGCTTCTTACACTTAGGCTTTGTATTTAGACGTTTTCTCCAGTCCGCATTACTGGCTTTGAAGAAAAGTGCCTTATACAGTCAGATTTAATGTACTAGGGCTAGGGCCCACATATCATGATTGCAGCTGCACTTCCACTGACCAGCAGTGACCAGATATTATTTGATGGACTATTGTGAGCGCAGCAGTTACAGTGGTGGCATAGTAGTGAGTGTATAACTATTTTTACACACTCTAAAGTCACTTCTGGACTGAGACCACAACCCAAAACATCTGACCTTCAGTGGCGTGTAAGTGCGCAGTGTATGGTAATAACATACTTACATAACTTCCCACATAAATATCAAATAATACGCCTGTTTTAAGGGGTATAAGTTGTACCCAATGTAACAAATATATACCCTGCTTTTAAAAATCCCTTAAATAATACCTCCAAGCCAAGGACCATTGAGGAACATAATGCTTAGCTATCTCCAGACCCAGGAACAGAGTTTTACTGCATTCTGAAGTCAGTAGTCAAACGGAGACTCCAGAAGAGCGAAGTAATTACGGGGGCAGCGTGACTCTGCAGGAGTTAATTCAGTCGGTATGTGTTATTGAACATTGCCTTGTTATGCTTTCCAGTGTATTTGGCAGCGCTGCGAATCAGACTTGGCAAGGACGTGTTTCTCTCCCTCTTTCATAGCTGTCCCTGCCCAGTGTTTGCCTTGGGAAGAGCACTTATACAACTCCTATTGGGATCCATGAGTAAACTGGCAGGCCGCTGTGTGCGAGTTGGCAAACTCTGGGCCGCGGGGCCAACAGCGCAGTAGCAGGCTTATCAAAACAGCTCAGGGGGAGTAGACAGGCTGGATGAGGCTGGATAGGGTGGGGGGTGGTTGCAACAGCCTTCAATACAAGCTTATGTCATTAAAGATCGAGGGTCCAGATCAGAGGTATCTAATAATTCACATTGTGAGATTACTGTAGGCTTCCAATGTATTTTATTTACTGTAAGGGGCTTAAAACACTGGCAGACATTTGTTTTTTAAGATTTAATTATTGAAAAGTGGTCCAGCAGACTAAGGTGCTGACCCAACAACCCGAAGATTGCTGGTTCGAATCTCGAATTATGCTGCCTGCCATCAGCAGCCGAAGCCAGAGAGAGCACATTTGGCCTTGCTCTCTCCAGGTGGGTAGATGGCTCACTCTCTCTCCCATCATAATTTCAGTGTGATGCTGGCCGGCACAGGTGTCTGCTAGCTGATGCATCAGCGCTGGGTACCCGACACTGAGAAAGGCCCGTCTCCCTCCACCCATCCTCACCCTCTTCTATAGAGGGACCATAGAGAGCATCCTAAGCAGCTGCATCACTGCCTGGTTTGGGACCTGCACAGCCTCTGACCGCAAGACCCTCCAACGCATTGTGAGGACAGCTGAGAGGATCATCAGAGTCTCTCTCACCTCCGTTATGGACATTTACACTGCCCGCTGCATCCGCAAAGCAACCAGCATTGTGGATGACTCCACCCACCCTTCACACAGACTGTTCTCCCTCCTGCCATCAGGAAGAAGGTACCGCAGCATCCGGTCCAACACGACCAGACTCTGCAATAACTTCTTCCCCCAAGCCATCAGACTCCTCAACTCAACTCAACTTCTGAACTGATGTCTTTTCTGTTACATGCACACTCTCTCTCTCTCTCTCTCTCTCTCTCTCTCTCTCTCTCTCTCTCTCCAACCATTTACCCCAGATCAAATGGGAAGCATTTTTTGCACAAGCATTTGCACTAATAACTTTACTACCTCACTGGGCTCAATATTTATTACACACTGCATAATTTGCACACTACCCCCAATTATTTATTATTCTCTGTCTCTGTACTGTGTTGTGTTGCACTTGTGTTTTGTATGCACTGTGTCTATGTTGCACCATGGTCCTGGAGGAACGTTGTTTCCTTTCACTGTGTACTCTGTATATAGTTGAAATGACAATAAAACCCACTTGACTTGACTTGACTTGACTTGACACTTTCCTCAGTGGGTTGGTTGCCTGATGACGGGGGGTGGTGGCTGATTGCACATGTGTCAGTCTTCACCCTCCCAGTGTTGGGAGCATTACATGCAAGATTCATAGCATGGAATCTATGACATGAAGAATTGAGGATTTAGAGAGTATATATTATAAATAATATAATAATATATAAATAAAGTATATAAATAATATAATAATATATAATAATATAATAATATATAATATATTATTATTATTTGATTTATTTTTCTGACAAAATATAAAAAAAACTGCCAGATTATGAATCTGGCAGTTTTTTTTTATATTTTGTCAGAAAAATAAATCAAATAATAATAATATATTATATATTATTATATTATTATATTATTATATGGGTTTTGCCCAACAGTGATGTGTGGTGCAGGGTATGCCTAATAAACTGGCTAGAGAAATGTATTTTTTTTGGTAGTATCTCATTATTATATTATTATCATTATATCATTATATTATTAGTCTCATATTTCATCATACATGTGTAGTGTAATCTACCCTCTGAGCTCAACAGTAGCAAAACTGTGTTTACATCACTAAATAAAAGCGCTAATACATCACTAGGCTCTGTAGAGAGTGACCTCTGGGAGGAAGTTGGGGCCAAAATTGGTAAAATGATTTATCTGGGGTTAAAAAAAGGTGAAACGTGTTCAAGTTTGCAGATGAATTGTGTGTGTAAACGTGTTAGCGCTGATGGCACTAATATAAAAAAGCACAATACAAAGAACAGCAGGCCTGTGTGTACTCCTGTGTATCCTGACACTGTGCTAACACATACAGACACATCTGGGTTACTGCTGCAATTTACAGGCCAGGTTAACACCACAACAACACCACCAACAGCAGCACACGTCCTGAAGAGCCCCCCACCCCCCCGTCTGTGTTAGTAAAGTCAAGCGATGCTGTTTATAATTACCACCCCCTGCTGAATGATGACCCCTTTCTCGACATGCAACTCAACCAGGCGCTAATGAGTCCCCTATAGCCTAAATCTAACCTTAAGTGCCCCCATTAGAGAGCAATAAGAGTTGCCGGTCTGATCATGCTGCCTGTTGATTCTCATGTCATTCCTGTCAACCCGCAGCAACTGGGCTCAAATTAATCAACCGCTCTGCCATTTCGTGACAGCTTGTTGGAGCTCGGGCCCCGCTCCAAATAAACTGCCGTTTCTGAGGCAGCGTAGCGAAATGATGTGAGAGCAATTGATACTACATGTCACAGCGTGTTTTTCAGCGAGCGCTGTCAGAGCCGTGTAAGGATGTGTCATTAAAATGTTTCCCTTTTCCCTTTTTTATATAAACATCATCACCCTATCATTTAAAAACAGCATGAAAGCTGATTTGTGGCTGGCAATCCCCTTTCACGGAACAAGTGGCGAATGTGTTTGCACAAGCAATAGATCTTATTCAGACACACTGAAGACAGATGTAGCACAGTCAATCAATTTCGCATTGATATGATTAACGTCTAAACTGATATACACTATAAGGACAAAAGTATTGGGACATCTGCTCATTCATTGTTTCTTCTACAATCAAGGGTATTAGGAAGGGGGTTATCCTGCTTTTGTTGGAGTAACTCTCTCTACTGTCCAGGGCAGAAGGTTTTCTACTAGATTTTGGAACATTGCTGTGGGGATTTGATTGCAGTCACAGGCTAGAATGTAATCGGACAGTTGACTGATAAGTAGCTTCATGGGCAAGTGTGGCCGCTTCCCTCACTATTTCATGACAAGTTAGGTACAGAACAGGTCTGAAGTTGATTCCAAGTGTAGCATTTTAAACATATTCTGATTACTTTTGTTACTCTTGGATCACTAATCAATAAAAACTACACCAAATAGCAGTCCAGCTCATCTCCACGCTAAACAATCCTGTGTTCGCAGAAAAAGGTGCGGCCACTATGAGGATCACTGGTTCGATTCCCGGCCATGCTGCTAGCCATCGGCCTGGCTCTCTCCAGGGTGGGTAGATGGCACTTTGTTCCCACATCATGCCATCGCAGTGCTGGCTGGCACTGCCGTCTGCTGGCCGATGCACCAGAGCCGGACACATGGTGCCTTCCTCTAAGTGCATTAGTTGCCTGGTGATGTTGCATTAGTGGCAGTTATGAAAAACTGACGATCGCTGGCTGCACACGTATTTGAGGAGGGGTGTATTGTTCTTCACCCTCCCAGTCTCCCAGATAGGGGGAGAATATGTTGAGGTTTGGTAATTTGACGATCGAAACTGGGAAAAAAAACCCCAAAACTTTCTCTTGTAAAGAATGTAAACTTTACAGAGAAAGTCGTGTAAATGGGTGCTAAAAAGTTAAATTAGTTTGGGTCGTTTACATTGGTCTAGTCATCAAGGCGTGTTTACACATCTGTCTGAAACAAACAGCTTGAATTCCATGTTCTTATAAAGTGGTCTAAACTGGTTTATGCTGGTGTGGTTCTAAACTGGTTGTTGTTGGATGCTGTAAGCTGTTGGATGCTGGTTTTGGATGCCTTGCAGGGCAGTAAAAATAAAAGGCAGCTGGCTTTTTAAGATGATGTAAGAAGGTTCCATTAGGTTAGTGAGGATATATACGATTTAGCTTTAGACATTATTAGGCTTAATACTATTAGTTCAAAAATATCTCAGAAACATGCCTGCAGACTCGTTCAGCAGAAAGAAAAAAAAACACTACGCCCAGCGGTCAGCTAGCCTAATCATACAGAGGTGCAAGCTCATTTACCTGGATTCAGTGGTGATTTTCTTACCTTCACATTTTTCTTTAAATTGGTGTGAAGTCTATTGAAGCTGTGGCAATATGTATTCTGGATGACCTAATTTACACTGGAGAGTGATTATTATTCCCTGTTTATTTCCTTTTTAACAATGAACGTTTTTCAAGTAGCTCATAGTGGTTTAAGATTGCCCACCAGGGGGCGCTGTTTCATGTGAGTCATTAAAAGAGAAAGTAAAAGTCAGGACAGGGAAATTCCACAAACACACAATACCTTATAGGCTGTAATGTAATCCTATTTTATTAATGTACCTCTAATGACTTGCTTTTGCACTATAACAGATTACTTACAGGTAGTGTGTTTTTGTATCTGGATAATGTAACACCGTTAGAAGTATTCTGATAGTATCCAACCCCTGTTAATATCTGTTAATATAACCCTCTTAATATACAGTCCAAGTGAAGAAGGCCATTGTTTTTTTCATTAGGCTGAAAAAACAAAACAACCCAATGAGAGAGAGGGCAGAACGTTTAGGAGTGTCCAAATAAACAATCTGGTAAAAAAGAAGAAATGTTCTGGCAAGCTCAGCAACATCCAGCTGCCTGGAGAAGATAAATGCAGAATACTTTCCTTAACGGAAAAAAGAACACTCTCAGGGAGGCAGGGCCGGGGGCTATCATTGTCAAAGTCTACAACCAAGAGACACCTTCATGAGCTTCATCAAAACAGAGGGTATGCTTTAAGATGCAAACCACTGGTAACACTCAAGTAAAGAAAGGTCAGATTAGGCTGATAGGAAACATCTGATTTAATTGAACTGTGCTGTGGAAAAGGAAAGATATGGTTGACTATTCAAAGGATACCAAATCATCTGTCAAACATGGTGGAAGCAGTGTCACAGCATGGGCACGCATGGCTGCCAGTGGAACTGGGTCGCTGGTGTTTACTGATGCTTTGACTGCAGATAGAAAAAACTGACAGGATAGTGCTTCTCTTTACAGATGAATAATGACCCAGAACATCCGTTAAAGCTACCCAAGAGCTTCTTAAATGGCCAAGTCACAAGTAACATAACCTCAAACCAACTGAGCATGTCTTTCACTGAAGACAAAACTGAAGCAGAAGGACCCACAGAAAAGCAGCAACTGAAGGCGGCGGCAGTAAAGGCCTGGGAAAGAGTTTTAACAGAGGAAACTTCATTGACTGCAAAAGATTTGCTTCTAAGTATTAAATATAATCCTTCTCTACGTCCAATTACTTTAGGTTTTTGCAATTCTGTTGGTGCAATTTTAAACAAGCCTTGGCTGATCAACTACATTCAAAAACGATTTGCTTTAAAGTTCTTTGCAGCTAGACTGGACAATGAGGTTAGCGCATGTCCCGGATGGCGCGGTGATGACCCCACATAGCGTCCGACAAGCCCGGCTGCCTGCGAAAACAAGCAAAAGTGCCTCAAAGGCGAGACAAAGAGAGAGGGGGGTCATAAACATGCCGCCTGTCAAAGGGCCAGGTGCAAGGGTCATTAGAGTGTTGAAGATAAAGCAGTCATCCTCACGCAAGCCAGGCAGCGGCAAACCCGCAGGCTAGTCACTTTCCCCCCTAAAGAAAAAAAAAAAAAAAAAAAAAAGAGGGTTTTTTTGTGCAGACTCGTCCGGCCGGTTCGGGCCTCCTCGCTGGTGGATGTGCATGCGAACGGCTTGTAAAAGTGCGAGAGAGATAGAGAGAGAGGAAGTAGAGGTGCAGAGCCGAGCGCTCCGGGGTAAGGTAGTTTACACAGCGCTTAATCCGCCCAGCTGGATCATTCGTAGTCTTCAGAGCTTGGGGTTTATGGGAAAATGACAGGAGCTGCAGCTCCTGGAACTGTTTACAATGCACAACCAGCACTGCAATATACTGCAGGTTAATCCGTATAGTGAAATTGTATGTTTGTGACTCAATGACAGTACAGTTATTGTAATTTGTTGTTGATATATTCCAAAAGTAATGGATTTGCAGTAAACTACTTATGTTTAGACATGGGGAGTGTCTTGACCAATCACAGCCTCAGACAAGTGTTTCTATTGGTGTTTTATATATTATAAGTCATTTCTTTGAAATAAATAATGCAGTCCAATCTTTACCCATGTTACATCACTAACTGAGCAAATTTTAATGTAACTATATGGACAAAAGTTTGGGGACACCTGCTCATTCATCATTTCAATGATCAGCTATTAAAAAAGAGTTTATCCTGTTTTTGTTGTCTGTCTCTATTGGCCAGGGAGAAGACTTTCGACCAGATTCTGGAGCATTGTTGTGAGTATTTGATTGCATTTAGTGACAAGAGCATTAGTGAGCTCATGATGTTGAATCATCTTCAACTCCCCAACTCATCCTAAAAGTACTGAATGGAGCACCGTCATTATCATCATTTCAGAGAACAGTTCTTGCACTGCTTCACAGCTCAATGCTGGGGGGCATTATACCCTTCAAGCCTACGCCTGGCGTTAGGCATGGTGCCATGGTGTCTGCAAACATTTCCATTTGAATCCGTGTTTCTGCAATTTGCATTTTATTTTCTCATATCTACTCGACCAGTAAACAAGTCTGCTTTTAAAACACACATACACACACATACATTTATTGCTATTGTTCTTTACATGAGACTACTCCAGTGCCATTCAATCCATGGGCCACTTTTGTAGACACATATACTAATGCTTATATGAAAGCTAGCAAATGTGTCAATGACAGTCAAGTGCAACTGAAGTAGTATTAGGCCTACGGTGGGTGTGGTGTGTGTGTGTGTGTGTGTGTGTGTGTGAGAGAGAGAGTGTGTGAGAGAGAGACAGAGAGAGAGAGTGTGAGCGACAGAGAGAAAAAGAAAGAGAGAGAGAGAGAGAGACAGAGAGGTGATGTGAGTTGTGGTTTTTCCTGCCCGAGGCCACGTAGCCCAGATTTAAGAATGAGTTAGCGTGTCAAGATAGCGTGTCTCGCTCTAGACCACGCCCGCACCTGTCAGGTGTTCTGCGGCATGCCTGTGTTTCGTGCGGACGGCGGATGGGGTGAGAGAGAGAGAGAGAGAGAGAGAGAGAGAGAGAGAGAGAGAGAGAGAGCACATATCTCGGTTGCATGTGTTCGCTCCTTTTGGTCCACACGCAGCTGCATACCTGACTGTGATAGACACCTGTGATTTAACTAATGCCTTCAGTGGCTAGGACGCCCTGGAGACAGCCAAATATTTACATGGTCACTCTTTCTTTCGCTCTCTTTTAGTCATGCTAGTTATGCTAAAAACAAAACAGTGCATACCCGTTCTTAGATGGTGTTACATTTTCACTGTTATAACTTCACCAAACTGCACCGCAACCTGCATTGCAGATAGCTAGACTACAGCTAGAAATTAGCCAGAGGCTACCACCCATGCATATACACTTCAGGTGTTTACTCAGTCCCATTGCCAAAGGTGTGTAAAATCAGGCACCTAGCCATGCAGTCTACCTTCACCCACATTAGTGAAAGAATGGGTTGTTTTAAAGAGCTCACTGAATTCCAGCATGGTACTAAAGGTAAAGGTGCACGTATTTGTCACTGTACAGCAAAATGTGTCCTCCGCATTTAACCCATCTGGTAGTGAACACATGTGTTAGGGGCAGCGAGTACACACACACCCAGAGCGGTGGGCAGCCAACTCCAGCGCCCGGGGAGCAGAGAGGGTAAACAACAGTGGCAGCTTGCCGAGACCGGGAATCGAACCCACAACCCTGTTATCGATATCCCTGCGCTTTAACCACTGAGCCACCACTGCCTGTAATAGGAGCCACTGTTCCAACAACCCTGGAGCATTAGGAAGAAGTTTTGTGGAGTCACGAATCACGCTTCTCCATCTGGCAGTCTGATGGATAGCTTTGGTAAATGCCTGGAGAAAGTTACCTGACCTGACTGGACTCTGCCAACTGTACAGTTTGGTGGAGGAGGGATAATGTAATGGGGTTGTTTTGCAGGGGTTGACCTGTGGGCCCCTTTGTTCCAATTAAGGCAAATCTTAATGCTTCAGCAGATCAAGACATTTTGGACAATTGTACACCTCCAACTTTGTGGAAACAGTTTGAGGAAAAGGTCCTTTTCTGCTCCAGCATGACTGACCCAGTGTCCCGGTGCATAAAGCAAGGTCCTTAAAGGCATGGTTGGGGAGGACCTGACTGGCCTGCACAGAGCAATAACCTTAACCGCATCAAACACCTTTGGGGTGATCTAGAACAGAGATTGCGAGCCAGGCCCTCTTGTCCAACATCAGGGCCTGACCTCACAAATGCTCGTCTGGATGAATAGGGAAAATTTCTCAGAAGAGTGAAAGCTGTTAGAGCTGAAAAGGGGAATCAGCTCCATATTAATGCTTTTGGCTTTATTTAGAATGGGCTTCTACAAGCTCCTGTAGGTGTCATATGTAGGTGTCCCAATACCAATTTGTCTATAAAGTGTCAATATTTGCAGTATATTGATTAATGTGCATTGTCCCAGATAGAAACACCAGCTGCTTTTTACAATGTAAATCTTGGACCCAGGATGAATGGACCAGCAGAATGGCTTTAAAACTACTTGGAATAAAATCGGTTTACATGCGCTTCCATGAAATGATCCAAACATTTTGGAGAGCATTTTTCTTCTTCTGACAGCGATGACACTGTTGTAGTCATAGGCCTGTGCTGTCACACCCCTAATCTAAAAAGTACAACAGCAAAGATGATTCATCTAATCAGCTAATTACCAAGTCCTACATGAGCAAGAAAACACTGCAGCTTGGCTCCTGGAAGGCTACATCTTTCAGTTTGGTTTATTTGAAAGTTACCTACATAGGGCCTTCATAGCACATGCATAAGCATGTCCTATTATAATTCTATAATACCTGAGCTTTATGTTACTATTCACAAAATGATATAAGCTGATATATGAAGTAAATGACATTGTATTGACATACATGTGCATTTATAACACTGTTATGAAGCATTATTTTCATGTAGTGACACTCACAGTATCAGCAGTTATGTTGTACTGCGTACAGGGCTCAGCAGGTGCCTTAACTGACCTCCAAGGAACATCTGGCCTTTGGCTTGTCACAGCTGTGATGTTATTTGCTATAACACACTCCCTCTCATGTTGTATTGCCTAATAAAAGAACAATGTCATTGACGTCACAAACATATTAGATGTTCATTATTCTGATAGAGGCATTAGCTCTACATAAGTACTCGAGAATTGCTTTATAAATAAAACACAAATAAAGGTTTTCAGTGCTTATGCAGGTGTTGGTTAAGAAGTGCCTACGTAGCTAGACTTCAGTACAGTGATAGTCTTTAGTTACCTTTTGTGGGTGTAGATTTACAATAGGTGAACCTTGCTTACTAAGCACATTAGCATGTATGAAATTTCATAGCTTGTTCGAGCACATCCGGTGGCTGTGAATGATATTTAATGAGTCAGCTATTGAATGACACTTTGTTGTTTCTGTGTCAGCTCACACACTAACCCTCATTCAGTTGGGTAACAGTTGAGGGATGCTAGCAGGGAATCGTTAGCATTATATAGTTTGCATATTACTAACACACCCATCAATTCATCACTAGCTATGCTACCAGTATTGGGCCTATTGTGACCTATAAATGTGGCATGATGTCCTCAGTGTGCTCACTACTATCAAGATATAGGTGGATATACACTGATCAGCCATAACATTAGCACAGTGAAAAAAGACACTGATTATCTTCGTCTGTAAAGGGAGGGATTAATCAGACAGCAGATGAACAGTCAGTTCTTATAGGTTAGACAACTGGGTTAGAACATCTCTAAAACATCAGGTAGGTCATGTGGGGTTGATCCGGTATGTATCCATCCACGGCTCATATGGAATTCTTCTGTGTGAAAGCAAAGCAGTGATAATGAGCCCCTCAGCCAAACGAGCCCAGAATGGGTCCTGGATGCGGACTTGTGCATTCTGGGGACAAATGCTAAAATATCCTTATAGGATCTGCTGCTAATGTTTCTGTGACAGATACCACAGGATGTCTTCAGAGGTCTTGAGGGTCAATACCTTGAATGGTCAGATTTGTTGTGGCAGCATAAGGAAGATCTAATAAGCAGCTGGTAATAATGTTATGGCTGATTGGTGTGTGCATAGATAAATTAATGTATGGGATTACATAGCATATTATATCTAAGGAACAAAACTAATTGATTACATTGGCCCTAACAGCTATTGTGCTGAATTTTGAAACAGGTTAGCAGATATCTCTAAATGTATGTAGGTGTATCAGCATTAGACAGGCTCATCATTCTGAAATAACAGAAACGGGTCAAAATAGGATCAAATAGGTCAATCTAGCTTAAAGGGGCTCTCTGGACAAAATGGAAAATCTTGTCCATCATCACATTGGATGTAAAAATGCCTACTCACTTACTGCAACAGTGGCGAAACAGTTTGGGAGTGAGATTTACTGGTTTAAAGACAAGGACACCCCACTTCTGATGATGTATGCTGAAGGTGGGTGGAGCATGTGAAGAACTACAACTGCTTTAGGGTGGATTTTTTTGGGAAGAAGGCAGGAGATGTCTATTGGCCTCTAAATCAGTGGTATATCCATGGATTTACCACATTTCTTTATCACCATGGGGAATGTTTGCAATAATTGTATTATGCATTTGCACAGTGCATTCTGGGTAATGTAATGAGAAGATGAAAACACAAAAAGGATGCAAAACTGATGGGGCAGAGAGATGCATTTCTGAACTACAGAGTATTACATAACCTGGCATATTAAACACTACTACTACTACTACTAAAGTTTTACGACCCTTTGAATAAAGCTAGCTAGATGAATATGATGTATAGCATCATTTGAGCATAGCTGTATTACTCAATACGCTTTTGCTAGATGGACAATCTCATTGCATTTCAGTCTGTTCAAAAGGGGAAGTGCATTGGGCCACGTAACGTCTAGCAAGGTTGACCATCTTGGTGGTATTTCCCGGCTCTTGCACTGCTGCTCTATATATAGTAGTTACATCATCACCACAGCATGTTAAACTGCACGTAAGATTCAAGCTACTCAGGTCACAGTGACCTGAAAAAGACCTTACAGTTATACATACACTGATGTAGGAACAGAGTTTAGGGCACTAAGATTGCCCTAAATATGGGCAGAATCTGATCCTAGATTACCATTCTTCTCTGGGATTCTTTCTGCATACGGGCTCAGATCAGGATTCCCTGCATTGCTTGGTCTATTCTGGCATTCATGGTGAAAGGACAGAGACAGCAGCTTACTGGATAGTATGTGGCAAAATATGTGGGTTAACCTGCAACCTGACTTTGAGAATTTGTAAACCCAGCCTCAAATATTCATGTACTTAGAAATTCTTTAAAATAAAAATACATAAATGTATATTTGGACATTTTACAGAGTCAGGAGTTGATAACTCACCTTTGTAAAGCCTCAGATTGAACATGCAAAACAGGCCTGAGTCATGTCCCTTATTGTAATTAGCAACTGTCATCTAAATCAAATAGGCTTTATAAATTCTCTGGCTTCTCAAAATTTGGACAAACACTCATTTACCACTGGGCCCTCTATGCAACTGTCTAAAGACCTAATCATTCAAGGAATTATTGTCCACAATGCAGGGAAAGACTAGAAGACGTTAGCCAAGCGTTTTCAGCTAGCATTGCTAAATGCACAATGCTGAATCAAATTACGGTTCAGGAGAACTGAGGAAGTCAAAGAGAGATCTAAAAGACCAAGAAAACCATCCTCCTCCGGTCAGAACTATTTATAAATTATTGGTCACAGAGGAGGTCACAGAGGAGTATTATGATGGTAATGATGAGGAAGTGTCCGAATTCATTTGTGTTTCCACCACTACTTAGTATATTAAATAGTCCCTCCCTATAAAGTGCAATACTAATAAGGAAGTAGGGATTCATTTCGCCAAGTCAACATGCTCATGTGGGGCTCACATGGGCTCACATGGTCTAGGTGGGTTCCAGGTGGGCATCTGTATGGGTTTTGTACATGCATTGTTACTGGGACCCAGTTCAGACTTCCCAAAAGGACCCCATCATTACAGCCCGATTTCATCTTACATGAGTCCCATCCAGACCCCAGTGTCCATCCCAGATAGGACTCCTGCTTAATTCCTCCTGGTTCCATCACTGACCCTGGTGGTACATCCATTTGTAGGGTCAACATGGACAACTCAAGGACAAAGCTTTCTGGTTCCCAGTTGGGCTAACCATACAGACCCCAAATGGGGTCTACTCTTAATGGAAGAGTCATAAGAAGGGAAGCTTAACTGTGACCTTACAAACTTGAACACTAACATACAAGTGTGGTGGATCAAAGGGCAGCAAAGGTACGTTTGGTACGTTCACACATTGCCAACTGTGAAGTATTTGGGGTTGTGTTGCTGCCAGTGGCACCGGCAATATTGCAGTGGAGTGGAGTTAAGCATGAAATTCCCAGAATACCAGCCAATCCCTGAGCCGAATGCCAAAACATCTGTATGAAGGCTGAAGTTATGAAGAAGGCGGTTTCTAGAACACGATAATGATCCAAACTACACCTCAGAATCCACCATGGACTACCTGAAGAGACAAAACCGAAGCTTGGAATGGCTGTTTACGGTTATGAGGCTGTGTTCACAACTGAAAAACAAGGGCAAAATGGCCAAAGTGCCATCTGGCCAAACTTTTAAGAACACTATATGAGTTCAGGGTAATGGCTGATGAACTGATACGACCTTCATATCAGTATACACTGCGTGTGAGGCAGATGGAGTGTTTTGATTAGCGGACACACGCGCTCGCAGAAGAATGACTGACACACTCACATAACCTCAAGGGACTCTCCCATTTTTCCTGTAACCATAAACACTCGGCTCACGATTTCTAATCACGATATGTTCCTCCTGAGAATAGCCTAGATGTGTGCAAGGGCGTTATGTGTGCATGCATGCCTGTACACTTTGTTCGCGCATGCGTGTGCATTGTGCATGTGTTGTATCTGAGGCGATCTTTCATATCATCAGGGATGGAATGTGTTTCGCAGCCGAGGAGGCTCAATCTTGGCTGCGGTCCACCTCTGGCTCAGTTTCTAGCCTATATGGAACCAGTCTATCTCTACCTGAGCCACCTGCAGGAACCACTAATGGCCTCCATCACTGCCTGGAGCTTTTATGAACTTACCTAAATCACACAGAACAACTTCCAGAGAGAAAAAAAAAACGTCGAGAGCTGAACTGAGAGGTTAATATTTGGCCCGGAGAATCCTTGAAGACTATTTTTGTGTCCATGTCATGGGCAGCATGTTCCTTCAGTCTAGTCCATAATATAATTTGTAATATTGTCTCTGTCATTCTTTATATTTGCTGGGCCTACATAGACTTATTTACTTAACTCTGGAAAAACCTACCCTACTGTTAATAAAAATGACTGAATTAAAAATCCCACAACCCTGCTATAATGTAAAAGAATGGTTCTGTCATGTATTACTAGCAGAACATTCAAAGACCTTAAATAATACAAGATATATGCATCTGAGAGCATAAATGAGTCCACAATGCAGGAACTGTACAGACACTTCCAGGTGAGTTCCAGTCAAAGTTACAGACTGGTCCATAAATATGTGGACAATGCATAATGGAGGCCTTGACCTAAAGCTACCCCTTACACAATGACACATTTTTTTTGTAGTTTTGCCTCTGTACAGCACCTCAGTGCATCTAAAATGAAGCAAACAAGATGTGGCTGATGTGAGGATATCTACCATCAATTCAAGAGGTTCAACAAAAATATAGCATTCACTGTGTAGTAAATACAGCTATGTTTGTACATAGGCTTCCGCATTTCACAGGCTCAAACGGATACAAATCCTTTGTATTCAAGAACTGCTTGAAGTTCTGTCTGAAGTGGGGCTATTTATTATCTGGTAATAGAAGTTTGTAGTAACACTTTCAGCCCACAGGTGGCACATATGCTTTTTAGGGGTTAGATGCTGCATTTCCTCCCTGGGAGATGGCCTTTACAGTAACCGTCTTTAGTCTCTGGGTTGCTAGGGTGTTCCTACGTGATTGTTGGTAGTTGCTGTGGTATCAATTTTTTGCAATTGGGGTGGTTACAAAGGTATTCCAATCGGTTGCTATGGTGTTGCAAAGTCAGACTGAGTCAGAGCAAGAAATTTGATACCTCGAAAAATGTGAGACATGTTATGCAGCAAAAATCCAACAGAATAATAATAGCAATACCCTCCGTGGATTGCATACATGAGCCTTTGCCGATTCAACAGTCGTCCTTTCTTCAAGCACTTTTTGTAGGTACTGTCCACTGCATACAAGAAAACCCCACAAGACCTGCCGGATATTTGGGAGATGTTCTGACCCATTCGTCTAGTCATCATAATTTGTTTGTCATTTTTTTCTGCTTTTAACAACACATCACTTTCAAGAACTGACTGTTCACTTGATGAAGATCATTAGTGTTTAATTAGTACTAATGTTATGGCTGATCGATTTACAGTAAAGATTCATCAGAATGCAGACAGTCTGTATTAAATGAAGAGGAACTGAAAAAGATCATCCACACAACTTCAACTTAAATTTTAAGCAAAAGATAGTCTAGCTGAGATTCCTTAGTAACGCAGCCTTTTATGTCCAGTGCAACACTAAAAAGGAATCAGCTACATTGTATAGCTGACTGTAAAACCCTGAGTGGACTTTTGGTTTTGGGCCAAAGCATGACCTTAATTAAGCTGCGGTCATTTTAGACACGCAACCCCTCAAAGTCATCCTGCTACCTGACATTCAGAGCCACCCATAATACAGGAAAACACAAGTAAAACAGTGCCCTGGTCTCCTGCAGCTCACCTTAAGTTACACAAACAGCTGAAACAATGGATGAGGATATCACCGCAGGCTCTGGAGTGATCTCCAAACTTGCCTGAACCTATGTGGCGCCCTCTGAAGCCGCAAGTGGAATTGCAGCCTGGCCTGCTAAAGACTGGGAGACATGAAGTGAACATGAGATCATTTCCCTTTCTCACATACTTGCACAAGTCTACAACCTGATGCACGCATGTTTTCTAATACTTTGTTGCCTGGCAACATGACAACACTGTACAAGCTGCACGGAAAAGGGTGTGACTGACAGGACATGGACTTTTCAAAGACATGCATGTTGAAATTCCGTGTGTGTGTGTACGTTGCGTGACAGGGTGATGGTACATGCATTAGAAGACTAGCTACGGTATTGCATGTGAAAGACATTCATGGACTTGAGGCACATACTGAAGTCATCAGGTCAATTTTCTGTGTTCCTAGAAAACGTTCTGCTCTCATCAGGTGTGTGAGAGCAGGAAAACACTCTGGTGTGCTTCAGACCTGGGAATAAATATCACTGCCTGTGTTGAATATTTAGAGCTGCATAGAAGAGGTTATGAAATGCTGGAAAGCCTCAGAATTGCATAATTTACAGACTCATGTTTTTATTGCATTTTAGTTTGACATTACCATTACCCAACCCATCTTTACCCCTTTGAGTTAAACCACATTTTTGTTACATTCCCTGTAAGACTTATATACACCAATCAGCCATAACAAATCTGAGAGTTCGAGGCATGGGGGCGTAGACTCCACATGTGGACTCAAATCTGGGCCAGACAGAAGCCTTTCCTCAGTAAAAGACACATGGAAGCCCCTAAAGCACTCTCAGACTGTAAGAAACAGGATTCTCAGGTCTAATGAAACCAAGATAAAAACTCAATTTAAGGCATCATGTCTGGAGGAAAACAGGCACTGCTCATCACCTGCCCAATATCATTCCTACAGTGAAGCATGCTGGTGACAGCACCATGCTGTGTGGCTGTTTTTCAGTGGCTCGGACAGAGAGACTGGTCAGTGTTAAGAGAAAGCTGAATGGAGCAAAGTAAAGAGCGCTCAGGACCTCAGACTGGGCCGGATGTTCACCTTCCAACAAAACAGTGACACTAAGCACATAGCCAATACAGAAGTGACTTAGGCACAATTGTAAATGTCCTTAAGTGGCCCAGCCAGAGCTCTGATTAGAACCCAATCGAACACCTCTGGAGAGACCTGAAAATGGCTGTCCACTGATGGTCCCCATCCAGCCTGACAGAGCTTGAGAAGATCTGAAAAGGAGAATGGTAGAAAATCCCCAAATCTAGGTGTGCTAACATTGCAGCATCATACCCAAGAAGACTAGAGGCTTTAATCGCTGCCAACGGTGCTTTAAATAAATACTAACCACTAAATAAAGGGTCTGAATACTTGCGTCTTTGCAACCTTTTAATTTGTCCTTTTCAATAAATTTGCGAAAACATTAACATTTTTCTCATTTCGGGGTATTGAGAGTAGAATGATGGAACAACCTGAACTCAGCATAATGTGAAAAGATCTGAGAGGGTGCATTGTAAGTGTGTATATATGTTCTACTGAAAAAAGACTATTGTAAATCTGTGTGCTGAGTACATGCTAGATTACTGTTAGTCCAATGCTCTGGACCAAGCTGGTCTGACGAAAAGCTTGAATCAGGAGGTAAAATCATTGTTAGTTGTCAGTGTGGGACAAGCAATCAGCGATAGTCTGGCTCCCTCTACTGGATATAGCATGGCACTGTTGCTCTGCCTCTTACTATGGGATTGTTCACTGATCACCTTTGTTTGGACAGTTCCCATAACAGATTTTACTGGTTTAACTCCTGAATTACTACACTGTACACTTGGGTGTATAAACACATTTGCGCTGGTTTGTGTGGGTTTATATACATTTACATTTATGGCATTCAGCAGACTCTCTTATCCAGAGCGACTTACAGAAGTGGGTCAATGTAGTGTTAGGAGTCTTGCCCAAGGACTCTTATTGGTGTAGCGCAGCATAGTCACCCAGACCGGGAATCGAACTCCAGTCTCCCACATGGTGTGGTAGCTCAGTGGCAGGTAGCGGTGTTATTTGTTGCGCCACACCAACCACGGGCAATATATTAGCTCACCCAAACGTTACTGGTCCATCAGGAATTCATCTCATTCTTCTGATTACCAGAAGCACAGCTGCTAACAGTTAGCAACAGTAGTAGCCGTCTGAAAGCCTGAATTTGTCCTATACAGATTTTTATTGATGGTAAACTTCTGCTTAGAATACTAGTGAAATGTGGTCAGATTGTTAAATAAGTCCCAATAGTGGACAAGCACAATCTAACTGAACTAATAACAAACAGTTGTGAGCATATTAGGTAAATATCCACAATGCAGACTAGAAAAAGTAAGTCAACGTCTGAGTGAACCTTTGAGTTAACGGCTGTTTATGGCATAAGTTCTATCAGGAGGCTACAATGCAGCGTCACCTTTCTTCAGCCAATCACCAGCCTCCACCTGTGTTAAAAGACCTCTAACTACGCACCTTTTTTGCTGCTTTCAGAAGTGATGTCACGTCTCTCCCTCCTTCCTCTCCTCCACCACCAGTTTGGTCCCGATGGCTGCCCGAGGGTAGGCTCCGCACCCTGCCTTTAAGTTTGTCAGGATCTGCGAGTCCTGATGTTGCAAGACCAGGGCTGACGACGGGGCCGACGCCAAAGATTTTATCTATCAACAAAGAGTTCTAACTGGCTAACGTTGTTCCCATCCCATTTTTTGTCAAGATTAAATTTACGCTTTATTGCTCCACAATCTTCTGGTAGAGTTGAAACAGTGACTGCTGCTAGGGTTCACAAGGGTTCACTTACTTTTCCTAGCCTGCACTATGGACGCTTACAGTGTTCAATCTAAGACATTAATAGTATGTGTAACTGTGTTAGTAGTTTAGTTGGATTGTGTTTGCCTATAATTTCTATGTCTATAATTCTTGCAACTGTTCATTGGACTTGATGCTCACCACCACTTTTGGACTACTTTAATTTTATGTATTTCGTTAATTGTGTGCAATGTCTGGGTGATAACAAGTGCTGCATAGACTGAATGAGAGCCTATAACACTCTGGGAATTTGTGGTAGGTGAGTGTTGTGAGAACAAGCAGTATCCCTCATTAAAGAGAAGTCCACAGGTCCACATTTTATGAGAGTCACTTCAGAGATGTGCTCTCTTAAATACATCATATTGTCCTCATACATGTCACTCTGACCGACATATATTTGTGCATAGACGGTAATATCTGAATGCACATGGTCCATGCAAACATGTATTATGCAAAAGCAGGTAAAGCTGATAGTTTAACAGTATTTTCCTTGTGCTTTATTATTTTATCTGGCCTCTCCAGCACCCTCTCCAGTCTGTCCAGGTCTCTTTACAGTGACGAAGAGGCGACTGCTTGATTTCATGTCCAAAGTTATTTTAGCAAGGCAAGGTTCAGGTTTTGGGCCCTTGATCGTTTTTGGGTCCTCCCCCTTTACTTTTGATGGTCACAAGGTCAGCAGCATGTCACGTATTAGGTAGTGACTCCCCTGAACCCCAGTCTTCAAGCTCCGCCTCTCCCACAGAATTTGGAGTCGTGTCCAAATATATATCCCGTCTCTTCCCAAACACTTGCTCTTGCAGCTCAATGATGTCATGACGGATGTCGGCCATCATGAGTAAGAGGAAGTCGAAAGAGCCTGGTGGTCCCTGGAGCAGAGATGGACACTTCATTAGAAGAGAACCTAGCCCTGCCAAATGTGCCAACATAAGCTGTATAGAATCTGCAGATTAAAAAAGCCGGTCCCTTTAAAAGCACTTTCACTGTGGCTACATTAGGTGGTGCAATGTGTTCAATGTTCAGGAACTGAAAACAATAAGCAGTTAAACCTGATCAGATTTTAACCTCAAATATGTGAGTAGTAAAGTAAATGCTTGTACTCACAGGTGGGCCCCGGGGTCCAGGAGCACCTCTGTCTCCCTGTGTGAAAAAAAAAAAACTACCATCACATTATTATTCACTTATAAAGGGAATGCAAAAATGCTTGTGTAGACATTATGTTATCATATAGTGTTTATTGTGTTTATTAGATCACACCTTTGCATTAATTCTTACTGTGTGAATCAAATTTAACAGAATTATTTCTCACCTTTTTACTGAGAAATTCTATTAAATATATTATTGTGATTTAAGGAAAAAATTATAAGATCACTGTCCAATGAAAAAAATGTAGCTCCAAAATGAAGACTTTACTTTAAATGGAAGTTAATGTAAAATAAGAGTTTATTTCAAGTCATTTAGATCATTTCTATTGCATCCAGAATTATTGTCACAGTGTACAGAGCACAGTGTACAGGACAAAAGTGGAGATACATGTTTTTCATTGGGCAGAAGCAATATATAAGTTCTAGTTGTATGTTACACTTCTTAAAACACTTATTGGTAAAGTATTTTGCAAATATGCACAATATGATTTCTCCCACACACAAACACACCTTAAGTCCATCCGTTCCAGGTGCCCCTGGTGGTCCCTAAGAACACAATTTAAAAATCCAGTTAAGAGAGAGTTAAAACTCAGGAGCTCAACTGAGATGATAAAGTTATAGATATAGAAGATATAGTTGCATCATAAATATGTACAAATACACTATAAGAGCTAACCATGCAATTGAGAAAACTACCAGTTCAGTGTTTTCCCCCAGCTCATCAGAGCGCTAAAAGTTCTCTTTGCTCTTGTCTCAACACTAAATGCAATAAGATATTCAGCTACAGTGGTCCAGTGAGGCTACATTCACATTATAGTGATGAAGTGGCACAAACAGGGATGTCCCGATCTGATGCAATGAATCAGGGCAGATCCAAACATATTTTAATGGATGCTATATAATGCTATTTTAATCCCAATCTAGCTCTGATTCTTTGTTTTTAATCACACTGTTCAGACCTGATGGCCTCATCATTGCCCAGACCATGATGTCTGAACCTTTATAAAACTCCACAAACAAGCACCGGAGAACCGCTCACCTTTCTCTGTTTTTAATCCAGCACTAAGAACTGAGTGGAGGCTAACGCTAATGCTAACACACACACACATTATAGAAACCCAAATCACACACAGCACATTCACCAACTATAAACCAGTTACTACACACCAGTAGACCAACAATAATAGATATCAGTCCAGAGTGTGTAACTTTACACACATACATAAAGAAAGTGACCTGAATGCAGTGTTGTAAAGGAGCTGATTGGTCAGGGAGGACAGTCAGACTGAATTACAAGATATTAAACACTCTAACAGTAATTTTAAGAAAAGTCTTGACTAAACTAAATTAGTCAGTCCAGAATGTCTCTATAATAGAAACTGATCCTGAAAATAAAGGGATTTTACTGAACAGATTATATCAGCAGCTAATCTGATCTAAACCGTGTGACTGTATTTTTTTTACCAACCAAATCAGATCAGTATTAAGAGACTCTGATGACATATATGTAAATATTTTAAGACAGTGTGAACCTAAAAACAATGAATAAGCAGTGGCTTTAAACATGGTGCATAACACACAAGGTGCATAAGGGTCTTTCCGCACAGGTGTGTTCACACTAATGACAGATATGAGTCACTTACAAACACTGTAAAAACTGTAAAAAACTGAGGAAGATCAGATTAATTAACAGCGATTGAGCTTACCACTGGTCCCCTGCGTCCCCGTTTGATGTGCTCCAGGTCAGGTTGAGGGCCCATTGGACCCATATCACCTCTGGGTCCCTGAGGGCCTGGCTGTCCCTGGGTTCCTGGCTCCCCCTTCTGCCCTGGAGGCCCTGGATGTCCTAAAAGCACAAAACAGTATTTTAAAAGATTTTTTAAAACTGAAAAGTAACAGTGAGTACAGTGATATTTTAGTTTAAGCAGTTATTGTACACTTAATAGAGCTATGAGACAACCTGGACAAAAAACATGTGTATCTCCTGTACCTGGCAGGCCTGGGGATCCAGGTGCTCCTGGAGGACCAGAGGGGGTGTGGCTATCAGGATTCTTCAACGCCCTACCAGGAACTGTTTTTTCACTGCTATTGGCTAAGTCAGGTGACAGCACCTACATACAAAACCAAAATTCACCCAGAAAATATACCTCTTTCAGTCACATTTTTCTACAGGCATTTTAAATAAACATTAGATGCAAGGGTTTTAATCTGACCGAAAGTGATTATTTATTTAAAAAGTTACCATTCGAATAAGTGCAAATAAGCAAACAATACACTTTGATTAAACGTGAGAGTGTGTTAGCTTATCATCGTCAGTGCTCTCTCAGGAGAAGGTCAGTATTTCCAAAAAGCAGTGAACAGGGGAACAGCGTTCTCTAGGGTGATGAAGCTCCATCCAATAGCCCAGGGATGAGCCGGAATATCAGAACTAATCATTGACATCAGTATATGACCTCACTATTATTTTTGTGTCTGAATGCAATCAAATCCTCACGATGATGTTCCTAAATCTAGCACAAAGTCTTGCTGAAAAGTAGAGACCAACTCTTGGCTACCTCATAGCTTTGCACAGCACTGTACGTGTGGATGCGTTACCTGAACATTTAAATGTGTTAAAATCACCTTTTCTGATTAATCTGTGTGTGTGTGTGTGTGTGTTTATATTTGTGTGTGTTACCTGTCCAGGTGAGTGTGTGTGTCCTATGCGGAGTTTGAGCTGCTGTAGACTGGTCCTCATTTTCATGATGTCCTGGCAGGTGAGGGAGCAGGAGCCAGCACTCATCTGGTTATCAGACTTCCCAGCAGAGCCTGCCGAGTGAGAGAAAGAAACTATATACATACATACACACACACACACACACATAATTAACAACACAAAGATAATAGATTTTTTAGTTTATAATTTATAACATATGAAACAGGGGAACATTTGTACTCACTGTTGTGTGCAGGTATGCAGGATCGCTGGTCTGAAGCCAGTGTGTAACCCGTGCTGCAGCGGCAGCGGAAACTGCCCGGTGTATTTTCGCACGTATGCTCGCACAACGTCCCGTTAGACTCCTCACACTCATCCACATCTGAGAGAGAGAGAGTGTTTTTGCAGCTATTAATATGGGCTCTTTAAATCTACAGTGAGACATACCTAGAAGCAGGTTAAGGATTAGCGTGAGCATCAGTGTCAGAAATACGACATGCATGCGCCAACCTACCTAGGCAGTATGGGTGGATATGCTGTCGATGTCTTTCCCGATCAAATCGGTATCCTTGATAACAGGTACACACCACCCGACCAAAGTTATCCGTGCACTGCTGTTCGCAAGGAGAACCTGCACACACGTCTACACCTGCACACACAAGAACAGAGCAACACAAGGTAACAACACGTATCCAGATATTTTTCCGTTTTTGAAAATATTTCCGTCCACACAGAGACAAAAATGCTTGAATGAGCATGCTAGCCCTGTATAGGGCGAAAGTACCTCATAATGAAAGACATCAAAACATGGTTCAATCCCAATTTACACACTACTCCCTATGTAGTGCACTACGCAAGTCAGTAAATTACGGATTCTGAATCTAAACAGAGCATTGATATATCTGTAGGAGAACAGATTTTACATTTATTCATGTAAGGAAATCTGAAATTTAGGGCTATATTTGCCAGTAGACACTGTATCTTTATGACCTGTGTGACTGTATGAAGTTTACTATATAGGGAGTAAGGAGGGCATGCATTGTGACGTCACCAAAAACAGTGCTTTCAAAAATCTCTACCTCGGAGAGCTGAGAAGCCCCATTTTCAGTGACCATTTTAAAGTAGGCAGAGGCCAAAATGCAGACAAAAACCTTAAAAATATCCGAATACAGGTGGACAGAGCCTTAGACATACCAAATGTATAAACAGCTACAGCACTCTCTGGTGGACATGAAAATCAATTTGACTGCAACCTACTTGGTGAAAAATCTCAAATTCTCAAATGTCAAATCAGTAAATGAAATAAAGTATGTTAATAATGAAGTCCATATCTTAACTCTTATCTAAACTTAATGTTTTTTACTTTTATAGGTCCTAAAAGTGTACAAAGGTAATTTCATCTCAAAGGGTGACTCATTTTACACCTGATTGTGTCTGAGGTGTTTGAGCTAGTTTTCTAATGTTGGTGCGTTACATCAAAAAACAAGAGTGAATAGAAAAAGTGCATGATTTTACCTACTTTCAGGTATACACTGTCCCATCACGAACCTGAAACCCTTACAGCATTTCCGCCTGCGAAAGGGAGAGAGAGAGATCGACAGTTAGAGAGATAAAGAGAGAGAGCAATAGAGAAAGCAAGAGCGATAGAGCAAATGAAAGAGAGAAAGTGGTGAGGAGTGGTTGGTAGCTTGCTGGGCTAAAAAAGTCTTGGACAGGTGCACTATGTAAACACTTTATGAAACTGTGTTTTGAGACTGAGGCCAAAGAATGTTTTGGGTTATTTGAGCCAATGTAAACCAACAACCGCTCTTCCTGAAGCACGATGCTGTAAAATCCTACTAATGTTCTTCTCTTTAAAACAAATCATCCCTCCTACATTGCATTACATTACACCTAATCTACATCTGTAAATATCACATCATAAACATAATAAGAAGACATAAACTTGTCAAGATGTACAGTGTAAATGTTCTGGCCCATGTTCTTAATAACAGTAATAATCTTTTTTCATGTATAACAATTATTATTATAGTTTTTTTATGTATAGCTAAAACATCCTGATGAAAAACTACATTACAGACGTAGGTGAACAGCCAAGGCATCTTAGACGTCTGATGTCCAGTTTTTCTTCTTCTTCTTTAGTTTTGTTACCTGGAGCTACAAGGCTCATGTAGTCAACGAACACTGGAAGTCAGTAGTCACCCAAATCCTTTCCATTTATACAGTACATACCCATTCACTTCTCTCAACCTGCCCAAGTCTACATTAGGGTGTGAAATTACCCTTATCTTGTTTTCACATTTCTGCATGATTAACACAGTAAATACAGTCATTCAGTGTGTGAAACACTGTGCTCTTACTGAGTCAGGACTGTCCACAGCAATGTTAGTCCTTATTATAGTTATGGTGACTATAGTCATGGGTCTCCATCACCACCTAAAGAAATCTCAATCAGTATGTTTCTCCAGCATGGAGCATTTCATACCACACCACTCCATGAGCCTGTTTGCACCATGCGTTTACCATCAGATCACTAAAATCACATTTATAATACAATGTGTTTTCTGTGATCGGATTCCATCAAGTGGAAATACTTCACAAAGCATATAAATAAAATGTAAATACAAGTAATGATTACTGTGAATCTTGGCTTCTCTCTCCCTCTAGTTCCATTGCTGTGTGTTATGCACCACTAGATGACAGCGGTACTGCAGAGTTTGTTCCCTTGTGGTTTAAACAAGCTGTTGCATTTTCTGATAGATCTGTTACGGAAATGTGAGAACCATCTATACGCATGATAACCCCCCCACTGTTCCTCTAAACACCCTGAGCAGGACAGTTTAAGTGAGAAGCCGCTATTTACAGGTAGTAAAAAGGAAATGATGTGCATGTTGGTGTGTTTTTTATGCTGGAAAGTAAAATGGGATCTTATCTGGTCACACTGGGGACACATTTTAATGAGATACAAGTACAAGAAGTACAATCAGATCCTAATCCAGATACAAAACATGTTAGGTGTAAACAGACCCTAAACTACATACATTTTTACATCTTAACCATTAAATTGTACTAGAAAAATGAGTGCAGTGTTAATAGACCTGGATGACTTTTGCATGGGTTGAGAAAAATGTGTTTTTTAAAATAAGATTTGGGTGACTTCTATGGTTAGCAACATCTGTCTCGTCGATCCAGAGCAAAGCTGAAGAAACACAATTCGGACACTAAAGTCTGAGGTAAGTGTGACAGTGTGTAAATTAGCTTTTTCACTCAAACACTGTTTTAATAATAGAATATCCATTCATGTGAACAAAATTAGGATAACCTTCTAAAGATCTCAAAAACATCTCAACACATAATTTTATGCTTTTTATGTAGTAATAAATATGGGGGTGTTCTGTCCTTACAACTTTTTAATACATTTGTATTAATAATTACACTTATATTATCAATTCAATTATTAATTACATTCTTAAAATGACTTTTAAAAGATATTTCTTCAGTTTTTTTTGGTTAGTAATATTACCTCCATCTCTCAAAATAAAAAGCACAAAGGAGGTGTCCTAATTCTTTCACATGACTGTATATTGAGACTAAGCATATCACCACTGTTGGGACAAAACCGTAACTTTATAAGAGAAGGCAAAAAGTTCCTTAACTTTCAGTGAAAGTCAGTGGTCCATTCATTATGAGCTTTTGACACATTGTAAAGTACAGCTGGTATGTATAGTATACTGTATATTGTTAATGTCCCATGAAAACCATGTGTCTCAATTTTTGTCCATTTTTAGTTTTCTCTATGGTTTGAACCCTGTAGCTGCTGCTGTATACTGTGTCAATAATTCTTGGTGAATGGACCAATAGAAATTCTCTAAATGACTTGGAATAAACTCTTATTTTACATGAACTTTAACTAAAATTTTGGAGATACATGTTTTTCATTGGACAGCGACAGTATGCAGTATATGCATTCGGTGGCACAGAGTGTAAGAGCTTTATATAAAGACATGAGGTAGAACACAGGCCCTATCCTGTCTGTGGGAATGAAGCGTGCTTCCTCTAGCAGCGTTTCCTCGAGGATGAGCACCTTCTTTCATTCTTTTCCAGCTTCCCTGCTACACAACACTAAATCACTGCTCCTTCTGTCTGTCCGTCTCTCTGTAGTCCATATGTGAAAGTGCAGATTCATCTGGCTGTAATCTCCACAGCTTTGATGTAATATTATTCACATGGAGAGACGGAGCCGGTGCGGGGGTGTTCGTGTATGTGAATGCGTGTACGTGTCTGTGTATGTAATCTCGGCTGTTTGTTTGGGTTTTCCAGCAGTTTGGACAGCAGCCCTCCTGTCCATTCTGCACTCAGTCTCTGCCTGCACTACTTCCTTATGGCAGGAGGACAAATAAAGAACAGATGCGTGGCTCTCCTTTTTGATCGTCTTACTGCTATTCCTTCTCTGACGGTCCGCTAACAGGCAGGTATAAAAGATACACTACATGGACAAAAGTATTGGGACACCTACTCATTCATTGTTTCTTCTCAAATCAAGAGTTTATTCTGCTTTTGTTGGAAGAACTTTCTACTAGATTTTGGAGCATTGCTATGTGGATTTGATTGCATTTAGCCACAGGAGCGTTGGTGAGGTAAGGGTATTGGATAATTACCTCCCCAACTAATCCCAAAAGTATTGAATTGAGCACCACAGTTCCACTGCTCCACAGCTCAATGCTGGGGGCTTTATATCCCTCTAGCCCACACCTGGCATTAGGCATGATGCCAATATTTTCACGTTTATCTTCTCCAGAGAGTCCTATTCTGTTGGCAGTAGTTCTCTCTCTGTTAAGTGCAAAGTAAGGAAGCTGAACGCATTTATTAGAAGGGATGTCCACAAACATTCGGACACACAGTGTAAGAGTCCTACTTGTAAGACAGGCCATGCTTTTTCCAACTTCTCAAGCTCGTCCTCAAACAGGGTCACAGCTTAACTGCTTCAGTAATTAATGGTGTAACTTATAATATAAATAATTTAACAAAGGCCCTTTTTCCCAGTAGGTTCCTGGTTCAAGGGAAGCTTACAATCTCTAGATCAGGCGAGCAGGAGATATGGGAGAAGTGAGCCTAAGGACAAAGCCCCAGGGCAGGGGGTCACTTACACTGTGCCCTTTGCCCTGTTAACAAGAACCTCCAGTGTCGGGATGAGCCTCACTAATACGCTCGTCTCAAAAGGTAAATCCAGTTAATTTGCAATGGCCCTACTTATAGGAACCACACAGATTCACATGCACACCCACCCATACGCAGCAGTCAGTATGTTACATAGTCCAGAAAGCCCCTATCAGTTTACATACTTATGAGGACTACCTACACTTAGAGAGAGAGAAAAGAGAGAGAGAGAGAAAGAGAGAGGGAGATTGCCCTGTTATTGTTTTCTGTGAATGCAGGGTTGATTTATTTGGTCATTAACAGCTGGAATGTGAAACAATATTCATAATTACCAACCAACCCCCACAACCCCCCCCCCCCCCCCCCTCCATTTTTTTACGGACGTACCAGTACATGGCTGTGTGTGTGTGTGTGTATATGTGAGGACAAACAAAGGTTAGGTTCTCCATGTACGGTCAGGCTGTCATAACCCATGAGAGACTCCATATAAACACAAACTGAAAATGACCAGGACCCTGACTTGGGTTGCCAGACCATGCAAAAGAGAGAATCGACCTTCGTGAATTCAGCCAGCCTGGAACACAAACACTGGTGTGCACCTCTGTGGGTACTGGGACGTTTTTTTTTTAAATATTTACTAAATGTTATTATTTTTGGAATTATAAGTCATTCATAATAATTGAATTGCAAACACATTATAGGCCAAAATAAATGTTTGGTCCAGTTTTTAAATGGAAAATTAAATCAAATTCTAGTCCACTGGTTTTATTGTCTGTGTTGCACCATTGTGTAAGTTCACGATGTCCCAAAGTATCTAAACATTTCGGAATTCAGCTTCTCTTAGCCTTTCATGCATTAATTATATAAAAAAAGAGGTGAGCATATAGAACAGCAATGGTCTGAAATAAAGTGAATTTTTTCTAAAATATCTAAACCAATTCACAATCTATTTTTTCTTATATCATTCCTGTCCATAGAAAAACATAACATCTCCAAAATTGTGAAGAAGTGCTTAACTTTGAATGGAAGTCAATGTAAAGTAAAAGTTTATTCCAAGTAATTCAGAGCATTTCTATTGCATTCATTTCTAGAGCAGCTACAGGTTTTAAACCATGGATGGATGAGGATATATTTCAGGGTAACACGGTCACTACTGATTATGTAAATGATCAAGTAATCAAGTTTAAATGACTATTCTGGACAGCCCTATGGGGACTATCCTACAGGACTGAAGCTGAAGAGACCTGATCTAACCCCTGTCCGGAGTTTAGGGCTCCCCTGGTGAAGGAGGTCGACCCTTGTGGTTGTTATGTTGACCAAGACGGAAGCAGAGGAAGGGGGTAATGGCCGAGAGAGATGTTGACATGCCAAAATAGAGATTGAGAGATGGGGGGACAGAGACAGAAAAGTGCATCTTTCAGCTTTCACAGCGGCAGGCCATTGACCCTGAAACACAGCAACAGGAGGGTGACTGTGTGAGAGACACAGGAAAGAGAGAGTAGGAGTCGTTGTCCTCTCATCAAAACTAGGCATCTGAGAGCATCCAAAGAAAGTGTGTATAGAGAGGGAGCGCTTACGCATGCTTTCGAGACACCACTCAATCACCCCTAGTGCATGTGTGTGTGTGTGTGTGTGTGTGTGTGTGTAAAAGTACAGACAGACAGTGCTGGTCTGTAATCAGTGTTACAGTGTGAGATACAATTACAAACAGTGACTGTAGCAGCTGCAAGAAGTGAAAGCATTTTAGTGGGTGTGTGTAAAGCTTGTGTGTGTGTGTAAAATGTGTGTGAAAGTGTGAAGCTGTGTGTGTTTATTTGTTCTGTCAGTACACTTCCAGGGGTCGGCCCCAGGGGACCCATGAGAAAGAGGATCTGCGGCCCAGAGAGAGAGGCCTTCACAGCAGGAGCCCCTCTGAAACACTTCCAAAACACAACCAGCACTGCTTCCATCCATCCAGCCAGCCAGCACGTCAATCCATCCATCCATCCAACCAACCATCTGTCAGTCCATTCATTCATCCATCTGTGTTATCCAACCCAATCCTCAACCTCTCCTGCTTGAGCTCAACATTATGTCTTCAATTAGAACAAAGCAATTATAGTTTATCACTTATAAAAGGGTTCTGAGAGAGATGGCATAGAAGAACCACAATTTTGTTTAAGAGACACATGTGTAAAGAACCCTTTAAAGCTTGAAAGAAGTCAATGTAAATGTTCTTTACCAATTTGAAGGATCTTCATACCCACATCCTTTTATAAAAATGGTTCTTCTATGGCATTGCTCAAAGAACCCTGTGTAGCACCTTTATATTAAAGAGCGAAACCATCCTTCCACAGAATATCCTGAATTGGCTCAGTGAACATAATCACTGAAGGTGAATTCAAGGGTGAGTCGTCAAGAATGAATAATCGATTATGCATTCAGTTTGTGATTATTCAGGGTCTCACTTTTTTATGGTCTGTCTGCTAAAAGGTTGCACAAGGGTCTATAGGGAATTACGCTCACTGTGTAAGAATTGCATTTTGCAATACGAATTGCGTGGAATAGGTTATTTCCAGTCAGGCGTTCCATTTTGAAATCATAAGCAACCTTTAAAACGTCCCAGCTACAAACATCTCTGAGTCAGCAACACAGAAGTCATGGAAAAATCTGAACACAGCCGTTATGAGTCCTGCATTGACGTCTGGATTCTGTAAAATTTCAGATCTGACTGAGAGTGACTGGCCTCAGCCTTACCCAACACTTACACTGAAAAAGCCAAAGGTTCCTGGTTCAAATCATGACTCCATGAGTTGAAGAATTCATGACCTACAATAGCACATTAGATTACAACCCTTTTTAATGATTCTGGGCCAAGGATGCAATCATTTGATAATCATTAACTTAATTACTTAAAAAATACCTGAATGTCAGATTGGTGCTTGGACCCCATCTATTGCTGTTTACAGTAGTTTTTATATACGCACTGATTATAATATTTCAAAATCACTGCAGCTAAATCACCACATTGAACCATCTCTTTTGAGAACTCCATCTACAGAAGCTCGAAGCCTTGGTGTAGTCATGAATGGTCAGTTATCGTTCTCATAAGTCGTGTTGCGAATCTAACTTGGTCATTCAGATTTCTCCTGTATAACATTCAGAGAATTCGACCCTTCCTCTTTAGAAAGGCCACCCAGGTGCTCGACTACTGCAACTCTCTTCTGGCTGGTCTCTCTTTGCGCGCCATCAGGCCCCTGCAACTTATCCAGAATGCAGCAGCACAGGTCGTCTTCAACGTTTCTAAGTTCAGCCTCACTCCTCTTCACTGGCTTCCTGTAGCTGCTGCTCGCATCAGAGTAAAAACCCTGATGCTGGCCTGCAAAGCCAAGACTGGACCAGCCCCTCCGTACTTGATGGCAATGGTCAAAAGCAGATCTACACCAAGAGCACTGATGAGAGCTTTTTTTCTGTCCTGCACTGAACAGCAGAGTCGCTCGCTGTCTTCAAGCGCAGGCCGAAAACCCACCTCTTCCGCATTTGCATATCTGCATCAGCAATGGGTGCAACTTTAAGTTGCTAAATGCATTAATTAGTAGGGGTGTCCACAAACATTTGGACAAATAGTGTAAGAGTCCCACTTTTTAACACGTCAAGCTTTCCCAACTTGTCAAGCTTGTCCTCAAACAGGGAGACAGCTTAACTAAAGGTCTAACTAAAAACCATGTGACCAAATAAAGGTGATAAATAAGTGCTAAAGGTTGATAATAAATGATAAAAGGCTCAAATGCTGAGCTCAGAGAACATATGGACCAAAGTAAAATTTCAGATATGGCCATCAATGGATAAAGTGACTTCTGTCTAGGACTCAGTATAAATCTCATTAGCTGTAATCCTGATAGATGTGCCACGCTTGTAAGCAGAGACTATGACCCTGTTGATCCTGCGGCTCCTGGAATGTGACCCCTATCAACACACACACACAGGATGGATGGAGAGAGATCTGGATGAAGAGATTGTGAGATCGAGTTCAAAGAAAGGCAACATCCCACCAAAACCAGAGAGAGTGAGAGAGTGAATGGATCCGTATGAGTGCAGTTAAAGAAGTACTCTCTATGGGGAGAGAGAGAGAGAGAGAGGGAGAGGGAGAAAGTCCAAACTAATGACAGATCACCACAGAGGAAATGTTTGAGATCCCTAGTGACAGATCAGTGACATACACACACACACACACACACACACACACACTGCCATTTACAAACACACAGCTTTTCCAAGGCCATATACATGATGAAGATAAATTAACAGCTTTTTCAAGTCTGGTTGAAACAGATGAGGCAGATGCTGATAAGAAAGAAGGCCCAGAAGCTGAGGCTGCTGATAGATACATCTGTGCCTAACAGCTCCTTTAACTTCATGTGACGGTTTTTATCGCAGTGCCCTCTAGCTTTAACAGGCCAATACACATTTTTCTTGTATTTTATTCTTTTCCTGTAGGCAACCTTTACTAAGTTTCACACAGGTGTACCTGGTATAATTAGGGGTGGGCAACATGATGATACTTTCTCATATTGTGATAAATTTTGTTATTGTGATGCACAATATGCTCTTCTAAGCATATATTGAGGATATCAACTGTGAAATAATGAAACTGTATGTTTCATTACCAGTAGTGTAATTAGTCTGGTTTAATTGGACGACATGCTGCATGTTTAGAATGCAATTTACAGTACTGAGTATCTGAAGTAGTGTTTGAATAGTGTTTTTAAGAATCTAGCGACCTACTGATGCATTTAGTTTGAGATCACGTGTACCATGATAAATATAGTGTATTATGAAAAAGCCCACCCCTAGGTATAAAACAATATTCCTATACCCAGTTAATTATCAATAGCACTTCTACTCGTGGTGATAAATCCATGGTACATAATATACATAATATATAACATATATAATATCATAATATTTTCCCTGCAAAGCTGCTTTTTGTTATAGCAACCAGCATGGTTTTAAGTTTTAGTATAACAGTTGTGGAGACAAACCATAAATCTCCCAAATGCTGGAACAGAAATAATGTTAGCTGTACATGTTGGGACATCCCATCTGGAGAGAATTATAAAACTAAATGTAAAAAAATTGGAAAAAACAACAACTGCACCTCAACGGAATTCACAAGCTTCCTTTAAGCACTCAGAATGGAGCCAGTTTGTGGAAATTTAGGTGACAAAATGGCCAAATTATCAGACAGCTGCTTAAAGCAATTATCATCTCACAAGAGAGATGCACCTGTATGCAATTCCATGGTCATTAAAGATAAAGATAATTGACACTTCTCTGTGGTCAATACCACTTCATTACATATGACAAACTGAGGATATACACACACATAACATATACAGCTTGAGATTCTGGTCCATGTTCACATGACCCTGCCATACAAGTACTTTTATGCTCTGAATCTCAGATTCTACCATCACTAAGATGTTCTACTGGATTTAGATCAGACCACTGAAGAACACTGAACCCATTGTCATGCTCATCAAACCAGCCTGAGACAACTTTGGCTTTATGACCATTTATAATGGTCTATTATGATGCCAGAAACAACTGTTAGAAGATGGGCAAACTGTGGTCATGAAGGGATACGCATGGTCAGCAACAGTCCTCAAACAAGCTCTGGTATGTGCTGATATTAACAAGCCCAAAATGTGCCAAGACAATATTCCCCAAACCATTACACCACCTCCAAGGCTGGTTGGGTCCATGGAGTCATGCTGTTGGCACCAAATTCTAACCCTATCATCTGTGTGCTTTAACAGAAATCAATATTAATCAGACCAGTCTACATTTTTCCAGTCTTTAACTGTCCAGTCTTGGCGAGCCTGTGCCCAGCGCATCTTCAGCTTTCTGTTCTTAGCTGACAAAAGTGAAACTTGACAGGGTCTTTTACTGCTGTAGCCCACCCGACTGAAATCTGTGCACTGTATGCGCAATAAAACTGCTACTATTGTTGCCAACTGTTGTATCCAAACTTCAGTGTTACCTTTTCACAAAGTTTATGGTTCCAGTCCAAAGTGTTCAAGATTAATGTTTTTTTGTATGTTGTGTCACTTTTAGAATTTGTCACTTGGTTTAAAAATAAGGTTTTAATCCATGATGCATTTAAATAAGGTAGAGGAGCTACTGTCCATTTCCCAATGGATCTCATTTTGTAATGTACATCAGTGTAATACAACAAACACAGTTTGACCCATTCTTTTTTGATTGACAGTGTACCTTTGTAAAGAAACAGATCTTCTTCTGTCAGCACAAATGCAAATCAACAGACCATCCAACACATACACACTCACACACTCTCAGAAACACATCTGGTGTTCGTTTCAACACTGTGGCTCATTCAGCTGATTCAAACAACCCCCTCTTCCACCTCAGTTACTGATCTAATAGTACGAGTGACGCAGGAGAGAATGAAAGAGTGAAACAGGTCCAGACTATGTAAAGATCTTGTACTCGCTACAAGTGTGTTGTATAAACATACGTTAAATTATACACTGTCATCTGTAGTGAATTATAGCTGGACTGCCAAACTGGTTCAAAGAATGAAGCGAAAAAACTGAATTATGACAACAGTAAAACAATGAGAAATATAACGGTCTTTAACTGAACAGAAATGTTCGTTTAAAATATACGTTAGCAGGTCATAGCCTTATTTTTTGTGTATAGCCCACTAGCTAATTATTTATGTCTTACCTCCAGACTCCAATGTTTTTGTATCAACATCATGTCTAATTTTTTTGTGAATCATTTTCCACATACTGTGCAGTTCTGGAAATTGTAAGCTGTAAACTTGCTAGCTTTTGGTTAACTATTGGATATTGGATCCAATAACTATTGGACTAAATAGCTATGTACCGGCTATCATTCATTACAGGCAACATTGAAGTTTACATGGTCTCCAACTGCTGCTATTCTTCTTCTACATCTTATTGTTATTATTATTAATATCATTATTGTTATTATTACCGCCACTGACCATTATAATTACTTTTGTCACACTTTGGCCCTGTTTGTGCCCTTCTGCTCTGTTATCGTGGTTTTCTTTCTGACAGTCTGTTTTGGCTCTTTAGCACATGACTTTATTTGTTTCTCCTCCCTTTTCTCCGCCCAAGCCCTGCCTAGTCATTAATGTTCCCACCTGTGTCTATTTTGTAGCCCTACCCTCCCATTATCCTCCCCAGGCATTCCTGATTGTGTCTTGTGCTTGTATACCTCTGTGTTTGCTCTGTAACTGGTCTGGCATTGTTGATGTTGATGGTCATGGTGTAGGTTGGTTTCCTGCTACTTAGCATTTTTTGTGTTTTTTCTAGCTTTATTCTCTGTGTTTCGGTAGTTTAATATTTTGGGGTTTTTTTTTTGTTTCTTCTGTGTTCCTCCATTATGGAAATAGCTACTCTTCTCAGATCTGCAAATTCTATTTTAGACTCTCTTAAAAGTCTAATAAATAGAACCAGCATCCTGCCTCCAAACCCCAATTGTTTCAAACTTCTATTATTCTTACATAACTACCATTGACTACATCAGTACACCTGAGCATAACAGTCAAGCTTATGTGATGATATGGTGACTGTATCAAATTCATAAGTAGTTCTGACCAGAGGAGAATGTGTCTCCCCTTGTGATCCCCTGGGATCCTCCCAAGATTTTGTCCCCCAGCTTTGAGGGAGCATTTGGCTGGCTCTATGGAGATTTATCTTTTGGTACACAATGCTACACAAATTTCTTTTAATTTGAGAAATTGACTGATTCACACACAAAATTCCTAAAAGCCAGTGTGTGAAAAGCTTGAAAAGACTCCCAGCTAAAACTTGCTATTTTATCATTTATACCTGAACAGAAACGGAGCAGAAATAACCAGCTTTTCATTGTATTTTACCATGGTTTATGGAACGGAAGCATTAAATTCTTGATACCGATGGGAGATCTGACTGTAGTGCTGCATCACATGGTAAAATATCATATGTAATAATTTGTCTTCTTAGACTGTGAATATCTGTACATACAGTAGGGGTCAGAGGTTTACATAGACTCATCATGGACTGTGCTTAAAAGTCAGGTCTGTGAGAGGGAACCAACAAATTTAACATAACGCTACCAATTCTGCCAAGAAGAGCGGCTAAAAATTCAACCAGAATTATTTTAGAAACTTCTTGTTGATGCCAAAAACATCTGATAAATGAGTGACTTATTAAAGCTCAGAAAAAACTTCAATTTCAAGACATGTATTGTGTCTTTAAGTACCCTGATATTATAGTTTCAACACATTGTCCATGCATATTACCGAGTGAAGAGGTGAAAAATACTGAGGAGTTCATAAATAAAGCCTTAATAAAGTCTGCGGTGCAGTTAGGGGACTGAGTGCCCCCAACCCCCCCCCCCTCCAACTTAACACCTTTCTTCCTCACCTCAAGAAGTGTTTCAACAGCAATCACAGGATTCCAGTCACCTTACAATGTGAGACACCCTGTAAACCCACATAAAAGGCTGAACTCTGACAGCTGGCAGATTCCTCCTGCTTCTTATTTCCTGTCGGAGCTCCTGGAGCTCTTTACAGCAGCAGCTACTGGTCTTACACACACCAGGAACAGCCAGCTCCACTTCATGTGGATCAAACATGATGCAGTATGGTGGTGGGGGGAGAAAGATTTAGAGAAAACTCATGTTCATAGGGTACACACACATATTACCACATGACAAAGCATATCAATGTTTTTCAAGCATGAGTGTGGAGGAAGAGAGAGAGAGAGAGAGAGAGAGAGAGAGAGGCCATAGCAGAATTGAGTAGCAAAGCTAATTCAGTAAAACCACAAGAAAAACAAACAGCTAATAAAAGAAAGAGCTTTTTGTTTATTTTTTGTTTTTTTGTTTAAACTGTCACACACACACGTCACACACACAGCTTTATGAATCCCTGAACATGGACAGAGCCAAGAAATAGTGATTTAAAGAAGTATTTTAGATACAAACTTGAAAACCCACATATTTCTGAAGAGCAGTTAGCAGGTAAAGCCGAGAACATGCCCCCTCACCTGTCTATTGTCTGTTATGCCCGTCTATTGGCAAAAACCTGACAACCAGTCTGTCTCATATTAAGTAGGTTTCCCTTGTGCCACCACAAAAGATATGAAATGACCTCCATGGATCGTGCCTAGGTGCCTATGACCCTGTCACCTGTTCACCAGTTGTCATTTCTTGAACCTCTTTTGCTAGGTACCGACCACTGCATACTTAGAAAAACCTTCAAGACCTGCCTGATGTTCTGAAGATGTTCTGAACGTGTAATGGATTAGATTCTAATGCTTGACAATTTTCCTGCTTTTAACAACACATAACCTTCAAGAACTGATTGTTCACTTGCGGCCTAATATGGAGATTCCACCCCTTGATAGATGCCACTGTAGATGAAGATAATCAATGTTTTTACTTCACCCGTCAGTGGCGCTGATGTAAAGGTTGATTGGCGTATATAATATAACATCATATGCATTGACTCTGAGTAAAAGAAAAATTAATGTTTTATCCAATCAGAGCAGTGAGATCTGAGTACAAACACAACAGTAAATTAACCACTGTCTGCCACCAATCTTTACATGTAAACCATTCCCCACATTTGGGATTTTATACAGAACACACTTTGCTACTCTAGTGATGTTTTTCCATAAACGCACAAATTGGCAAGTGTGTGAATCGTCAGACCACATGACACAGCACATTATTCTTTGGTATTCTTTGGTCTGCTAGGGTAGATCATTTCCACGCTACCTATAGAAGTGCATTGTGAGATTGGAGTTTTACATTTTGGCTCTGACCACCACTACACAATGGCAGGCTCCCAAAACAGTTTACTGTATAGAGAACAGGACATTGTTAGGGCAACCAGGAAAACAAAGTAAGGAGTAAGCTTAATGTTAAACCCAGTTCACATGAGTTCACACCCCGGCCACCACCCCTCTTCTAACCTCAGACCCAATGTGTCGAAAAAGAGATGGATGATAAATCTATGCACAACAATACACAGACGTGAGTCATGAGAGAAATGAAAACAGCAGAGGCTCTGAAGAGTTTGCTATATGCCCCAAAACCCCTCCAGAAAGAAAGGTTGGGAAATACCACTTGCCACAAAACTTTGCTTCTTCTGCATGTCCTCTTTTGCTCTCTCGCTCTCTCTTTCTCTCTTGCACACATACATAGAACCACATCTGATCTGACAACGATCAACACAAACAGACAAGTGCTATAAATTGTAAGCATTTTCTGTCAATTACATGCACAACCCGTCCATTGAACGCTATGTGGTGAATCGTTCGGGCCGAAATCTGTGGACACTTCCATTACCTTGAGTATTTCCACTGTAACGAACGACTATTGTACGGCATAAAGAAAGGCCTTATTAGGAACAAGGGTTTCTGTGGTTTACACATGTCAGAGTCACTGCTACGTTAAGAGTGGTCCAATGCCCCAACAGCGGATCTGTGGTTACTTGTGAAGGGCTATATAACGAACAAGGATAAATTATTGTTTGCATCTAAGGCCAAACATGTGCAGGGGTTTTGCGCAGACCAGATATGTTCACTTAGCTTCCAAGTAGCTTCCCTCAAATCCAAGATGAGTCTTTAGGGTGTGCGAGTCTGAAACCACAGTTACGCTAGGCGATTTGTACCCTGATTTTAGCCCCAAATCTCAGTCTGGCTGAGTTTGTGGTGGTTGGCTCTAGTCTGCAGATTTTTCCTCAGTAGGAGTCAACAGTTGGAGAGAGAACCAGGTAGTGAGTAAAGGGTGCAGACTCTGATTTATGGCCTCTTGATCGTGTTTCAGACCAGTCAAAGTATATCAAGCATTTGATTTTTTTATTGTAATCTACTAGTGTATACTGGTCAGAAAATCTAAAGAGGTCCCATTAATAATAGAAAAGTTTAGTTTTTAGGCAGTGTCTATTTGCTGTGCTGCTAGTACATGTCCAATACTGAAGCACTGTTTAAGGTGGAACTGAAATTCGTATAAGAAGCCAACATCTAGCTCGTAGCATATTCCTTTAGTATGTGCTGTATTCACCTCTAACTCCCTCTGCAGTCTCTACAGATCATGCTAACTTTGTCTTCCCACCCACAACATCAACCACAGAAGTTTCAAAGAGTATTCAGTTCAGGCTGAAGTTGTGTAGTGTATGACCCGTAGTTGTTTAGTGCGTAATGGACAATTTTTCATTTGCCATATAAATCAGGAAAACTCAGTCAGGAAGGTTCATGTCTGAGTTGAGTCTTGGAGGTGTGAGTCTGAGTTGAGTCTTTGGGGTGCAAGTCTGAGTTAAGTCTTTGGGTGTGAGGCTGAGATTAGTCTCTGGGTGCTAGTCCAAGTCGAGTCTCGAGGGTGCAAGTTCAAGTCAAATGTCTGGAGTATTAGTCGGAATTCAGCCTCTAAGGTGCGAATCCGATTTGACTCTTTGGGGTGCGAGTCTTGAGAGCGGAGTCTTCGGGTGCGAGTCTGAGATTAGTCTCTGGGTGCTAGTCCAAGTCGAGTCTCAAAGGTTGCAAGTTCAAGGCAAATGTCCAGAGAATTAGTCAGAGTCGAGTCTTTGGGGTGAGAGGCTGAGTTTAGTCTCTGGGCAGTGATTCCTCATCAAGTCTTGAGTTGCTGGGATGCGAGACTTAAGTCGAGTCTCTGGGGTGTGGGTGAGAGTCTGAGTCTAAGTCTCTGGGTCATGCGTCTCATGAGTCTCTGTTTTTCTGTGAATGTTTGTGTCATTATGAACATGTGTATTAGTGAATTACACACCTGACAGAATTAGACTGAATGACTCATTAAGCCTCTGATTCAGATCCTTCAAGACAAGGCTGCCATTAATCATGAGCAGGACTCCTACTTTACTCCACTGCTCTGCTTTATGGATTTAAATGCACTCACGGCTTTACGAGGGTCTGGGGAGGCCTGATTAAAGTGAACAGACCATGCAATCTGCAGTGCTTTAATAACTTAATGTAACACAGAGACGGGTCGTTACCGCTTCCCTCTGTTCACTCTCTCCTTCTCTCTCTCTCTCTTTGCCTCCCTGCTGTGTTACAAATCTGCATTATATTCTGCTGTTGGAGAAACTGATGATTTACGTGACTTAGCTTTTCTGTTCAGGGGATTTGAGCTTTAGTGGACCTCCGTCTCATCCTCAACTCTCCAACTCATCCCAAAAGTGCTGGATGGAGCACCAACCATCATCCCAGAAATCACAGCTCCACTGCTCCACTATAGCTCACGTCTGGCATTAGGTATGGTGCCAATAGGTTCATGTTTATCTGCTACAGAGAGTCCTATTCTATTGGCAGTACTTCTCTACAGTGACTAGACAAGCTGAGTATGTGCATTGACTTATCTGTATCAGCAATGGGTGCAACTTAAAGCAGCTGAATGCATTCATTAGAAGGGGTGTCCACAAATATTTGGACATACAGTGTAGGTCTGTATTTTCCACCTTTTGGCCACATTATGTACATGGGAAGCAAGTTGCTGACAATGATGTTTTATTATTGATGTTATTAACAATTATTTATATTGTTGCAGAAATAGTAACTACTATGAAACTAATGTGTAAGTTCTGTAGGTACAAGAGTGGGGAACTATGTGGGGACACACACAGACTCTTATAGTTTAAGAGGTTAAAGGCATCCATGAAGTCAAACAGTCTTTCTGATTATCATTCATCAGTCTCTCTCTCTCTCTCTCTCTCTCTCTCTCTCTCTCTCTCTCTCGCTCTCTCTCTGCATATATCAATACAAAACCCCAGCTGAACTCACAGACACACAGAGTAAAGACACGTACGTAGTGTGTATGTGTTTGGCTTGGCTTTACTTGCCTCTACCTCAGACTAAATGCACAGAATGAATCAAACAATGCCTGAGACCCTTCTGGCTCGCTTAAAGAGCAAATATACAATAACACATGAGACAATATACAAATGTAATATTTTTACTTCATTGTATTTATTTCTTTTTTCCAACATTTTTCTCCATTTCCCAAGTGATGAATCTCCACCCAGTACCTTAAGGATAAGCTAAAGTGCCATAACTAGCCAGCTCTTGTGGCTGCGTGCAATCAGATCCTCACAGCATTTACAGCCCAAGTCTATACAGTCCACATACGGAAAGTAAGCTGTAAAAACAGATGGGTTTGAATTTACTGTTCACAAGAACAAACTCATTTACACATCCCCGCCCATTCAACCTTCACAGTTTATCCTCACCCACTCATACTGCAGTTATTAGGCCCCGTCCACAAATATCCAGGTATTTTTTCAAACAGAGGTTTCTGTCTGTGTTTTGGCCTCCCATCACAAAAAACTTTTTTCAAAATATTTTTGAACTTTTTAACTTTTTTCAAGATTTTTCAAAAACGTCTCAAAAGGTGGAGATCTTTGAAATCTCTGTTTTCAGTGTTGTCGCATGGATGGGGAAAAACGCTGATGTCACAACGCATGCATGTTTCTGGCTGAATCTCAAATACCTTCATACTCCCTATACAGTGAACAAAATAAGTCATTAGGCTACAACATCTACACGCAGACAGCACTAGATTTCAGATTTTCAGATTTCGTCCACATAAGGTTAAGGTATGTTTTTACAAGAGATATGATAAAAGATTAAAGATTAACCTAAAGATTTTTCAGGTTTAGGCATCATCTCTTCACATGGTGCTCTAGGTCACTTTGTGTCTCATTATATAGAGAGCCATGACTGTTCTGAACCTTTTGACATAATACATGGATATTATCTAATATGCAAGTGCAAATTTAAGAAGATATGTAAAAACAGAGAAAATGTCCCTAATTAAGTCCAAAATGTCCCTAATTAAGTCCAATTAAGACCCTGTAAACATAAATTATTAATTAATTATTACTGTTGGAACATGCTGTTGGACCTTCAACGTCGGAACTCCAATGTAGTATTTAGTTTTTTTTTTTTATTGGTTTGATTACTCACGAATGGGCTCTTTAATATAAAATCACATTATTTCTGTCCTCAGACACGAAGCTTTGAAAGCTTTGAACTGGGCTTGGAGGGTTTGAGGCTACGAACCCTGTCGGGTACTTATAGACGTTCTGGTCACGCTGCTTCTCATGCAATAGTAATTGGAATCAGAATCAAGAGGCTTAAAGGAAAGGCACGGACGTCTACTGTTTGCGAAACGGAGAAAGAAAGGGGGAAAAAAGACCACAAGTCAGGGAATACTTCCCGCCACAGTCCCTCTTCCACTGAATCCAGCCGCGTTGAATGAGACGTGAACAGTGTTGTGGAGTTAAGCTGGACAGTAAGCAGATGCTTCCCTCCGTCCGTCTCCAAGCTCTCGTTTAATGTAGCGCTTGGACTGAGAGATGGAGGTCTGATAGCGCTGCTGAAGTAAGAGCTGCTCTGCTTTTGCTCTTGCTCTGGGAATGACCTTCGAATGGGCTCTGACACAAAACGGGCTGGGCACGCCAGATAGAGGTTAGAGGAATCAAAGGCTGAGTGTGTTCCAGCAGACTTCAGAGCACACTTCACACACGAGACCTTGTACTCTTAAGAGAGGATATGATTAGAGGAGTGGTGCAGGAGCTTAGATAAAGAACAATAAGGATAAAGCGCATTTTCTTTTTTACACTTTCTCTAAAGCCTTTAAAGCAACATTATGTAGCTTTGTTGTCTTAAAGTGGCAGCTTCAAAGTCAGGCCACTGCTTCACTTACTTGCAAAAAGGAGAATAGCATCTCTATCATGGCTATTCCAGGCTCAGCATGCTACTAACTGCACTATGTCACTGTAAAGACACTCCTAAGAATCATATTTGTGTAATATCCTCTGCTATTACTCAACCTTGTCAGCCCACATGCTTCCTTCACTTCAGATGCCGGGGCTGTAACTCGCAGCACGTCCAAAAAAGCGTGTCTTTTAGTGGTGGCTCAAAGGGTGAATTCCACTTCCCAGACTGTAAGGGGAGCCAGAGAGCAGGGAATACCAATTCTCAATAATGCTGCTCCAAATCTCCATAAAACAACTAAGCTTTTGGATTAGACTCAGAACTGTATCTTTCAGCTTGTTCAGAAATGCAAGTGTAGAGTGTGTCCTTTCGGGGTGGCTCAAAGTGGTATATATATATAATGCAGAAAATTGACCCTTTAAGACTGCTGTTACTGTTATAATTATACAGAACATGTTACCTTTAACATTATAATTTTTATTATAACATTTCCCAATTAGGGACAGTCTATATGTTTATATATGTTGTCTATATAACTCTACAGTTATATAACTTCTGACAATAAACAGCCTAATACAAGTCCATAATATCTTTCAAACCAGGCGGTAATTAGAGGCAAAGAAGGGCTAGGGATAATAATTAACCGAAACCGACATTCAGAACCTCTAATCGACATAATCTTGCCCATGTAGATTTTTCTAAATTCTGTTATTATATATATATTTTAATTCTGTTATCATGGAAGCACCTTTTATTTAGCTTATATAATCGCTTATTAATAGTAATTGAGGTAAAATGTTTATTAATTGTGATACTGATTTCAGGATATATCGCGCAGCACTAAGACAAAGCATAAGGGGTCTTACCTGAGACATGTGCCGGTCTGGCCTCCAGCTCTGACACACGGGTACTCCACAGTTATAATCTTACTGTCTGGACACTCTTCTCTGTACAGAACAGAAAAAATATATTTTATCAGTGTATATAATATTCTTTATCCTCACCATTTGGTCTTCGCTAGCTGCATAATTTCCATAGATACTACACACTGATCCTGAGTTGGCCTGAGTTTGGGCAGCAGAGGTTAGCCGCTGTTGAGAGAACTGAAATGGTCAGAGCAGGACTAATTACTGAAGAGGTCAAAGAGCACAAATCTAATGATGTGCTGCACTGTGAAAGATCTAAACTGCATCAAACAAAGAATTCACACACAGATTCACTTTCGTAATGCAAACAGTCACTGCCTGATTGTTTGCTCATATTTTTAATAAAGCTTTATACAACAGTTACTTCTGGCCTCTCCTTTAGAGAAGTGTACTGTTATTTGGCCACCACAGCCCTTTTTTTTCACAAACTCTATATCACCCCGCTGAACGCTGTCGCTATAGATCTTATAATGATCCAAGACGTAAAGTAAATGCCCTGAAATGCAACTATAAGGATTAAAACAAGAACACACAGTAACACAATACAAAACAAAATAACTGTCTGTGGCACAATGAGTTTAATTCTAGATCTATAAGGAGCTTAAATTAATGCTAACAATGCTTTTTTCATTGCTCAATTTCTTTCTTTCTTACCTTATTGATTTTCTGAACTGATGTATTAAAGCAACAGAATACGTGAGGTAGTGTATCATTGTGTAATAACAGTGCGGCTATGATTAAATACTGTACAGGTACATCGAATAGACAGAGATTTGTAAACGCACAGCCTAGTTTCTATACGGGTATGTGAGTGGTGTGTTTTGAAAGTGTTAGAATATTTAATTGCTGCTTCTAACATTACTTTAATAAAGCGAGGAAACTTCAGCATTCCTTGATAGGGGCCTTATTACACATTTCCACCCAAATATTAAGTGTAGTAAGATTGGTCTACATTGTGATTCTTCACAATTGATTCTGCAACTGATGCGCACTGCAATCAGTTGACAAGCTGGATCAGGTGCGTTGAGTCTAAGGAATACTGAAAACCATACTGTGCACCATCTAACTTATACAGTGCTTCCCTTGGAGATCAGGGACTGAGTTGTGGAGAACATTGCACAAACACCATTAAAAACCCTGAAGAAGCTGGAAAGCTCCACAATGGAGATTAGAGACCACTTTAAGCTGTATACTCCACAGAGCTGGGCTTTATTGAAGTGTGGCCAGAAAAAGCCATTGCTTAAATTAAAAAAGCCATTGTGGGACACTCCACAAACATGTGGAAGAAGGTACTTTGGCCAGATCAGACAAAAATGGAATGGCCTAGTCAATACCAGACCTCAATCCAACTGAGAATCTGTGGTATGACCTAAAGACTGCTGTCCACTAACAGAACCCATCCAACCTTGAGGAGCTGGAGCAGTTTTGCCTTGAAGAATGGGCAAAAATCCCAGTCAATAGATATGCCAGACTTATAGACACATACCCTAAGAGACTTGCAGCTGTAATTGCTGCAAAAGGTGGCTTTACCACTAAATAGTAAGAAAGCCAATGGGGGGTGAGTACATTTACCAGGCGCTGTATCCACCACCTTCCACAGAAGAGGCCCTGCACCTGTGGTTAAAGGTGCTTAAATTCAAACGTCCATACGTCTGCTCTTCCCATTCTGTGGAGGAGAAACCAACACCAGAACATCCTTACCCAATCAGGGGTTTACCCTGCAGCAAGAGCTTTAGTGAGGTCAGAATGTTGGATGAACACCACCGCACCTCATCCCCAACTCTTCAACCCATCCCAAACGTACTGGATGGAGCTCCAACCATCATTCCAGAGAACACTGTCTACGCCTACTGCTCCACAGCTCGATGCTGGGGGCCTTATACACCTCAAGCCCATGCCTGGCACTAGGAGGCCAGTGGCAATAGGGTCATGTTTATCTGCTCCAGTCATACACTGCAGGGAATACTTCTCTACAGGGACTAGACAAGCTGTGTGTATGTGTGCAATTGCACATCTGTGTCAGCACAGAGTACACCTTAAAGTAGCTGAATGCATTTATTAGAAGGGGTGTCCATAAAGATTTGGACATGGAAGTGTATTTCTATATTATAAGCATAATAAACCTATAGGTCTTCTGAATGTTATAGGTAATGTTGAAGATGGTAAAGCAGTGGTAGCTACATTCTGGAGATGCTTCTCTTAAAGGTATAATATTATTCATAGTCATTTGGTGTAAAGACCAAGATGTTTTAAGCAGATATATCTTGAGATAATTATCCTGAGAACAACTTGAGATAAAAGTCTTGTGAAATTATTCTGCGATAAATACCTTGAGATAATTATCATAGAAAAAATATTAAAAGAAAATTATCCTGAGATAATGTAAAAAAAACAAATATGTCAAGATAACTGGAGATAATTATATTGAGATAATTATACTCAGAAAATTTTGACAAAAATAAAGTCATAACTACAGTCATCTTTGACAAGAAACCTTGAAAAAACATGAAATAATATCCTGCAATAAATAATATCTTGATATATATATATATATATATATATATATATATATATATATATATATATATATTATAACTGAATGCATTAATTAGAAGGGGTGTCCATAAAGATTTGGACATGGAAGTGTATTTCTATATAATAAGCATAATAAACCTATAGGTCTTCTGAATGCTATAGGTAATGTTGAAGATGGTAAAGCAGTGGTAGTTACATTCTGGAGATGCTTCTCTTATAATATATAATATAATATAATATTAAGGTATAATATTATTATTATAGTCATTTGGTGTAAAAACTTTCTGTGAGGGAGCTTTCAGCACTAAACCACTCTGAATGGCTTTGGTTTCAGCTTAATAATTTAATTTATTATAATAATTTTATTAATTTAATTAACACTGTCCCACAAACCTGTCAGAGAGAGAGAGGGATGCAGATGAACAGGAATGGCAGCAGATGAAAGAGGAGGGAGGTTAACAGGGGGTTAAAATCATGGTGAAAAGCCACACATACGACATTTAGGGTCAATAACTTTCAGAGGTTTAAGCTTCCAACGTCAAAGTGTATCTGCTCGTTTACTCAAGCAGAACTGAGAGCCTGTTCCCATGACTTAGGCAGGAGATTAGCACAGCGGAGCCAGCCCTCAGACACCACTAGCTGGCTACCACCCTCAGACAGAAAGCTGGTGAGGAGCTACTTCAATGGGGAGAATACAATTACACTGAAATGAAGGGGTTTCTGTTCAATGACATTTACAATAAATAAAAATGAGCTACTAAAAAACGGACCTGAGCACACAGCAGGAGGCAGGGGAGCCTCCAGCATCTCCCAGCATAAGAGCTGAGGTTTCCCAGGCTCTGTTTTAGGCTCATTTGGGACACATCAAAGCAGGTCAGCACCTCGCGCAACACGGGGGAGCGAGACTGAGCCTAAATAAGGAATTAAATAGAAGTGTAAAATAACTAGCTACTGAAACTGTCCTGAAACTGTGGTTTACACAGGCGATCGTCACACACACACGCACACACACACACACACACACACACACCTTTACGCAGCTCTTACCTGTCGGCGCTGGCGGAGGGGCACGTGCGGAGCGAAAACACACCGAAGAGAAGAAACGTCGCGAGAGACGGGCGAGGAAGCCGGGGCATGACTCTCTCTCTCTCTCTCTCTCTCTCTCTCTCTCTCTCTCTCTCTCTCTCTCTCTCTCTCTCTCTCTCTCTCTCTCTCTGAGCTACTGGAGGTTAATTAGGGATGGATTTCTGATTAATTACGCATTCATTAAAGCGTCTTTAGCCTAATTAGACAGGGAGTTATCTATGTTCAGTGTCCGCGAGCTGAACCTCCTGCTGCTGAAGTTGTGCTGAAACTCCGCGTCCAGCTGATCAGGACGCCGTGACGTCAACGAGCCCACTGCGATGACGACAGAAAAGGGCCACAGGGGGCGCTACTGAGCGACGGGGGAAATAACGGTACCTGCATTTCCATCCTGGCTTCTGATGTATTTCAGCTCCTTTTCTTCGAGAAGGATCCTCTTGGTTTTCTTGTTCTTTTTTATTCAAGTCAAGAAAAATGGGACCTATAATGGGTACAAAATGGGTACAAAAAATACATCCTTCCTGGAAAATCACCTGAGATTTGTTTTTCTCAAATGAATCATTTCGAGATCATTTATTTTTCTATAGATAATCATTTTTACATATCTTAAGATAATTATCCTGAGATATTATTTTGGATTATTAGACATTGTAATATCAGAGCACCTCTGGAAACATGTTTTAAGCAGAGTTATTTTGAGATAATTATCCTGAGAACAACTGGAGATAAATGTCTTGAGAAAATTATTCTGTGATAAATACCTTGAGATAATTATCATAGAAAAAATATAAAAAGAAAAATATCCTGAGATAATGTAAAAAATATGTCAAGATAATTATATTGCGATAATTATTCTCAGAAAATTTTGACAAAAATAAATTTAAGATGACTGTTGTCATAACAACAGTCATCTTTAACAAGAAACCTTGAAAAAACATAAATATTTTGAGATAATTTTGAGAAAAGTTCTAAGAAAACAATCTTGAGATAATTATTCAGATAAAATGATGTCTAGATAATTCTTGAGATAATTATCTCTAGATCTCTCTTAGCTCTGATACAGTAAAAATGTCAATAAAACAAAAAAAATCCACCCTTTAGTCAAAAGCCTATGTGTTTTTTCATGCCCTTTGCGTGCATTTTCTTCATTCTTCATTTTTTTCACATTTCTAAATGTATTTTATAATAATAAATAGTTTAAACATATATAGGCAACATCCAAAACACACAAAAAATGAAAGAGACATTGACTTTGGTGCTGTGGTTGTACATCATGCCATGAAAGTTGTATAAGGGCAATATATCTAATCCCTAAGCCTGCTTTGCCTGTAGATGACCACCTGGCAATACAGAAGAGCAGCCACAGGACACAAACAGATGGTGTAAGTTGGTTTGAGTAACAGTCATCTTCCCAATGACACTGCTTTACTTCTGCATTAAACCAGATGGTCCTGTTCATGATCTTCGAGCTGTCCAGTGCCAAACCCAAACCTTAATTCTCAACCCTATAACCAAACACTCGTAATCCTCCCACCTCCTACATAACCCTCACTCCTCTGCACCAAACACACTATATAAAAAAAAACTATTCTTTCATTCCTGCGCAAATAAATACATGAAGAATTATTATTAAAGGACCACAGCTGTAGAAATGGAGGGCCTTTGGTTCATTATTGCTGACCACACTAACCAGACTGCTTTCAGTTCCCACGCTTTTCTGCTGCTCAGTTTGTCCAGTTTTTGTTTCTGGGGTTTTATTTCTTTTCTTTTTTTTTGTCAATTTTAACTTTAGCCCTGATAAATGTGTTTCCCATAGAAGGCTGTGGGCAAAGCCAGCTGCGAATGCAGTAAATGCTCACGCTCGCTTGCTCACACACACACACACACACACACACACACACACACACACACATGAAACTACTAAAACATCTATATACTGTATATCACTGCTGTCACGCAAAAACATTGTATCCCCAAAAATGTCAACTTTACAAAAGGAGGAAAAAACCTGCTTTACCTTCAATGGACGTCAATGTAAAAGATTCAAATCCAAAGCATCTTTGAGCATTTCTATTGGTCCATTCATCGTGACATTTTACCGCAATGAGTAAAAATGGAGATGCATTTTTACATGACAGTAATTGATTATAGAACTCATATGCTACACATATTCCCTTACCCAACAACCCTGTGTACCAGGTATGGCTGTTAGCTGTAGCTATATCCAGTTTTACTGACAGTTTTACTGACAACCTACTATATAAAACCATATGCTACATGTAACCATGGCAACTCAAAGAAACATCTGGGTGCTTATACGTTTTTTTTTTTGTTTTGTTTTTTGCCTGATTATAGAGTTCCTAAATATATGTATAACATCTTTTGTAAATTTTATTTGATATATTTTGGCTGGGGTGAAAAATGCTCAATTGCGGTTGTACCAGTTTATTTACAACCCTGTTATTTAGCCTTATAAAAGGCTTGTGAAGAAAATAATAAGCTCTGCTTTAATTGGCTTCTTTACACCACTGCAACTGCTCACAGGAGCCATGTAGCATAGCATAGCATACTATAGCATATCATAGCAGGACTTTAGCAGTCTCATTGTCCTCTCAGTGTCCTCTCAGTGCTGTAGTGCTCAGTTAGTTAGCTAATTAGATTGTTGCCAGTCAGCTAGTATTAGTTTTTGGCCAAGTGTGAGTACCTGCTCGCTTCCCCAGCTTTAGTTTCATCACATCCCAAGTTTCAGTTACACTTCTGCGAACACTGGCATTGGAAAAGACGTGGTCATGTTGGCCTGGTTTACATAGCAACCTGTTTTCCAGTAACTAACCCTAGTTAGGCAGTGATGTTCATGCTTGTCTTCGACTAGCAGATCAAACTGACTAAACAGATGAAACCTCATATTTACATTTCAGTTCAGTTTTACTGTGTTTTCGCTAGTGGGCTGCTGTTTGTGTTCGGGGGCGTGAGTATAATGAAGAGTCAAGACTTTAATGTAACAGTTTCAGAGTTTTGGAATTGGCTCGTTTTACAGCTCTGTTTTGGTGATGTCGGATTTTCTTTTAAATGAGGACACAACAGTGTGTCCCGTACATTTACTGAACTCTCATTATTATATAATTATACTATGCCAAGGTAAATCCAGTTTTTCATTCACAGACATCTTTAAATGAAGAGTTTGCACTGTGCTAGCAGTAGCTGGGAAGGTGATTAATGAAATTAAGAAAGAGAGAATTTAGGTCATATCAGTAAAGCTTCCCACCAACACCACTGAACAACTTGTGGGAAACCTTGGGGATATTAAAGACTGCATTTTAAAGTGTTTGGCCGGTGCTGTTTGCTGTTCCGCCAGTTGCTGTGGGGTTCCGATTTTTACGATTGCTTATAGTTTACAGCAGCGTCTGAGGGTGAACTTATTGCTAGAACATGGGAGGAATTCAGGCTGCAGTTTTCCAAATATTACACAACACGACCCCTTCCGATAAGGGCCGGAACGATGATGAATTAGCATTTCTGAGATTGACAAAAGTGCTTACAGCCGCTTCCCACATTGGGTAGCTATCAATTTCGCTAATGTCTCTAGAGTGACCTCTTCAGCCAAAACTGTCAGAGAAAGACGTACAGCTGGCGAACGCTGTGAAGCAAGTCTGGCGCGTGTGTTTCCCCCTTTGTCTGACATTTATTGCAGAAATGCGGCCTTGATGCATGATGGGTCACATCGCTCAGCAGCGGCAGAACGCCCAACTATCTCATCCAAGCATGTACTCGTAAACAAAACGACATGAAATTATTTATTAGCAAACACAGGAACAGGAAGGAATGTGACTGTGCTTGGGTTGGAGAGGGCTGTGTTCCAATTGCATACACTGAAATAGAGAGTTGGTTTCCCCTTTATATATAACAGCAGTTTTGTCTATTTATCTATAAGAATATTTGTGAGGTCAGGCACTGAGGTTGGACAAGATGGTCTGGCCTGCAATGTCTGTTGTAGTTCATCCCAAGGGTTTTCGATGGGGTTGATGTCAGGGTTCTGTGCAGGCTGGTCAAGTTCTTTCACACCAAACTCACCCAATCAAGCCTTTATGGACCATTGCTTTGTGTATTGGGGTACAGTCAGACATGCTGGAACAGATTAGGGCCTTCCCCGAAATGTTTCCACAAAGTTGAAAGTGTACAGTTGTCAAAAATGTCTTAGTATGATGAAGCATTAACATTTACCTTCACTGGAACTAAGGGACCTATAGGCCAACCCCCGAAAATCAACCCCATAACATTATCCCACCTCCACCAAACCGGCACAGTGCACTCAGGTCAGGCAGGTAATGTTTTACAGGCATTCACGAAATCCATCAGACTGCAAGGTATGTACAAACCGGATTCCCTTGACCCTTACGCACAGCGATTGTTCCAGATTCTCTGAATCTTTTGATGATGTTAAGCACGGTTGATAATGATAACTTAAAAGTCTTTGCGCTGGGTAACACCATTCTGGTATTGCTGCACTATCTTTCTGCGCAACAATGGTGGAATTGGTGATCCTCTTACCATCTTGGCTTCAGAGAGACACTGACACTCTGAGAAGCTCTTTTTATACCCAATCATGTTGTCAATTGACCTAATTAGTGTTAATTGGTCTTCCAGCTGTTCGTTATATGCTCAATTTCTTTTTTCCAGCCACTTATTGCTATTTGTCCCAACTTTTTTGGGATTTGTTGACGCCATGAAATTTTGAATCAACATATTTCTCCTTTAAAATGTTACATTTACTCAGATTAAACTTTTGATCTGTCATCTATGTTCTATTACGAATAAAATATTGAAATTTGCCATCTCCACATCATTGCATTCAGTTTTTATTCACAATTTGTTTAGTGTCCCAACTTTTTTGGAATCCGGTTTGTACATGTGATAGGGGGAGAGTACTATAGAGTGGGTAGGCAAATTGCTTATCTAGATTGGGCAGGACACATGGGGGGGGGGGAGCATATATATACATTTAACCAATAAACAATAGAACAATTATGTGTTATTGTTAAATAAAAAATAGATATATTCAAAAATCCACTGCAGAGACCTAAAAGTACCTGTAGTTGCAGAAACACTCAGCTTTACACATTTTGTTAGCAGTCAATTAGGAAACGGATCCTTATTTTCCTGGGCTGATATTTTTCTGGGTCCAAGCACTGATTCATTGGCTTCCAGTGTCTTGAGTTTGATTTGAATTTGGAGTACAGCCTTCAAGGCCCTGCTGTGACAGATACCGCATGTGGATGGACTCTTCCAAACTGTTGTCACTACAACTTCATTACTATGATTTGGTCTTCAGCTTGGCACATAAAGCTACAACAGTTGTGTTTTCATTTAAGGATCATTGGCAAACATCTCTCTCTTGCTCTCTCTCTCTCCCCAAAAAAAAGGTTCCGATCAGACAGTCAAATTCAGCCCCACGTGTAAGGAAAGTACACCTACATGCAGAATACAAGAAACGAAACATGTGAGCTACAAAGAGAGAGGACTGCATGTCTGCATACGGGCTACTCTTTGCTCCTACAGTACTGCAGCTTGTGCTGATCTAGTTCGTGGTTTTAGAGGAACACACTACCTTCCCATATGCCGCAGGTGCAGAGATCAGAGAGGGCAAGCGGAAGAATCCCGTCGGCTTCCGAAAAACAAAGTGTTTAGAGTTTGAAAAGTTTCAGACCGGAACCAAGAGTCTCCACAGCTGTTGAGAAGAAAGTTCAGGGAGCTGAACAAGGGTAACTTGAGTTCTGCTTAGAAAGAACAACACTAAAATAATGATGCTGCACTGTGAAACAGAGACGTTTTGACCACTCGAAGAAATACTCTAGATTGAAAATGGAAATTAGAATAGAAATGATTGGACAGATGCTTCAGCACTTGCCTAGTGGTTTACGAGTCTAAGAGTTTTCTGTTGTTTTTAGTACAAAGTCAAGTCAAGTCTCAGGTCTTTGGGGCACAAGCCAGAGTCAAACCTCAAGTCTATGAGGTGCAAGTCCAGGTCAAGTCTCAAGTCTTTGGGGTGCAAGTCCAAGTCAAGTCTCAAGTCTTTGGGTGCAAGTCCAAGTCAAACCTCAAGTCTTTGAGGTGCAAGTCCAGGTCAAGTCTCAAGTCTTTGGGGTGCAAGTCCAGGTCAAGTCTCAAGTCTTTGGGGTGCAAGTCCAAGTCAAACCTCAAGTCTTTGGGTGCAAGTCCAAGTCAAACCTCAAGTCTTTGGGGTGCAAGTCCAAGTCAAGTCTTAAGTCTTTGGGGTACAAGCCAGAGTCAAACCTCAAGTCTTTGGGGTGCAAGTCCAAGTCAAGTCTCAAGTCTTTGGGGTGCAAGTCCAAGGCAAGTCTTAGGTCTTTGTGGTACAAGCCAGAGTCAAACCTCAAGTCTTTGGGGTGCAAGTCCAAGTCAAGTCTCAGGTCTTTGGGTTACAAGCCAAAGTCAAACCTCAAGTCTTTTAGGTGCAAGTCCAAGTCAAGTCTCAAGTCTCTGCAATTAGAATCTGAGTTTAGTCTTGTTTCTCTGGGGTTCAAGTCCAAGTTGAGTCTACTGTATAGTCCCTGCAGTGACTCAAGACAGTATTTTCCCAATAGTTTGGGAATCTAATCATCTCAGTGTTTAGGAATATCAGCTGTTTTGTACGTAGTCACAGTTGCAAAAGTAATTGAAAAATTTTCTGATAAGCAGTCCAGTTTCCTTATCCCTTATTATTTCATGTCAAATTACTGAGATAAATGGTCTGGAATTGATACCAATAAAATTGAAAATTTTATTTGGATTTGGTAGCTGTTCACAGGAACTCCTAATATGCGAATCACATCATTAGACTGAAAAAACAACCCTTTGAATTACTTTTGAATCACAAACACTGCAAATACTTATGGACCTGTTTTTATTTAATATCTGAGCAAACTAACTTACTTTAATGCTACTTCAGCCTCAAATCCCTGCTTGACTATATAATGTCACAGGCCTGATTGGAACGTCTTCATCTTGTACATTAACAAGGCTAGAAATCATTCCACTTCCCATAACACACACAAAATATCATATATTTAACCCACAGTTTTCCAGACAGCCCAAAAGAATGAAGACCTCACTTTCCATATAATGCCTCAGTGGGCCTGTATCATCTTACATATGATCGATGGAGCATATTTCAGCAATATTATGGTGTGCCAGAGGGGTGAAGGCTCCAGTTTATCCCACAGTAGCTTGAGAGGTCTCTATAGTCATGTCCTCGCATTGTGTGCAGAGTGAGCTGATTGAAAGGAGCACGGGCAACATCTGGATTTTGTCTTAAAGACAGTTCCGGTGTCAAATGTGAAACATACTGTTACGAGCACATCTGGATCAAAAATCTAAGTGCACATTTCTACTGGAATAAGATCTTCAACATGATCCTTAGTCTTTGTTACATACAAATATACAGTCATGTTTCTTTCTTGTGTTTTATTTACATATTTAAACATCTGGATAATTAATGTGCATTTGAGCAATATTGAGAGATGGTGACAATATAACTAAACACATACAGCTAAGGAAAAGTCTCTAAAAACTGTATATTGTAAAATATAATTAATAGAATTGGAATAAGGACAAAGTTTGGGACACCCCCACATTTATTACCACTCCAAGTAGCAATATCAGATGCAGCACATCACATCACTAGGTAGGATTTTGGAGGAACCTGGCTTATTTAAACCTCAGACATGTGTCTGGACGTCCTGGTCTGGTTCTGGCAAACTTTAATCTAGTCCTGATTCATTTTTTTAAAGTATATTCTTAGAATTTACAGTTACGCCCCTTTGGTTGGACTGATTTTTCCAGACATTTTCCACTGACTTCCATGTGGCCCTAAAATTAAAATTATTTTTTTCATTTCTTAGATTCTGAAGTTTTATTGGTTTTTGTTTCCTGCACATATATAGCAAAACCCCTCATTGTCTGATCCCTCACAGTCATTAAAGTGAAGTTAATATATAGTGTGAGCTGCAGCCACCTGTGCACGCTCTTTCCCTTTAGGACTGGAGCAAAGAAGTAGAGGACATCATTCATCAAAGCCAGTCCCAGTGCACTCATCCATCCTGCAGGCCTCTGTGCACAGAGTACCTCCAGTTTCAGCATAAGACAAGAAGAAACAGTATTAAATAACTGCAGTGTGAAAGAGAGACGTGGGAATCAGAGAGCTTCCGTGCCTGTGGGCAGCAACAGCAGAGGCCCGGATGAACTTGCTGTTATTGATGTTTTCCCACAGTATTTCCGGTGTGACATTTCGAGCTCAAGATAATTTAAAGAGAACCAGATCTGTTGGCTTTGGATTAACCAGTGCTATGATAATCTAGTTCTGAGTCCAACTTTAGAGAACTAGTTGAGCCTAACTGCACATTTCCTCCATTGTGGTCTCGTTAGTCTCTACCTACCCAAATGTAGTCAATCAGTCAAGACATGCTTGGTGTCTGAGGGATGCTTATTATTAGTCTTGCTCTAGAGCTGCAAAGCTCAAGTCAACCCCAACTTCACATGATCACCACCCTACCTCATTCCCAACTTCCCAACTCATCCAGCATCATCACAGTTCCACTGCTCTACAGCTCAATGCTGGGCTTTAAACCCCTCTAGCCTACATCTGGCATTAGGCAGCATGGTGCCAATAGGTTCATGTTTATCTGCCCCAGAGAGTCCTATTCTATTGGCAGTACTTATGTACAGGAACTAGACAAGCTGTCTGTATGTGTGCATTCGCACATCTGTCTCAGCAATGAGTGCAACTTAAAGTAGTTGAATGCTTTCATTAGAAAGGGTGTCCACAAACATTTGGACATAAATTTGTGGACGTGCATTTTTGTAATTATGCCATGCTTTCCCTTTTACTGTGTGCTCAGTTTCAGTTTGATTCAGCTGAGGTAGGCCCTTCTGGTTTTTCCATCTCTGTTTTGGTTATGTTGGAGAGTCAACAGTGTTTGGGGTTCTCGGTTTGTCACTTCAATGTACCAAACTCTCATTATAGAGGGTGAATTTACCTTATGCCAAGGTACATACAGATTTCCATTTTAGGATCCCTTTAAGCTGGTTTATGCTGGTGTGGTGCCAGTTGATCAGCGTGCCACTGTTCAGAACACAATTTTAAATGACAAATTACTGCAAACACATGAACAGCTGGTGCTGAATATGATCTCTGACATTACAGCGTGGAATATCTTTCTCATCAGCTCCTGACATTATCCATTAAGCAGAATACCTTTGGTTAAGAAAATCAGATTCAAGTTTAAATGTCATAACATGAAGAAATTTGCTCAAATTTCTCAGTGCAGCCTTAAAACACATGTCCTGCACAGCTTGCCCAGACTTCATGTCAACCTTAAATAAACTAAGCATGGCAATACTTCCTTTAAAGGGGGTGTCTGGCCTGAAATCTGCTCCAGAGAGCCCTATTCTATTGGCAGTACTTCTGTACAGGGACTAGACAAGCCGTCTGTGTATGTGTGCATTCGCACATCTGTGTCAGCAATGAGTGCAACTTAAAGTAGCTGAATGCATTGGTTTGGGGGGGGTCCTAGTCTAAAATTAGCCTTAATCAGCATCACATTACCCAGCGTCACTGGTTTGACAGAAGTCTTGATTTTTGTGTCCCAGCCATGTGGATCCATAAGTTTATCTGCTCTGCCATTATGTTTACTAAAGCCACAAGATACAGATCAGGCAGAATCACGAAAACCAGACAGAAAAGGAAGTTTTTATGGTGGATATGGAGTCTGGAGTGCAGTTGTTTCCTACCAATCAAAAACTTGAAAATAAAGAAGTGCGCCTCCTATTGGTATCTGTTTGTTTCTGTTCATTCTCGAACAATGTATTAGAGATGGAAAATTCAGGTCAAGTAAGTAAAAATCCGCCTGCAGGAGACAACGGCAGCTCTGCATTCAGTTAAAACAAAACTCTGGGTGGATTTTTACTTTCTGAACCTGAATTTGTCCATTAATGCAATGTATACATATTACCTTACATCCTTTTTACATGATCTACAAAGAAAAAGAAAACCTTTAATAAACTAGCTGAAAAAGTAGGACTTTAATAAATTATCTGAAGCAGTAGGCCTCTAATAAATTAGCTAAAGCAGTAGGCCTCTAATAAATTAGCTGAAGCAGTAGGCCTCTAATAAATTAACTGAAGCAGTAGGCCTCTAATAAATTAGCTGAAGCAGTAGGCCTCTAATAAATTAGCTGAAGCAGTAGGCCTCTAATAAATTAGCTGAAGCAGTAGGCCTCTAATAAATTAGCTGAAGCAGTATGCCTCTAATAAATTAGCTGAAGCAGTAGGCCTCTAATAAATTAGCTGAAGCAGTAGGCCTCTAATAGATTAGCTGAAGCAGTAGGTCTTTAATAAATTAGCTGAAGCAGTAGGCCTCTAATAAATTAGCTGAAGCAGTAGGCCTCTAATAAATTAGCTGAAGCAGTAGGCCTCTAATAAATTAGCTGAAGCAGTAGGCCTCTAATAGATTAGCTGAAGCAGTAGGTCTTTAATAAATTAGCTAAAGCAGTAGGCCTCTAATAAATTAGCTGAAGCAGTAGGCCTCTAATAGATTAGCTGAAGCAGTAGGTCTTTAATAAATTAGCTGAAGCAGTAGGTCTTTAATAAATTAGCTGAAGCAGTAGGTCTTTAATAAATTAGATGAAGCAGTAGGTCTTTAATAAATTAGATGAAGCAGTAGGCCTCTAATAGATTAGCTGAAGCAGTAGGTCTTTAATAAATTAGCTGAAGCAGTAGGTCTTTAATAAATTAGCTGAAGCAGTAGGTCTTTAATAAATTAGATGAAGCAGTAGGTCTTTAATAAATTAGATGAAGCAGTAGGTCTTTAATAAATTAGCTGAAGCAGTAGGTCTTTAATAAATTAGCTGAAGCAGTAGGTCTTTAATAAATTAGCTGAAGCAGTAGGTCTTTAATAAATTAGATGAAGCAGTAGTTCTTTAATAAATTAGATGAAGCAGCAGGCCTTTAGTAGGCCTGAAGCAAAGCTGCCCAGGCAGTTGAAACAACACTCTTGGGTAGATTTTTACTTTCTGGACCTGAATTTATCCATCTCTGCAATGTATCCATATTCAGTTACATCCTGTTTACTGGCATTATCTACAAAGCAGAAGCATTTAATAAACTGACATGAAGTTGATGATTTTTAAATGTAATAAAACTTTTTTTTACTGCTTTTTCCAGTTAAGCCCTTCAACACATGTCCCGACCCACAGATTGGAGCACAGCTTTCCCAACCTTTAATGAGCTAAGCATGGCAATTTGCCCTTTTTAAACCAACCCGTAGCATCATGTTCATTAAAACCATGTAAAAACATGAATTCGTTTTCTTTACAGAGTTATCCAGCTACGAAAAAACAGCTACGACGCTAACGCTATTACGAGTAAATAGCAAACAAATTGGACCACAAGCTGCAAAAGGAAGGCCGCAGCTTTTAACAAGGGTGGGTTTATGATGGTGGAAAGAGAGGTATGCGAGGAGGAACGGGTGGGAAGAGTTTGTTACGATCTCTAAAAGTTCCCACCCTGAAGTCGCACTGGGAAATGTTCTGTTTTACTGGTTAATTGCTTTGAACTGCCATTCAGAAGTCCAGTTCAGGGCAGAATGTGTGTGATGTCAACATGCGGTGGATATGATGAGGATCTTAAAGGTGCATATCATGAAATAATATATTTTTTTTGTTTCCCTTTTTATGGAAAGCGTACAGCCTAATTTAAATTCATCATGGGTGTCACACACTCCCAGTTTGGTACTGCCAATTAAGCCACCCATGCGTACCGCCCCAGCACTAGCAATGCTCCCGACACTAGGAGGGTAAGGACTTAACTTGTCTCCTCCAATTGAACAAAGCCAACCACCACCACCAGCTGACTTGCTGTAACGGTGGCTTCTACTACAGAACCATGCTGGAGTTCAGTGAGCTCTTTAGAAACACCCACTCTGTCACTAATGTGTGTAAGAGAGGCAGACTGCATGGCCAGGGGCTTGATTTTACACACCTGTGGCAATGGGACTGAATGAAACACCTGAATTCAATAAATAATGATGTGACCCAATACTTTTGTCCATTTAGTGCACACCTGGGTCATTGTGGATCATTTTTGGGGTCATTTTCGAACATTCATAGACATACATACAAAAATATGCTCAAAACACACACTCTGCAGGGCCAGCAGGAACTCATTTGGGGTTCACATGCTGGATTCCAGTTTTCATAACGTTTGATGAGATTCAGCCTCGCTGTTTACATCCGTTTTTGGGGTATGTGTGTTTACAGCACTTGGACGGGGAAAATGAGGAAGATGACGCACAAAACGAAGGACGTGTTACCAGTGATGAGATCTGGACGTTGATGTGTTGATGAGAGGGAAATTTTTATCTGTTAAATATTTATATTTCACTGTCACACAAACTCACGAGCCAGCAGTGCTGCTGGTGAGATCCAACTAATAAACTATGTGTAATTGACTTCATGAATTTACACATACCAGTAGTTGATGGACACAAAGGCTCAGTTCACACCTGGTGTTAATATGAGTCTCGAGTGATCCGATCATAGAAAATGGCCAAAACGCATAGCCGTCAGCACACCTGGCATTTCAAATTTGTCTTCTGCAGCTGTTTATATCATTTATACACATGCAGGACACACACACACACACACATATATATATATATATATATATATAGAGAGAGAGAGAGAGAGAGAAATGTGAGTCGTGTCTCGGTAATCTATTTCATGTGCAGAGCTTATTTACTCTGGACTCATTTACTGGCTCTGAAGGAAGAGCTGAAGTTTCAATGAACTTTTCCAATATTTTCTTGCTTATGTCACGTTTGGACGTGAGTAAATAAACTGCCTAAAGTCTTTCATTTGGAAACAATAAGAAGGAACCGGTGTCCAAATTATCCTAAGCTACTCTGATATTGACAGTAACAGGTTTCTCAGCTTCACTCTGTCCTGTTTCAGATAAAAAGGTTCTCCTTTCAGAACTGATTAGACCATCAGATGAGAAGCAGATGGAAATGTGGAACATCTGTAAATCAACTACTGTCATTCACGACACCCTCACCCTGTGCCTTCATCACAACAGCAGCTGTCAATGGAAGAAAATTGATGGCTTATTAATCATAATTATAGCAGATGTATTCATTTAGACTATTTTCTTAGCCAACGTATAACAAGGGAACAGAGAAATGGTAGATACATGTACATTAATAAAATAATATAATATAAAATAAAATTTAATAAATACATATAATAATAATAATAATAATAATAATAATAATAAGATAAAGGTGCACTTATTTGTCACTGTACTAAGTACAGTGCAATGTGTCCTCCACATTTGACCCTGTTATAGTGAACACACACAACTTCAGCGCCACAGGTGAAGAGGGGGTGAATCCACAACCCTGCCATCAGAAGCCCAGAGCTGTAACCGCTGAGCCACCACCATTAATAATAATAATAATAATAATAATAATAAAAGGACATTTTTAAACTTTTGGGATGAGGTGGGGTGTTGATCATCCACCCAACATCGTGACCTCACTTGTCGCTGAATGTGATTAAATCCTCACAGCTTCACAATCTAATAGAATGAGTCAGTCACTCCAACAAAAGCAGGATCTTATCGGAAGAAACAATGAATGAGCAGGTGTCCCAATACTTTTGTCCATGCTTTTGAACCTCCATAGGACCTTTCAGTATTGCTTTTTCTGTGTCTTTTTACTAAGGATGTTGCTTAGCTGCAGATATCTATAGGAGTGCTGTCTCAAATGCCCTGCCTTGTTTATATACGGTTAACACACATGCAGAGAAGGGACGAGATAGAGAGAGAGAGAGAGAGAGAGAGAGAGAGAGAGAGAGATAGAGAGAGAGAGATAGAGATATCACACCCACTTTCCTTTGCTCTGTCAGCTTTATGAATCTCATTCTGCTCTGACTGACGTCTCAATACAACCCAGCTGACCATTTGGCCTCGTTTGCATATTCACTCCATCCCGACAGGCCGAGTGATCCGTCACGTCTCTCCTCATCCAATCAGCTTTGATCAGGGGCCGGGGAGTCTTGACCCACAGAAACCTGATCCACGGTGGCTGACGGAGCACAGGCTGAGCGTGAGGCTGTATACAGGACGACCGCTGGTCAGGGTGTGTTCATTTATCATCATTACACTCAGAAGTTCAGAGAAGGGAAAGTTCACACACATCTCATAAGGATGCCTTAATCAGCACTGCTCTGACCAGCTGGACAAGTGGGCCCACTTACTTAGGACCATATGTCAGGACCACTTAGCAGACACACACACACACATACACATAGCGAGAGAGAAACATGTCACAAATCTAAAGCAAAATTTGGCAGAGAAACCAAGTAGTTCAAAAAGAGAAGCAAAGGAAACCGAGTCCTAATGAAAACCAGCAGATCCGCTTCCATTAGACCCTTATTTGTACCAATGCAGTGAAGCCACCGCTGGAGCCATGGCCACCTCAGGTGTCCGTCTGTCTGTCTTTGAAACGTCTGTTTTGGAACATCTTCCGCACTGTGGATATGGAGGTACTGAGTGGAGCCTTCAAACACTGCTTCCAGCAACAACACCAGCTTGGCTAACAATGAATGGAAGCCTGTTGGGACTATTTAATGCAGTGGTTTTCCATCCTGGGGCCTGCAGCCAAATAACTTTAGAGGGAAATTCCGCAAGTGTTTCAAATCCTCTGCATTTATACTCCGCTAAGACGTAAACACAGTCCCTCAGTGTAGTCTGGTAACCAAAAATGCTCCATATTAGTGGAACTTGCAGGCCCAGATTCACCAAGCATCTTAGGTGATCTGATCTCAAACGCATAGCTGTTCCACTCGTACAGACCAGAGTAAAGTAAAGCTTTGGGTGAACCTCCTTCTCTCTATCAGAATCAGAATCAGGTTTATTGGCCAAGTATGTTCACACACACAAGGAATTTGTTTCCAGCTGTTAGTGTCTCTCCAGTAGTAATAATATACAGCTACTCTACATGTAATTTACAGACAATACACAATATACAGACAACAGACTTTACGAGGACATTTCTATACAGTGTGCTATACAGTGTTATTACAGAATAGCAGTATGCAACAATATACAGATTAAATATTGTATAACTACAGCAGTATAAGCATGAAATGAGTGATATATAATAATAGCTTATCAGTAATATCTATGGCCTTTAGCCGCTGATGGTGATCAGCTGTTGAGGAAGGTGATGGCGTGAGGGTAAAAACTGTTCTTGTGTCTGACAGTCTTAGTGGACATAGTTCTGTAGCGTCTGCCAGACGGGAGCAGCTGAAAGAGGTTGTGAGCAGGGTGCGAGGAGTCCGTAATGATTTCCTCTGCCCGTTTTCTATTCCTGAACGGAGGGCAGAGAAGCAGCGATGATTCTCTCAGCTGTCCTCATAAATGGTCATATACTGGTCAGCTGCAGCTAACAATGATAACTAACTAACACAGGTAGTGACTGATAAAGTCATGGGTGTTCATTACAAGAAATGAATTGCCAATAGATTAGGACACTCTGGGGCAGATAGACATGAACCTCTACTGACACAATGCCTAATGCCAGAGATTAGCAAGAAGGCTACAACTCCCCCAGCATTGAGCTGTGGAGCAGTGGGACTGTGTTCTCTGGAATGATGGATGGTGCTCCATCCAGTACTTTTAGGATGAGTTGGGGATGGGGTAGGGTGGTGATCATCCACCCAACAGCCTGACCTCATTAATGCTCTTGTTGCTGAATGTAATCAAATCCTAGTCTAGTAGATTTACACTCAGTGTCATAGTTGTGTTCATCTGTAACCCAATAAACATAAAAAATATATAATATAATAATAATAATAATAATAATAATAATAATAATAATAATAATAATAATACATTTTAGATATTAGAATATCTGTTTGAATAAATGCTTTTAATGGTTTTCTTTGTACTTATTTTTTACTTTGAGGTACCAAAGAACCTCTTAAGTTTACCTTTAGTTTCTTTTAAAGTATAGTTTCCACTTCATTAATCACTAGTGGCCAAAATATTCAGAAGCAGTGTAATGGGCTCCCCAGTCTGAGCTTAGAGTGAGCTGGTAGTGACCATATTAACGTCGGATATATTAGTAGTGTGCTGTCTGATGATGTTCTTGTCATCATCATTAGCTCTGCTGTTGTGGTGTTCCCTGATTTACAGCCTTTGACTGCTCCTCCGAAGCCCTGAGGAGAGGCCGAGTCTCTTGCTGGGCCATTTGTCAGGCTGCCCGCCTCCACACACTTCACACTTGGCCAGATTTGTTCTGACTAGGACTGTCTGATGTTAGCAGTCCAGAAAATAAAACAACAGCTGACATTTCAGCTGGTTTACAACAGACAGGATCTGGAGGTGATACTCTTACTCACCACTAGAGGGTGAGAGAGAGTCATTATCCCAGTAGGGACTGTCCTAAAACTATCTAGATCGTGCAGCTTCTGTGGGAGAGATTTGAGAAACAGAAGAGACACAAGGAACATGTCTTTATTTTTTGTAAACCTCACAAATAACCCACAAAGCAGCAACATTAGAAGAAGTGTGTCAGCTCTGTGTGTGATTAACCTCTATCCATCACCGCGTCAGAACAGTAAAGCTATCATCTCTACGCATGAGTCAAACAAATGAGTCCATCACAGGTGATGATGTGTGTTTCTGCTCTAATGCCTGTCCATTACCCAGTCTCGGACAGACCATTTCACTTAGCACGGCGGCTTTGCCTGTGTTCTCAGCAGTGACGCATGTTTGGGCATCTACATGCAGTGCAAGAGGGCCTTCAGGATAATCAGATATAATCGTCAGGTATGAGAAAGTACACGCTCTCCTTTCTAAATGGATGGGGTGCTCCTTTCCTACCTCCTACTTTTTATGGCTGTGTCTCATTAAAGGCCAAAAGTTACTGCATGAAGGCTTCATATTATCATTTGGCTTCATATCTATCTATCTACATTATATAGACAAAAGTATTGGGACACCTGCTCATTCATTGTTTCTTCGGAAATCAAGGACATTAAAAAGAGCTTATCCTGCCTTTGTTGAAGTAACTGTCTCTACTGTCCATGGAAGAAGGCTTTCTACTAGATTTTGGAGGAGCAATGCTGTGAGGATTTGATTGCATTCAGCAACAAGAGCGTTAGGGAGTTCAGGATGTTGCGTGGGTGGATGATAACCACTCCACCTCATCATCCCCAACTCCCGAAATCATCCCAAAAGTATAAGATGGAGCATCAACCATCCATCATTCCAGAGAACACTGTTCTTCCACTGCTCCTCAGCTCAATGCTGGGGGGCTTTATACCCCTCTAGCTCACGCTTGGCATTAAGCAGCATGGTGCCAATGGGTTCTTGTTTATTTGATCCAGAGAGTCCTATTCTGTTGGCAGTACTTATCTACAGGGACTAGAAAAGCTATGTGTGTTTGTGTGTGTGTGTGTGTGTGTGTGCATTTACACATCTGTCAGCAAGAGTCTCTCGTAGAGTAGGACCTCTACTGCACAGACTCTGGATGCAGATTTGACATGGCGGACAGTTTTGGCTTCATTTGTATAGAACGGAAGGGAATGGAGTCCCAGCGCCCATGTACCAGCGTCGGTTCTTAGCAATCAGCAGTAGACCAGAACTGGTGGTCCTAAGAGGATGAGATGGTGAGAAAGGCTGTAGCAGCTCTGCCTCATTTGAGACGTGCTTTTAATGTTTTAATGGGTGTGATGTGTACCGAGCACTTGGTGTGAGTACGGGATTCTAACAGCATTGAATTTTGAATAAACTGCAGTCGATTTAGAGCTTTACCAGAAAAGCCAATGGAAAAACAATTACAGTAATCTAAGCCTGAGGTTCTGGAAGCATAAACAAGACTTTCTGACCACTAATACAGACCACCGAAGTCTGAAGTCTGACATTTATGCAGTGAAAATTTCAAGAGTTAATCTTTCCAAAGTTCCATTTAAGAAAGTTGGAGCCCATAATAGCAGTCCAATTTTAAGCATAGCTTGAATAAGCTGCTATTGAAACTTGAGCACAAGACTCACCTTTCAAATCAGGAGGATGCGATTTAATCAGAGCACAGGACGCAATTAGGCAATCAGAGAGCAGCAGGGCTAAGACAGCCAATCAGATTGCAGCACTTAGCTAGCTAATCATAGAATTGGAATAAATCAGCCAATCAGAGTGCAGGATTCAGTTAATTCATTATCTCTCAAGTGTGAGATTCAATCAACCAACCAGAACATGGGACTTAATCAGCAGGACTCGGCTAGCCAATCAGACATCAGGACTAAGACAACCAATCAGATTGCAGGACTTGGCTGACCACTCTGAGGATGGGATTTAATCATCTAATCGAAGAATGGGATTCAATCAACCAATCAGAGTGCAGGATTCAGCTAATGCATCAGAGTGTGAGATTCAATCAAACAACCAGAACATGGGACTTAATCAGATAGTCAGAGCGCAGAACTCGGCTAGCCAATCAGACATCAGGACTAAGACAACCAATCAGTTTGCAGGACTCGGCCAATCTAAGGATGGGATTTACTTGCCCAGTTTTGTCTAGATCTTCAACCCTTCCTGCACCCTCAAGCCTCAAGCCTCGTTCCATCTTACATTCCAGTATTACCTTCACAGGTCATTGATTAGCTGAACGAGCTGTTAGATTTGGGTTGGAGGTGAAACCTGCAGGAAGGTCGATCTCCAGGAGGAGGTTCGATGACCACTGCTCTGGAAGATATATAGAGAAGCTTAGACGATTTCCGTTTCTGTGGTCAGGGCTGTAGGGCTATTGTTTAATCTTTCTGACACGTTTGCCTTTTGTCCTCTCACGCTGGCCTGGACCCACTCTGATTGGACAGCAGGGTGTACAGGCCAGAGTAAATCTCACATGAAGAGTAAGGTATGTTTGTGTATCTCCTGTGGCCTGTGGGTGGGAGCGCATCGTGTGGTAAAACATACATGATGAAGGAAAAATAGCGAACCCACGCCTTTCCTCCCAGCCTCCACCTACCCTTCTCTACAGTGAGAAACACTCACGCATCGATCTGTACAGTCGCTCAGCTCACGGAGGGGAATACCAGGCGATTGATTATGTCTGGAGAAGTCAAGACAGGGGAAAACTGCATGAATCACCAGATGAGAGAGAGGGGGTGGGTGGGTGGGGGGTGGTGGGGAAGGGTAGATGAGTGGGCAGATCATAAATGTCAGGATGTTGAGTCTATCGCACACAGTCAAGGTTAAAGTGAGTGGGAAAGTGAGTCATTGTAGTGTAGCGTGAGGAATGCTGCTGCAGCTCAGTGACAAAGCAACAACCAGCAAGAAGCTCCTCACACACTTATCACGAGGCCTGGGTAGAATTTTAAATGTTTACCACTATCATGATACAGATCTCTCAACTAGCATTTTCTTCAATATTCTCTTTTAATATAAAAATACATAAAATCATTTTTTGTGAGAAAAGGATATTTGTCTGGGCAGTAAGTGTTTATTTATTAACATTAGAATAAATACAAATAATCATACAATTATTCTTAAAAATAAATATTATGGGTGAGTGTGTTAGCTTATCCATTCCCAATGCCTCCTGGAGGAAAGCCAGCATGTCCAGTTCCCATTCAATCCAAGCTGCTGGCAGAGGGAAAAGAGAAGTCAGAAAACAACCATGTGAGCGGAACTCAATCAGCCATTTAGAACGCAGGATTGAGTTATCCAATAAGTGAGGGATTCACACAGCCAATGAATTGGTGGGAATCAAAATGCCAATCAGAGGGCAGGATTCAATCAGCAATTTTGAGCACAAGACTCACCTTGCAAATCAGGAGGATGCGAATTAATCAGAACACGTAATCAGAGAGCAGCACTCACCTAACCAATCAGACAGCAGGGCTGAGACAGCCAATCAGATTGCAGCACTCAGCTAATGCATTGTGTGAGATTCAATCAACCAACCAGAACATGGGACTTAATCAGATAGAGCGCAGGACTCAGCTAGACAATCAGGACTGAGACAGCCAATCAGATTGCCGGACTTGGCTAACCACTCTGAGGATGGGATATAATCATCTAATCGAAGAATGGGATTCAATCAGCCAATTAGAGTGCAGGATTCAGTTAATGCATTAGAGTGTTTGAAAGATTCAATCAACCAACCAGAACATGGGACTTAATCAGATAGTCAGAGAGCAGGACTTGGCTAGCCAATCGGACATTAGGACAGAGACAACCAATCAGATTGCAGGACTTGGCCAATCTCTCTATAATCAAGCAATCAGAAAAGATGTAACCAGCCAATCAGAGGAGAGGACTCAACCAGACACTCAGGACTAGCCGAGCAGACGGCAGGATCGCAAGACTCAGCTAGCCAATTGGTAGATGGGATTCAATCAGCCAATCAGAGTGCAGGATTAAGTCAAATCTGATCTAAGATCAATTCTATAATGTAATACTGCTTTCGAAATATCAGCCCTATATTATTATTATCATTATTATTATTATTATTATTACTATCAGGCTTAAAGGCAAGCCAGAAGCCCAGCACACAGCATGACAGTGTCCAAAGCTTGACTCACTGCTCTCAGTTTTGGAGCACATGCCAGGTTCGATGTGGTCAGTGAATTATTCAGCTCCACACTAAATCAATAGAGAAACGAGCAACAGGAGCGTCTGCGTGAATCAGAGCATCAGGTCAAGCACACACTCACGTGTGTTTCTTTGGTCACGGATGGCAGAACTCACTCTGATGATGTTTTAAACAGCTCTGGAATTCATGAAGCAAGATTTTACATTTTAGTTTAAAAAATAATCAAAAAGGGGGAGGAAAAGGGGAGGTGACGCGGTGGTGGAGGGTTGTGCAGACTTGTCATAGACACATGGACAGGTTGGAGATGGAATTTATAGGACATTAGATAAGGGAAGAGTGGCTTTAGGCATGTTCCCCCTCCCAAAATTCATCTGAATTTTATAACTTCACCTAAAAATCAAGCTGCATCTTCTATTTTGTTGAGCTAATGGCTAAAATGCTAATGGCTAAGGACAGCACAGCGAAACGCTCATATCTAGCGGTGAGTTGGCAATACTTTGGTAACATCAGGACGAACTGTTGCCTTTTTGATTCGGTTACAGAGACCTTCATCACTACACTGTCTTCTAAGATAGTGGACAGTAAGGCATCAGGTCAGCTAGCTACCTCCACTTTCAGACACAGCCCATATCACATCGTCAAAACAAAAAAAAAAGAATTTATAGTATGTTAATGATTATGTTCCAAGGTGAAGTGTAGCTAGAGTGGGCTGGGCCAGGCCAAAGTGCAGTTTTCTACACTATATGGCCAAAAGTTTGAGGACATCTGCGTATCTAATGTTTCTTCTGCAATATTTGTTCATTTATACTGCAGTAACACCCTCTACTCTTCCAGGAAGGCTTCCCACTAGATGGTGAAGCATTGCTGTAAGATTGATTGATTGTGTTCAGCCTCAGCAGCATCAGTGAGGTCAGGGGCTGATGTTGGATGAGTAGTTCTGAATCACAAATGCTACTCCAACTCATCCCAAATGTACTGGACAGAGGTCCATCACTCCCAATGCTGCAGAGCTTAATACTTAATACTGTATATGGTGGCCTTCAAGTCATCCCAAAGATACTGGATAAAGGTCCATCACTCCAGAAAATGCAGCTCCACATGCTGGAGAGCTTAATACTCAGAACATGGTGGCATTCGGTTGCTGTACATTCAATGTGTCCTATTCAATTGGCGATGCTTTGCTGCAGAGATTATACAAGCTGTGCATGCATTTGAAGTGAGTCTACCTAGCTGAAGTCACTAATGAAGATAAATGTGATATCAGTGGGGCAGCAGTGGCACCACAATCATGGAATTGCCCTGGCATGTATGTTGAATGTTGGTGGTCGAGATTTATTATGAGGAGGATTTATTAACCCATCCATGTCTAGTGGGCAGTGTTCCAGGGTCTCTCTGCTTTGGAAATTGTTAATTAGCACTATCAGAGAGGTCAGCGAGTCCAGCCATCCGTAGAGCAACAAAGCTGACTGTTTCTTCTAGCAATTAAAGTTCCATTCACTAAAAGCAACGCAACACATAAGAGGTCAAAGCAGAGTACGCGATGAGTCACCGGCATGCCTAACCTGACATCTTTAATCTTAATAAGTCTGTTAAGCTGTGAGACGAATTGAATTGAATTACAAACTCATTACACATGATTTCCTCTTCCAGCTGACTTCGTCCTTGAGGTTTAAAAATAACCTTGTTTTGCTGCGTTCACTCTGCTTTTGAATAAATCTGGAGGAGACAGTTGTGTTGCTGTGGTGGCTGATTATAAATGACATATAAGCATCCTCATGCATAAAATCAGGATGTTCTAGTAATGCTGTGTCCTCTGGGCAATCTCTTCCATCTGCATAGCAATTCATTATGGAGGATGACTGTGTCCTCATCAATATCAAAGCAACACTCTGCAAATCCGATTATGGTGCCTCCAAAATTTGCTTATTGGGAGAAAAGATCAGAAAAGAACTACTATAAGATTTACAGATACTATAGATAATATTTTCATTTCCTTCTTCAGAGCAGAAATATGACACAGACTTCACAATTCCACCAACGCCACAAAAAACAAAGTTTACTTCCAGAGTCATGCATGCAGTGTGGTTACAGATGCCCAAGTTCATCAGCCTGAGAAATGCACACAATCAATAGCTGCATTTCAAAGCAATGATTTGGCCAAAAATATACAAATATATACAATGTACCCCTGTATGATATAGTGTCATCTATAATAACGGACTCTTTTCTATAATAATGGACAATAATGGTGTCCTGGTAACACTTCCCTTGAACCCTTCTATATATCACTGACATAACCATGCCATAAAGGTATCATGACCATGTAATAACCAGTGATATAAGGGTCATATTAACATTTTTGTTCATGCATTCATTTCTAGGAATCCAAATATGATCATAAGCAAGTTAATGAGAGCTTTCGACCGCTAATGTCTGTAGGCTAGGTTCACACAGCAGGGAAAGTGTCACAAATCAGATTTTCTCACTAAATCTTACGTTTTTTTGGACTGTTTATCTTTTTAATGTGACCAATGTCTGACATTCGTCTGAACAGTTTACATCTGAACAGTTCCCGCTACATTCATATGAACAGTGCCAATGAGCAATGCTTCCCCTGTGGTTTCAGGTTTGCCAGCGTAATCCCAGGTTCACCAACTTATTGTCTTGTAATCAGGAATGTTTTAGTGGTTAAAATTGTTAAAAATACACTGTTAAAAATTTCCTTGAGGAAATCCTTTAAATTTTAAACAGTGGAGGGATACTTTGATGAACCTTCAAGGAACCTTTTTCTTCTAAAAACCTTGGAACTCCGGAAGGTTCCTCAAAGCACCTTGTGAGGATCCTCCATGGTTTCAAATTAAAGAACCTCCAAAAGTTCCTCAAGGAATTTATGCTTCTAACAGTGTGATTTGCACACTACACGACTGATCAGCGACATGGGATCACAAGTTACAAGATCTTTCAGCAGAAGGCCTCTGCAGAAGGTCTCTGCTTTTCAGAAACACATTTTGCCATGGAAACACAAATGAGAACCGATGCGATGTAATGCACAAGATACGTTTTTTGGCTTCTAAAATGAATGTCCGTAAGCTGAATGAATGAATGTTTCCATCAATGTTTGAATGTTTCCATCAGCTGATAGATGGAAGATTAAGATGGTTTTACACGTTCTCACTGCATGGTGCTAAATCAGTCTTCCTTACTATAACAAAGTGCAGTGAACAAGTAACTACATCTGTCTTTGAAGTGGTTTTGACAGCTCTCTGTCAGCTGTACATGGCTGTAGTTGAGAGATGCCAGGCGGACAGGGGCAGCGGCCTATATAAAAATAGCTAAAGTGCATTTTCAAAATTTATGTGAAAAAAAAAAAACAGACAGAAAGTTAATTTAAGAACACAATCCCAGGGTCATTTTTCATAATCACACTTTTTAAGTTTATAGTGCCTGGACCCCTTAAAATCGCCACCACATTTATACAATCCTAGAATCACCACTTCTCCAAGTTCCACTGATGCAAAACTTACAAATAAAATGTTAAAAGGGGTAATAAATTATATTCCCAAAAAAAAATAATGATAAAACTGACCAAATCATTACTTTAAAACTTTCTGATTAGATACAACTGTTGACAGTTCAGCTGAAGCTGAATGTCTTACAACACCAACTAAACCAAGAATGACACATTACTGACGGATCTAAGACCAAGAAAACAACACAAGGACATGCACATACAGACAGCTGTCATATTCACCAGTCTTTTCATGTCTAATAAATTTGAACATTCTTTCAGTACACTGCCCACAAAGCTATTTTGGCACTCCATTGAGAGAATCTGGAAAAATATCTGGAACTATTCATATTAATAAATACAGTACTTACAATTCATGTACAGACACTCAGATGAAAACCAGCCTTTTGGACCATTTGGCCAACTGTTTCTCTCCACAGTCCTATTCACTACTCACAGCCCCAATCAGAGACCATGGCAGTGGTTAATGCTTCAAAACCCCCATTGTTTAGGGACATGTCCATCGGTAAGACTCAGTCCTACAGTGAATCTGGTTGGAGTGTGTGCCAGCGTGCGGTCTCCACCTGCCCTCGATCGCACATCTCTTTCCAGTGCTGCTGTCCTGCCTCCGGACCCTCGCAACCAATCAGAACGCGGCCCAAGGCACTGCTTTTTGTGTACAGCCTTCCCTGTGGAGAAAGAGCAGTGAACTAAATGAAGCTTGAACCTTTAACTATTTTCCTTCCAGTTAATTTCAACATTGGAATAAGTAATTTACATATATCCTGAACATATGTATATATCCTGAACAAAAAAACTGTCACTTTGCATGTTCAATGTGGTAGTAAATTCAGGCTCCTGCAGCCTGCGGGGTGTGTGAGGGGATTCATGATTGAGAAGAGGTGGAACAGTGCAGTGAGTGTCCCGTTGGATGTGTTGCAAATGGGTGGCAAATCAGATGTTAATGATTGGCCAAAGGGAGTGACTGCATTTGGGCATGCCAGAGACCACAGTGTGAAGGAAGTAGCTGAATTTGCAGGTGTATGGAAGCTTACGGTCATACGGGTCTACCAGCAGTGGCAGAAATCCCAGCCTACAGGAAATTCTCATCAGATTTGTGTCCGAAAGGAGAAACTGACGGACAGGAACTTCCTTCACATTCACAAACCGTGAAACCCTCCTGTGGTCCCTGTCCGTCAGTTTTAGCCACAATTCTGACAACATATAAATATATAAAGCTCATGAAAAGTGTATGTAGGTTTACAAAAATGTAAACACTAAGACCTCTCTACCTGCATGACGATGAACTCGAAGACCAACGGAAGTCTGACGATTTCACCAGCTGGTAAATCGAACAGGAATGGTGCATTCCAAACCGCGTTGGAGCCACTTGCCCCCTTCGTCTCCTTAGTGCTGATCACTTTCCCACCCTGCCGCAAGTTGATGACAACATAGTGATCTGCAGGGACAGAATACAAGCAGGTGTTAAACGTCGGTGAGCAATGGGCAATTGTGGTTCATTCATTACAACAGAAAAGGTGGGTCAGTCCAAAGATGCTGGGCTATCTGCAGCCTGTTTGCCATGTTTACTTGCCCTCAAGTAACCACTTGGTCCAAAAGGAAAATCGTCGGAACAACCATCCTGCTTATCTCAGAATAGTAGAGGATGTCGTAGAGGCATGTCTACTAGTCAAAGAAAATCTCTCGCCAAGAGGTACACTACCCAAACGTAGCCTCTAAGAGCCTTTTTATAGCAACAGAGGAAGCACTTTTACGCCCTCTTGTGGCAAGGCCCAGTGTCTAATCAGCCCACACCTGTTATCATTTACATATTTTAATGTGTTATTTCATTTATTTTTATTTGTTTGTCAGTGAGTGAGCAGATCATATAAAAAGAGTGACAATAGAGAAGTTAATGAAATAATATATATATAATGATATAATACTTAAACGAATATAATAATTTAATTAATTTCATTATTAGATCTAAACAAAATAGCACAATAGAACACAAGACTACGTCAGATGAAGCTCATGCTGTGTTGTCATGAGGCATTTTTGTCTGCCTTAGAAGACCAACAGAAATGGTGCTAAGCGATGCTATCCCTGAATGGCTACGATTGACTGAAACTAGCCTAAGGTAAACATTTTTAAAAAAATGTGTCAAACCCCTCTAAATATTTCTCTAAATAGTCTCTCTAGATGATAAATAGTACATAATCATATTGACTCTTCTGGCTGTCTGTGCAATGTAATAATACCTGCAATTCTTCCCCTTCTGTCGCTGTATGCACGTCGGTGCTTAGGTTGCCAGATTCAACACCAGAATCAATACTGACCCATAAAACAATTCGTAATGAAATCAGAGAGTTACTGGATGGGCAGTGTTAGACAAGAGCCAATGATGTCAGCTTCAGGTCAAGTTCTAGTTAGTGATGTCATCAACACTGGGCCTGTGGCTCCAGGAAGGTGAAGCACAAGTTTAAGAGTCAGGCTGGTGATAAGGCAGAAGAGGCTCTGAATGAATAAAGGGGGATAGGGTCGGCTTGTGAACGTACCTGCGGCTCCAGGCATTCTGGTTAGCTTGGCCAGGTTCTCAGCCTTGCGCACCATCACTTTGATGCGATGGGCCTGGGTCTGGTACTGAAGCAGGACAAAGAGCTGCCCCAAGGGTCTTGGGGGATATACTGATGCCTTCAGACTGCCCAACGACTCCTGAGTGCTCTGACTCTGAAAACAAACACCAATACAAGGCAATGAAACAGCTGCTCAGCTTCTTATGTTCCGAAGAAAACATTACTGAGTCTTTAAAAGAAGCATTATAACCATTTTATTCAGCCTAAACTGGAAATGATGATTTCTAAACAAAAGAAAAGAAAAAAACAGGCTATCCTAGTCTAGAATCATCAAGGGCATTTCATCAATGGGGAGTTTGGGACTAAATGATCTTCACTTTATTGTGAAAAAGGTTCTGTGGCAGAAAATGACCTCTATTATGTTCCATGAACCATTTCATGAGACCCTGCCTGGTAAAGGACCCGAGCCTTGCCATCAGAGCCTTAAGCTGTAGACCATAGATTCACTAATGTTTAAATGTGAAGAGCCCAGGACTTCATGAACATGGCTTGTGACTGACGGCGTGATAGGGATGCTGGACGAGGCCGGAAGCAGGCATGCTAGCAATGCTTGTGCTGCGATAGTGATAAAAATACTGCGGTAGAACTAACACCTTGTAGTGATGCTAATACTGTGATAGTGATGCTTACGCCGCGGTAGCGATGCTGGGTGAGGCTTACGGTTGACGCAGTACTGATGCTAATGCCACGTAGCGATGCTAATGGCGCAACAGATTTGCTAACACTGATTTAACGATGCTAGGCGAGGCCGGCGGGCACCACGGTAGCTTTGCAAATACCATGATGGTGAAGTTAACACCTCGTAGCAATGCTAATGCTGAAATAGCAATGCTAATGCCTTGCTAGTGATGATAATGCTGCAATAACGAATATAATGTGTCGATACCGATGCTAATGGTTAATGCATGTAGCAATGCTGGGCAAGGCTTAGGGTCGCCATGGTAGTGGTCCTGGACATGGCTGCTGGCTGATGCAGTAGCAGTGCTATCGCTGTCATAGCGATGATAAAGCTGTGATAGCACCATAGTTTAACGCCACAGTCTTCACACCACTTAACACCACCCTTAACAACAAGCAAGGAGCAAGCAAGGAGACCCAACCTCAGCTTACCTAAGATTACATCTCTATATTTGTTAGCTTTGTAGCAAAATGTCATCCTCAGACCATCTTTTCTAGGTGAGGCACAACCAGACACAAGCTTCTGGCAGCATCTCTGAGAAATCTTAGCACATTCCTCATGGGCAGCTGCCCCCAGTTCACTAATGTTCTTGGGTTTGCCGCTCCAACCGCCTTCTTCAAATCCCGCCAAAGTTTTTCTATGCGGTTCAAGTCAGGCAACTGTGATCAGCACTCCAGAATCTTTTTCTACTGTATTGTTTCTTCTCTCAGTGGCGTGGCCAAATCCAACCTCCACATGAGCCAGCTTTCACCAGTGGGACAGATTTTGGGCAGCTCTGGTATCTGGCATTTGTATGTGCTGTGGTCATGTCATCACAAGGTCAAATTACACAGTTTTTAAAGGCCGTTCAGCTGAGCTTTCTGCCTTTCCGTTGCTCAACAGACTTTAACACTCCAGCCGAATCTTCACTGCATGCTTTGTTTATGTCGTGACAGATGTGTTTTGATGTGGGACGGTCAGTGGGCAGTCTGTTGGACAACGATTTCACGCCTCTCTGACTTTGGCCATTATAACTCACTAGGCGGTCTAAGCTTATCTAACACCAACATATAATCACAAGTCGCGCTCTGTGCACACACACACACACACACACACACACGCCTACTGAAGATTATGTCACCCCAGCAGTTGCTGTATCAGTGTGCACCTTTAAAGCTTGAATCAGCAACTTCGTGCAATTCCCCTGCCAACACTGGATCACTTAACATGAGGGAAAATCTCAGATTTTTGTCTGCTCCTGAATTCTCTGCTCTGTGAAGTAATAATGAATTAATTCCCCCTACAGCGAGCAGTGGATCTGCGCTTTGTACTTAGAGTACGTGAGAAAATCTGATCTGGCACAACTTCACTAATGATGTAATAATAATTCATATTTACTTCATTTGTAAGTACTTAGTACTTAGTAGGTACTAAATAAGTAGGTACTGAATAATTACTACTTGATCATTTGCAGGTACTGCGTATTTAGTAGGTACTAAATGAGTAAGTACTGAATAATTACTACTTAATCATTTGCAGATACTAAGTCATTAGTGGGTAGAAAACTAGTAGTTACTGAATAATTACTACATAATCATTTGCAGATACTGAGTATTTAGTAGGTACTAAATGAGTAAGTACTGAATAATTACTACTTATCATTTGCAGATACTGAGTATTTAGTAGGTACTAAATGAGTAGGGACTGAATAATTACTACTTAATCATTTGTCATTACTTAATCAAGTCATTACTAGGTAGAAAATGAGTAGTTACTGATTAATTACTACTTGCTCATTTGTAGGTACTGAGAAATTAGTAGGTAATTTTAATAGGTACTGAATAATTACTATTTATTAAATTATTAATAGTTGCTGAACAATTACTACATAATGTGTTGATACTGAGTAATTAGTAGATACTAAATTAGTAGGGACTGGATAATTCTCTTATTGAATAATTAGTAGGTACTAAATAATTGCTACTTAATATTTTATAGGTATGGAGCAATTTACACTTAGTAATTACTATTTATTGAATAATTAGTAGGTACTAAATAATAAGTGATAATTCAAATTTTAAAATAAGGCTGGGGTTGAAGGGGTTAAAAGAGTGAGGACGGTGTGGTTTTCATGATAAGCACCCTTTAACGTCCCTTCAATGATCCTGTTAAGAGATCCTGTAGAGATTTCGATTTAGTGATAGTGAGCTCAGGGCACAGGAGCTGGACGCTCACTGCTGTGACACACCCTGGAAAAGATCACACTAAGCAACATGACACACAGCCTCGGCCACATCAACACACAGCATCTTCCTTCAGGAGACAGCCAGTCTGTGCAGCCCCAGCCTCATTCATCTTGATCTTGCTTTTTCAGTTCACAACCCTCCCCCTGCCCTCCTCCCCGACCTGTCCCTCTCTCACCTCTCCACCTCCGCTGTGCTTCTCTTTCTGGATATTTTGGTCATACTTGCTCAGATTCAATCTTTCTGATTGGTGTGAATGTGATTAGTGAGGCAGCGAGATCAGGACCATCATTTATAAAATCTACAGACACCTGTTTACATATAAACGAGAGATGCCATATCAGTACCAGAGTTTTGGTTTTAGGCCGAGATCAGCAATAACTGTTAGATCAGATACTGGATCTGATCCAGTCCTGTAAAAACCTATCCTGAAACAGCACACTGTGTGATGTGTTGTTGATCGCTGTGTTTTCCTTTAAGGTTTAAACACAACCCAACACTCCCATTCTGAAACATTTAGACACTGCATGGACAAAAGTATTTGGACACCTGCACATTCATTGTTTCTTCCAAACTCTGAAAAAAAGAGTCTATATTGCTTTTGTTGGAGTACCTGCTACTACTGTTCAGGGAAGAAGGCTTTCAACTATATTTTGGAGCATTGCTATGAGGATTTGATTGCATTTAGTGACAAGAGCTTTGGACCTGATTTCAAGCGTTGATGGTTGAAGTTAGCTCGCACACACGTCACGGAGTGTGAGATACTCTGCTGTTGCTGTCTAGACAGCCTGTATAAAATGTCCTTCCACAGCGACCTCATTTGTAATTTGACTGTCTTTTAGTTTGGACAAAGTGGAAGTTACTATATGAAAATCCCTTGTATTGTCAATCATATATATATATTATGTAATATATATAATATATATTATATAATATTATGATTTAATTAATACTACTAATAATTGTGCTTTTTATTTTTCCAGACCTTCCTTCCTATGTCTTCTTTCCTTCTTTCCTATGTCTTGATCTAATCGAGCAAACAGTGTACAATCGCCTCATAGAACTGCCACCACTGATTCCTTGATCCTGATCACTTAGAGTAGGAAGAGGAGTCATAATCTTTGTGAGCCGGATGCATCAAAGCTGGGTACTCAGTGCTTTCCTCAGAGCGCGTTGGTTGCCTGGTGTTGTTGTATTGACAGCAGTTTGAAAAGAAGTGGTGGCTAGTTGTGCATCCTCCTCATCCCCATCTGCACAACCCCGTTCCCCCTGTATCGGGAGCTATACATGTGATAGGGGAACAGTACTAATGAGTGGGTTGGGTTACTGGTTGTCAAAAATTTGGGGAAAAAATTATATAATAATAATAATAGATAATAAACAAATTAATAATCTTAAAAGTGTCTATCAAATTTGATAATTAGGCTAAATGGGATTATTTAGCAAATTTCCTTTATTAGCTATAAAGCAATGCAGGAAACATTGAGCAATAATGTTAGAATGTGAGTGTCGCCACAGATCTGAGTTACATTAAGGCCAAAAAACTGATTTGCTCCACTTGTAATGTGAACATAGCTTTATTTTTTCACACTCTCTTTTTCCTCTCCTTCTTTGACAGGTTCTCTGTGATGCCCTCTGGCACCGTTTCCCTCCTCGGCAGAGGACAAAGCGTGGGCGGCCCGCCAGGCAAATGCCCCACTTGTCTACAGTCCAGTCACTCAGCGCTAAGCCCTATCACCATCTCACAGCGGAGTGGAAAATACAGTGCACACAAAAACGCGGCCCTGCACTGATTACAAAGGCACATTCTCACAGAGATAGCGCCAACCTGATAGCGCTTATTACAGAGGCAGAGGGCCGTGTTTTCCATCCACATGTGTCATGTGGCTTGGGCAGGTATGGTCCACTGTATTTCTGACCTCACAGGTAGAAAGCTTTTTGATGGGGTTGGTGAAACATGGTCAAACAAGCACGAAGCAGCTCTGATACGTGGTGCTGCTGAATCGAGGCTGTTTCAGGCTGCAGGGATGCAGATTTTAGCCTTGGAGCCAAACTTAGCCATAACATTCAGCCATAACATTAACTCCACCTACTTGTTTCGACGCTCATTGTCCATTTTATCAACTCCATTTATCATATAGGAACACTTTGTAGTTCTATAATTCCAGACTGTAGTCCATCTGTTTCTCTGCATACTCTGTTCTTCAATGGTCAAGACCCCACAAGACCACCGCAGGCAGTATTTGGGTAGTGGGTCATTCTCAGCTCTCTCAGTGACACTGTAGTGTGTGTTGCACTGGTATGAGTGGATCAGATGCAGCAGTGCTGCTGGAGTGTTTAAACACCTCAGTGTCACTGCTGGACTGAGTCCACCAACCAGAAATATTCTGCGAACAGCATCCTGTAGGCAGCATCCTGTGACCACTGATGAAGGACCAGAGGATGACCAACATAAACCGTGCAGCAACAGATCAGCTTCTGTCTCTGACTTTACAATTACAAGGTGGACCAAGTAGGTAGGACTGTCTATATGTGTGGACAGTGAGTGGACTGATCAAAACATCAGTAATAACTGCTGTACAATGAGCAAATCTGCACATTCTGTTCCACACAGTGATCAGATTTCAGTCTGACTGACCGGAGACGTATTTGGCTATCGAGTGTAAAACACATGTGGCTAAAATTTTAACAGGATAACAGGCTATATTGTTTAAAAATGTGCTGCTCTACATTCAACTAAACCGATGTAATAATGCCCTCTGAAAAAATTTAGTTAGTCTGTGTTCTCAAAGTAAAGTGAAGATATCCATAATAATAATAATAATAATAATAATAATAATAATAATAATTCCTCAGAAAAGCATATTTTTTCTAATTTTACACCATTTTCCACCCAATTTGGAAGGCCAATTACCCAATTACCAACATCACACTAGGAATCATGTGGGGAGGAAGTGCCATCAACCCACCCCTGAGAGAGCAAAACCAGTTGTGCACTCCCAGACTCCGGCTGCTGATAGCAAGCAGCATGATCTGGGATTTAAAACCAGCGATCTCCGGATTATAGTGGCAGCACCTTAGTCCACTAGACCACACTAGATAACCCTAGTCCACTAGACCATTTCAGAAATACAGTGCTACCTTTTTGAGCCTCCTCCTTGCTGGATTTAACTGAAGGTTGTACATGACGGCAGTATCCTGTTCCCAGTCCATCTCGGCACAGGTCAGCTCCAGCTCCCCCAGTGGCGTCTCCCGGAGGCCAGAAAAATCTTTGCCGAAAGCGACCAGCCTCAGAGTGCAGGTCTTGAGCTCCTCCAGAGTTCCAACCTGCAGGGTGAGGACCTGGGCCTGGGGCTCTGGACTCAGACTGTGCCTCCGTGCTGGCACCCCCTGCAGGGGAGCAGAGCAGAGAGGGGGCAAACTGGCCCGGACTGTAGCCCCGCTTACCCTCCTGGAAGCTCTGAACAGCCCCAGGACTGTGACCGTAAGAGTGCCCTCTACTGAAGAGAAGAGCAAGGTGAAGTGCAGGGATGGCGGCTGCTTGCTGGAAATGGAACTGCGCCTGGAGCTGGAGCTGTATTGAGGTGACGACGGTCCCCACTGTGGGCTGGAACCATACTGGGGTAAAGACAGTGCTCCCTGTTGGTCACCACTGGTCAGCTTGCTGCTTTCTGTACACAAGAAGTTGTCGCCGGCCACTGTGGAGCGGCGGTCCAAGGCGCGTCGAGTTTTGGCCACCAGACCGAGTTTGGGAATGCTAGGGAGGGAGGCCCGACCACGGACGGCTAGTTTGGAGGGCGAGGAAGGCACAACCGGGGAACTGAGGCGGCGCAGGGGGAAGCTAGACTTCTGAGGCCCTTTGGGATCTGCTGGGACACGGGAGAGAGTATTCAGGTCGTCCTCAGAGGGCGTGGAACTGCTGTCCTGAGGTGGATAGTCCAACACATCACCCTCCAGCTCCTCATACTGCTGTTTGATGGGCAGGACATTAATGGATGGGGAGGGACTTAGAGTCACAGTCACATGATCCAGAGCAGAGGGGAGAGAAAGCCCTGCCTCTTTGTCGTTAGAAGAGTGGGACTTCCTGCGGCGCCAGCAAATGATGCAGCCCAGCACAAGGCAGAAGCAGAAGATGGCTAGGCCAACCGCCAGCAGGATCTGGAGATGAACTGAGGTAAAGGAAGACACAGAAATGACAAAATATTCAGCAAACTTAGCATTGGAAAGTAACCTGCAGTTTAGCATATCGTCACTGCCAGACAAAAAACATGAATTCACAAAAGTGTAATTTTACAGGAGATTTTTGAATGTTTTTAAGTCAGTAAATGTAGGAGATCTGATTCTAATGCATGCTGGACCATTTCTGTTGGTCGTCTCAACATGCTACATTATTTTGAAAAGTGAAAAATGTAAAACTAACAAGCCTGATTTGTGTAAAGCATTGTTTTATTTATTTAAAAATATATATTAAAGCAGCAGTATGCGAGAAGTGGCATTTCTTGCTCCTGGGCTCCCCCTACTTTCAGGAGGTGTAAATCACTGACCAGTAATTCAACAAAACTTTCTGGGTCCCAGTTGGGCCACCCATCCAGGCCCCACATTGGCATGTTATCTGTGTTAATACACATTTACATGCACTCACAAAATCCACTCATAATCTTCAGTTATCTGATTATTCAAGTGGTCATATGTAAACAGCATACTCTGATTTCTGAGATCAGATTAAGGCCTAGAACTCCTTATTTTAAAAAAGTGAAAAATGTAAAACTAACAAACCTGAATTGTGTACAGCGTTATCTTACTGCTAAAATTCAAACAGTCATAAGGACTTAAGATCTTTAAAAAAATAATAATATATATATAATTATAGAATAATAGAATTCATGCTGTAAGCCACCTTACTTTACACATGCATTTCTGGACAAGCTGAGAGATACAGCAGCATCACTGAAAGTGAAAGAAGCATGTGGACTGAGCTGTTTGTTATTTCAAAGCTAAAATACTACATAATGTTCCTTTAAAGGATTCAGATCCTTTAAAAAATAAACACGTATTGGAAGATCTGGATCAATACTTCAGTAACTTAATGAGAACATTGCTGGCTGGCCAGCCCCAAACTCAATCTTTAATGAAATTCCCAGAGCCAACCCTGAACTCGAACTTTGCGGGCAGTTAGTTTGTTAGAGTTATTCCCCGCTAGAGTAATGAGTTGTCCGAATGAGGTGAGGAATGCTAATGATTCCTCCAACAGCGATGACTAAAGAGGATCCAGAGCCAGCATCGCCTCCGCACTCCTCGCCTGCTTACAGCTTGTTTAGCTCTGCAGATTTTTCTCCTTCCTTACACTCCACACATCGCTCATTATCTGATTACAGGCAACAGGAAATGTCCCTCAGTCCTAATCACAGCTAACTGCAGCAAGATGGGGACGGAGCCGGTGCAGGCAAGACTTTGATCTAAACCAGAGCATCCATGTGACCTCCACAGGATCCGGACTGTTTCTCTCCTGCTAACAGACCAGTCTGACCAGGACATGATCTCTTCTGCATACTGGGGAATAAAGCACTGACACTGGCAGCTTCAATGAGAAGCATTACACTGGGGAATCATTAGTCTACCTATAGTTAGGGGGGCTTATAGAGCTATTGTGTTTGCAATTTACAATTTTTTGAATTTTTGAATTGTAGTATTTTTATCATTTGTTTTAATATGACCATTTTTAAGCGTTTTCTTATTAAATAAGTCTGCTGTGATTGGCTGTCATGCCTTGTGCTGAAATACTCTTTATAATTTCAGTGGAAACAGGTGGAGCTAAGCACTGTATATATATATATATATATATATATATATATATATATATATATATATACACACACACACACACAACATGCTCCTGTGGGGCTCACATGGGTCCCATCTAGGCCTGATGTGCTGTGTAAAAATCAGAGGTGCCCCATTTTTTCAGGACCCGGGCATCCAAGTGTGGGGCCAACATGGAATCCATGGACAAAGCTTTCTGGGCCCCACTTTGGCACATTATCTGTGTAAATAAACAGTTTTTTTGTGAGTGTATTTACATGCAATCAAAAATCAGCACATAATCTTCAGTTATCCGATTATTCAAGTGGCCATATGTAAACATGCTCTGATTTTTTGATTGGATTAAGGCCTAGAAATCCAATTAAGAAATCTGGATTTTGGCTCATTAATCAGATTTGTCGGTACATGTTTACGCTTACTCAGATTTCCTTTGATGTTCTCAGTCTATGCATGCACTTAAACGCAGAAGGTCCGGGTCTATATGTGCAAGTTTACGTCACATGCTACTGTGATAACATTGGCTGGTTGCAAAGCACAAATCCGATTATTGCCTGACTCACATTAAAACACAGAGTTTCCTTTGATCTGATCACCCAAGTGCATGTAAACGCCATGTAATAACTAAACTTTGTCTTTCTATCTAAATATGCATATACACAGATGAGCCAAAACATTATGACCTCTCACAGACACGTATAACAGTCATCTCCTAACAAAACATGTCAAGCTCTGAAATATACCATATGTTAGATTTGTGTTGAATGCTGGAGAAATAGACAAGTGAGGAATGCCTGAGTGACCTGAGTCACAGGGGTCAAATCATTTTGATCAGACAACTGCATCAGAGCATCTCTGAAACTGCAAGGCTTTAAAAAGCGCCTGCTTGTGACACACAAGCGTCAGAACTGGAATTTGGAGCAACCGATCCAATGAGTCTCTTTCTTTTAAAGCTTGTGGATGTCTGGCTATGTGGGATGTGATGGTACCAGGATGCACTGTGAGAAGTAGACAAGCTGGTAGAGAAGTGTGATGCTCTGGCCACTGTTCAGCTGGGAACCTAGATCTGGAGAAGCATAGGCATTTGACATGAGCCACCTATCTAAACATTGTTTCAGGGCAGGTACACCACTGCACATTCTGTTCACATCAGTAAACAGATGAAGAGTGTAAGGTCTTGCTCTGGTCTCCAAAAACCCAAGATCTCAATATGATCAAGTGCCAGGTAGAACATGGCTCCTTTAGAGGTCTTATCCACGGTTTGGTGGGTTGGAGCCTTTTGGTGGAACCCGGAGGGCCAACAGCATATTTGAGGTTACAGGTGGTTATAATGTTTTGGCTCAGCAGGTGTATGCATGCCTGGTTATTTATTGGTAGTTCCTATCTCCTATGTACTGTACACACTGCTACTCTGACCTAAATTAATTTCACCTTAGAGATCTTATCTGCTCATTGGACTAATGTGAACTTATTCTACACATGGCAATCTGTCCTACATGGACATCATCAACACAGTGACCTATGCCGCACCATACATGCAGTGCTCCACCTGATTATATTAGCTCTGTCTGCTGTGGAAGTTTGGAAAATCCTATACTGTGCAGAACAGCAATACTGCAAACCCTGGCAGACACCACACACCACTATAGCAACGTTTTACAGACTGACTCAGCACCAGTGCTGCAACCAGTGGAGCCTCAGACGGTACTAAAGCTCACTGCAGATGTGAAGGCCTGCAATAAAAAAGAGGCTGGCTTTTATATTAAGGTGGAAAATGTTCTGGTTCTGGTCACCTGCCAGGTCTTTGAGAGCTAAAGATAAGCTGAGAGTCAGTGCTAGATAACAATGCAAGTCACGTATTTGGGTCCATGTTGTGGCCTGGTGAATAAACACTGAGATCACAGGGAGAAGCATAGTGGTTACAAAGCTTTACAGTAAAAGCTGTAAAACTTTACAGAATACAGAAAGCTGCAGTGTACAGTGTTTCCAGTATTTAACACCCTGTCACATGATTCCCCAAACACTGTCTCATTTAAATAAACACACTGAAATCTAATCAGTTATCTTACACTTTCTCCAGTGTGACCAATTCCAACATTCTATTCTACAGTACTCAACATACTGACCCCTATGACCCAACACAATGTCTCAAAATAGAAGAAAGAAATAGAGAAATAAAGCCCCAAACAATGTCACATAATACCTAACACATTGTCTCATTATACCCAACACACTGCCTCAAAATACCCAACACACTGTCTCATAATACCCAACACACTGCCTTATTGCACCCACCGCACTTCCCATAATATCCAATACACAGACTAATTATAACCAACACACTGTCCCATAATACCCAACACACTGTCCCATAATACCAACACACTGCCTCATAATATCCAGCACACTGTCTCATAATACCCAACACAGCCTCATGACACCTACCACACTATTCCATAAGACCCAACATACTGCCTCATAATACCCAACACACGGTCTCATAATACCCAACACACGGTCTCATAATACCCAACACACTGCCTCATAATATCCAGCACACTGTCTCATAATATCCAACACAGCCTCTTGACACCCACCACACTATCCCATAAGACCCAACACATTGACTCATAATACCCAACACACTGTCCCATAATACCAACACACTATCCCATAAGACCCACCACATTGACTCATAATACCCAACACATTGACTCATAATACCCAACACACTGTCCCATAATACCCAACACACTCTCATAATACCAACACACTGTCCCATAATACCTAACACACTGTCTCATGACATCCACCACACTGTCCCATAATACCCAACTCACTGCCTCATAATACCCAACATACTGCTTCATGATACCCAACATACTGCTTCATAATACCCAACACACTGCCTTTTAATATCCAACACACTGACTCATAATACCCACCACACTGTCCCATAATACCCAACACACTGCCTCATAATACCTAACACAGCCTCATGACACCCACTACACTATCCTATAAGACCCAACATACTGCCTCATAATACCCAACACACAGTCTCATAATACCCAACACACTGCCTCATAATATCCAGCACACTGTCTCATAATACCAACACAGCCTCTTGACACCCACCACACTATCCCATAAGACCCAACACATTGACTCATAATACCCAACACATTGACTCATAATACCCAACACACTGCCTCATAATACCCAACACACTGTCCCATAATACCCAACACACTGCCTCATAACACCCAACACACTCTCATAATACCCAACACACTGCCTCATAATACCTAACACACTGTCTCATGACATCCACCACACTGTCCCATAATACCCAACTCACTGCCTCATAATACCCAACATACTGCTTCATAATACCCAACACACTGCCTTTTAATATCCAACACACTGACTCATAATACCCACCACACTGTCCCATAATACCCAACACACTGCCTCATAATACCTAACACACTCTCCCATAATACTCAACACACTGTCCCATAATACATAACACACTGACTCATAATACCAACACACTGCATTTTAATACCCAACATACTGCTTCATAATACCCAACACACTCTCATAATACCCAACACACTGCCTTTTAATACCCAACACACTGTCCCATAATACATAACACACTGTCCCATAATACCCACCACACTGTCCCATAATACCTAACACACTCTCCTATAATACCTAACACACTCTCCTATAATACCCAACACACTCTCCTATAATACCTAACACACTCTCCCATAATACCCACCACACTGTCCCATAATACCTAACACACTCTTCTATAATACCCAACACACTCTTCTATAATACCCACCACACTGTCCCATAATACCTAACACACTGTCCCATAATACCCACCACACTGTCCCATAATACCTAACACACTCTCCTATAATACCTAACACACTCTCCTATAATACCCAACACACTATTCTATAATACCCAACACACTCTCCTATAATACCTAACACACTCTCCCATAATACCCACCACACTGTCCCATAATACCTAACACACTCTTCTATAATACCCAACACACTCTTCTATAATACCCAACACACTCTTCTATAATACCCACCACACTGTCCCATAATACCTAACACACTGTCCCATAACACCCACCACACTGTCCCATAATACCTAACACACTCTCCTATAATACCCAACACACTCTTCTATAATACCCAACACACTCTTCTATAATACCCACCACACTGTCCCATAATACCTAACACACTGTTCCATAATACCCAACACATTGACTCATAATACCCACCACACTGTCCCATAATACCTAACACACTCTCCTATAATACCTAACACACTCTCCTATAATACCCAACACACTCTTCTATAATACCTAACACACTCTCCCATAATACCTAACACACTCTCCCATAATACCCACCACACTGTCCCATAATACCTAACACACTCTTCTATAATACCCAACACACTCTTCTATAATACCCAACACACTGTCCCATAATACCCACCACACTGTCCCATAATACCTAACACACTCTCCCATAATACCCAACACACTGTCCCATAATACCTAACACACTCTCCCATAATACCCACCACACTGTCCCATAATACCTAACACACTCTCCCATAATACCCACCACACTGTCCCATAATACCTAACACACTCTCCTATAATACCCACCACACTGCCGTAAGTAACAGGTGTGTGGAAACACAATAACTGAAAGGTGATCAGAAAATGATCATTACTTCAGACACAGATTAATAAATGAATGTATGTGAAAATATAATAAACAGTAACTCATCAGCACTGCAGCTCTTTACCTTCCAGATGGATCCTCATGGTTTTCGCCCCTCTCTCTCTTTCTTGTGTTCTGGTGTCTGTTGACGGGACCCCCTTCACTGCCTGCCCCTTTACTGCACTCCCTCACTATCAGCCCGTACAGCCCCTGTAACGCCCCTCTGGGCAGCGCGTGCTCTGCGTGACCACGTCTCCTGTTCATGCACCGGCTCGGAAACCGACTGACCGCGAGACACGCGCACGAGGGAGAGAAATAAAACCATGCAAACGAACCGGCCAATGGCAGCGTTCCGCAGATGCTACGTCATTTACGCGCGATTTCAGAGTAGCGGCTGGGATTCGCTGCCAGTGTTGACCAGTGGAGATTAAAAATTAATAAGTAGGAGGTTTAATAAGGAGGTTTAATAAGTCTCATAACCCTTCTATCAATGTTTTACTAATCCTCTTCATCATTATTTACACTTTTATCTCATTCATAATTTCCTAATTTGACCAAATGCTTGTTTATTTAAGGTTAATAAATTATTAATTATTAATCATTATTTTTTAATGAATTACAAATCATCAGCTTGTTGCATTTCTACCTAACCTGGTATGATCTCTGATTAACCCTTTAAATGGTCTGCCAGAGGGTCAACATTTGGCTTACACACCCCTGTTACCTCATTTAGCCACTGAATAATAATAATCATTTTAGGGATGTAATAAGATTGACAGGTGTTAATCTCTCTGAACTGTCTCAGTGGTTAATGTTCATATTCATGCAGTTTTTTCATACATTTTCATACACATCAATTTATACAGTTTAAGTATCTTGATGATGATGATGATTATGATAATAATAATAATAAAAATAATAAATATTAAAAAGAAATAATAATAATAATAATATACAGCAGTAGCATATAAAGGCTGGCCACAAAGTGTAGCTGACAGGTTAGCTACAGGTAAGAAAACATTATCATCTACTTACCTGTTTTCAACAATTACATCATAAATTGACACAAATACCTCATGAAAAGCAACAACCTTTAGTAAGTCTCTCTAGAGTCATGTGAGAGTTAGCTAACATAAGCAAGCTAATGCTAGTCACAGATGCTCCACCTGACAGAAAATAAATAGACATATGTTTAATTTATTATTATTATTATTATTATTATTATTAATAATAATTATTTTACTCATATCACCTCATTGAACAACATCAACTTCATCAGGAATTTTACAGAGTGCTCCATGTCCAGCAGTATGGAAGCCCATTCCTGCCACTTAAAATCAAATCAAATAAGAAACAGGATTCTTTTTTAATCCAAAAACATGAGACATCACAAAATAATGAAATATCATCTCAACATATATAAAAAAAGTATTTAAAAGTAATGAGAAATCATCATAAAAATATAATAAAAATAATTAATGTATTTTACAATTATTAAAAATCATTAAGAGAAATTAGAAAATCATTTACAAATATTCCAAATATCATAAACAATATCTAAAAATATTTAGTGTATTTTAAAATAATGAGAAATCATCTAAAAAAAGCAACAAAAAAACAATAATTTCTAAATTATCATAAAATAATACAAAAAATATAAGATTATGCAAAAAAAATACAATCACCTCAAAGTATTACTGAGAAAGTAAGATAATGAGACAGCAATTCAACAAAAAAGAATGAGGTGCTTCCACACCGCAGTGCACCTCACTGTTTCTGTTAGCAGGAAACTGATCCCACTTGCTGGGTCATTACTGTGATATAGACTCCAGGTCAGTGGCTAAACCACCCAACAGAAACAGGCCTAGACGGTCTGATCAGAGATCAGAGATCCTTCATCTCATCATCCTGAAAGTTTCATTTACTCTTTCTCTCTTTCTCTCTCTCTCTCTCTCTCTCTCTCTCTCTCTCTCACTCTCTGTCTCTCTCTCTCTCTCTCTCTCTCTCTCTCTTTCTCTCTCTCTCTCTCTCTCTGTCTCTCTCTCTCTCTCTGTCTCTCTCTCTCTCTCTTTTCTGACTCAGCTATTAGAAGCGGAGCCAAATTAATTTGATCAGCTCTTGCTACTGTGATGGTGAACTGCAATAGGTCCCAGCATCCTCAGCAATTTCAATTATGGGGGGATTCCTACTGCCTTCAGGAGAAATGTTGGTGCAATTTTTCATGTCTCACTTCTTACCCTTACTTAAATCCAAAATCAATTTCATCTGCGCAGGCTTTCCACCCCCTCCATCAGACTGATGTGCTAATCACGTTAGCCGTGCCGAGATGAAGAGTAGTGTGTGAGGAGAGTGATTGTGCACGCTGCAGATTTCCAGCCCAGAGCTGCTTTTGAGCAAACAAGAGGAAACATCTATTTTCAGAAGATTTGCACTGCAGGCAGTGGAGCTCCTGCTCCTCTATTAGAACAGATCTGCTGCAGGGGGCTGCTGAGGCATGGATGAATGGGCACTGATACACAAGTATGTGTGTGTGTTTGTGTGTGTGTGTGTGTGTGTGTGTCAGTACTACACTATGTTTGTGTCCTGATGCATTGTATGTGTTGGTAACATATTCAGAATACATTTATAATACACCAAATGTCCAAATATTTGTGGATGCCCTTCTAATGTATGCATTCAGATACTTGATGTTGCACCCATTGCACAAACACACACACACACACACACAGAGACACACACACTGCTTGTCTATAAAATACAAATAAATACGAAAAAGATTGCAAAATCATGGGGGGAAGCCTCATAATTCATCTTTCTGTCCTTTCAGCAGAAGCCGCTCAATCATTAGTCACCGGCCACTCGAGACGTTCTCCTCTAGACGTTTAGAAGTGGGGTTTTCTGGCAGCCAGACAGAAGTTCTGTGAAGAGCAGACTGCTATGCTGTTAAACTTAGTTGATGCTAACCAGCTTCTCTCTCCAGATTCAGAGCAGTTTAACATGTAATGTAATGGCAGGTTAACAGTTATTATAATAGATTTAACACTGGCCAGTGTTCATTTTGTCAGGTGGGAACAGGATGGGGCTAGGGAGGAGACTAAGGAGGAGACAACACAAACAAAACAAAGCCATGTTCTGAAGAGCCAGATGAGAAAACCAAAACAAACTGACAAGAAGAAACAAGAGAAAACAGAGCAGAAAGACACAAACAGGACAAAAGTGACATTTCCCCCTCTTTTTAAAAACAAATCTTTCTAATGTGTGTTTTCGTTCTTTGAACATGTTGTATGATCTGAAAACTCCTAAACAAAACATTGAAAAGGGTATATGGACTGAATGTGGACTGAATATGGACTGAATGTGGACTGAATATGGACTGAATGTGGACTAAATATAGACTGAATGTGGACTAAGTACAGGCTAAATGTGAACTGAATGTGAACTGAATATGGACTGAATGTGAACTGAATGTGAACTGAAAGTGAACTGAATGTGGACTGAATATGGACTGAATGTGAACTGAATGTGAACTGAAAGTGAACTGAATGTGGACTGAATATGGACTGAATATGGACTGAATGTGGACTGAATATGGACTGAATGTGGACTGAATACAGACTTAATATATGGACTGACTGTGGAACTGAATACAGACTTAATATATGGACTGAATATGGACTGAAAGTGAACTGAATGTGGACTGAAAATGAACTGAATGTGGACTGAATATGGACTGAATATGGACTGAATGTGGACTGAATGTGGACTGAATATGGACTGAATATGGACTGAAAGTGAACTGAATATGGACTGAATATGGACTGAAAGTGAACTGAATGTGGACTGAATATGGACTGAATGTGTACTGAATATGGACTGAATGTGGACTGAATGTGGACTGAATATGGACTGAATGTGGACTGAATATGGATTGAATGTGGACTGAATACAGACTTAATATATGGACTGAATGTGGACTGAAAGTGAACTGAATGTGGGCTGAATGTGAACTGAATATGGACTGAATGTGGACTGAATACAGACTTAATATATGGACTGAATGTGGAACTGAATACAGACTTAATATATGGACTGAATATGGACTGAAAGTGAACTGAATGTGGGCTGAATATGGACTGAAAGTGAACTGAATGTGGACTGAATATGGACTGAAAGTGAACTGAATGTGGACTGAATATGGACTGAATGTGGACTGAATGTGGAATGAATGTGGACTTTATGTGGACTGAATATGGACTGAATGTGGACTGAATGTGGACTGAATGTGGATATTTAAAATCTGTATTCTGAATATGTATTCCCAGTTCCATCCCAACACAGCATTTGTCTCTGTACGCTGTATGTATGTCTGGGTTGTTCTCTGACACTTTGGTCCCGACTGTAAATAACAATGCTCAAAACATTTTCTAACCACAAACTGCAGAATAGCATCACATTTAGCACATCAGTGCACATCAAAGCTGCTTCTGCTAAATGCAGACACGACTGCTGGAGCCTTATCTATCGCATTTAGTCACATCGCCCTTCAGTTACATAACATGCTAAAGCTTGCACAGAAGACAGGACTTTCCCTTCATTTCACCCTGAGGGGGTTGGATACTTACTTTATGCCAGGGAGCCTTTTTCTAAAAAACACTTCTGACATTTCTGGCAAGCACTGAATCTGAATTTCAAAATAAGACGCTAATCTTCCAAGCTAAGCTGCTTTGTTCAATACGAACGCTTCTCAAGCACTCTGTGACACTAAACCCCTGGAGGTCTTTGTAGGCCTTTCGTGTGTACATTAGTGAAGTTCTGTGTAGACGCTGTTAAAGCTTCCAAAACTACCATATAGAGTTTGCATGGATATTCAGATGCAAACAACAGCTGGTTGAGAATTTATCGTGGTTGTGATGTCAGAGCCATGAATATATCCCCATATAAGCACCCACTCAATATACTGGAGTTTAGCCCCACCTTCACATTAAACTGCTGCTAAGTGTTTTTCCTGCAGACGGTTTTACCATAATTAGGATGTAGTAGCATGGCAGTGTGTGTTTGTGAGTGTGTGTGTGGGTAGGAAGGAGTTAAATGTCTCAAAAATCATGCAACTATGTTAATAAGCATTAATACATAAATATTTACTCATGTACCAACTCTAGAGATAGCCTTAATAGCAAATAGTGCTAAATCATCTCGTTTCACTTTATGTGACTTACAAAAAAAACAGTAAGGTTTAATTTTACCACCCTGTCACAAAACACTTTTTTTATGTTCATACCAATGTAAAAATATATATTAACAAATACAGAAATACAATACAGCCAGATAAAGTCAAAGTGATTTGTGTTTATTTACGTTGGTATTCAGGTATGTTTGAGGCTCATTCATATTCTATATTTACATATGATAATGAATTTGTCCATTTCAAATGTTGTAACCGGTGGTTGGTGTGGCGCAACAGATAACACCACTACCTGCCAGTGAGCTACCACACCATGTGAGAGACTGGGGTTTGATTCCTGGTCTGGGTGGCTTTGCTGCACTACACCAATAAGAGTCCTTGGGCAAGACTCCTAACACTAGGTTGGCCCACCTCTGTAATACGAGTAACCTTGTAAGTCGCTCTGGATAAGAGCGTCAGCTAAATGCCATAAATGTAAATGTAATGTAAATGTAACCCTCACTGTCCACATCCTTGCAAACTCTCTGCATCCTTTAAGTTGGCATGGATGTCAAGCCAACCATCCACTAGAGGGCAGTTCAGAGTCAAATGTTTCTGCCAACAACAAACATAGTGATGGTGGAGGAGGTCTTACTTACTGTAAAAAAGACAACATAGGCACCGGCAGTGTGAACAGATAAAACACTTCCACCGTAATTTTCTTTTCTGCCAGGGTTGGCTACACTGCCCCTGCAATTCCCAGTTAACACACACACACACACATTGTGAATACAGCCATACCACACTGACTGTCTGTCTATTCTGACTGTACAACCATGGCTCCCTCTTGTGGCCAAATGACCAATTAACCATATGTTAATTACTTATTCTTAGAAGTTCAGTAAAAACATAAAAGCGTTGTTGGTGTGAGCTGCTCAACCCATTGAACCCTTGAAGGCTGTAATTCAAAAATATTATAACTATTATTTATTTATGAACTATTCATTTATTTAGTAACTATATATTATTGAGTAAATGCACTGAAACTAATATATAACTCATGTAAGTCATTTGAGGATGCATGAGTCTATGTGCAGGCCTTTAGGGCTTAGAGCTAGAGGATATGGCATAACCATAACCATAACCATAACCATAAGCTGGTTAATCTTAGCTTTTGACCAGCGTAGGGGATGTCTTACTTTGAGGTTGACGGTTTAGGTGCTCTACAAGCATGTTCACCCTGACCAAGCTAGACAATCAATATGACCAAGCTAAACCATGCTGGATGACCAGCATGACCAGCAAGACCAACCTGGTCGACCAGCATGACCAGCATGACCAAAATCAAATGCAACACACACTATGCTGGTCAAATACTGGTTAGCCAGCTAGTTTACCAGCGTAGGGTATGTTTCCACCTGCATAACCTGCCTCTGACCATCAAAGAAAATCATCATCTTAGACCATCTGAAACCAGCTACCATCAAAAGCTAGTCTTGAGCTGGACTTTTCAGCAGGGCAACCCCAACATTTAGTTCATCTGTTAAGATGTTTTCTAGTATTGCACAGGAGACTGATGTAGCCTACAAGTAATGGAAACCGCCAGCAGCCAGTGAGCATTAGCAGCAAACGTGTGATGCATAAAACACACATTTGCTTCTAATTGTGTCTAGTAATTAAGAAATCTCTAACAGACTGACTTACATGTGGTGTTTGACACTGAATGCCATACTCCTATTGGTTGGACAACACTGTTGTTTCCCTGGCCCTGTAAAAACACACCACGCTACACCAGTGAGTCCTTGGGCAAGACTCCCAACGCTACATTTGCCTGCCTGTGTAACACAAATCACGAGTAAGTCGCTGTGGATAAAGGCGTCAGCCACATGCCATGAATACAAATATGAATGTCTATACGCATGGAGGTATGTGATAGATAGTAGTATGCAGGCAGACGTAGAGGTGGTGCGTACCTTGCAGGTGTCTGGTGTAGAGTACCTGCAGCAGCAGCCAGATGAAGAGCACAGGCAGGACCCCCTCTATCATCCCCCTACAGCAAAACAGCACACACTGCCATAGAATCTGCAGCCCGACCAGCTCCTCTTCTTCAGGACTTTCCATGACCGCTCCAGTGGACACTTCAGGCACTCTGTCTTTATTTATTGTCCCTCTGTTCCTGTATTTTGTCTCTATTTGTCTGTCTCTCTCCCTCTCTGTTTTTGTTATACCCCTCTCCCTCTCTTTCTCTCTGTCTTAGTCAGAGAAAGGAAGTGCTGAATCTTTTAATCCTGGTGGCAGTGGTCCAGTTCTGCTCGTACACTCTCTGGAACACTCTCTCTTTACTGCATCTTGAGATTGGTGATTAGCTCTAGGGTCAGTATGTGTTTTTTTCCCCCTCAGTCGACAGAAATCTAGTGTCAAGTCGCTTCAGATGCCTTTAATTTAACACATTCTGAAACCATGGGAGTGCACCAGTAGTGCTTACTGTGGAGAAGACAGTGGGTCCGTCTTGTTATCCAGTCAGCTTCCTCACTCCCTACTGCCTTCATAGGCAGCTGTCGAAAGCAGGGAGTGGCTTAACCAAGCCTAACCCTTTTTAAACTCTACAGTGGCGTCTGACAAGGGCTGGAAACATTAGGCAGCAAGTGAACAGTCAGTTCTTGAAGGTGATGTGTTGTTAAACACAAGAAAAATGGGGATGCGTAAGAATCTGAGACCCTTTGACGAGAGCCAGACTGTGATGTGAACATTTCCAAAACATCAGGCAGGTCTTGTTATGCCTCTTCTATTTATAACAAGACAATCCCTGGTTAACACCTGGTCTCTATGCATTTTGAGTATCAGGATTATATCTGGAGAAGGCAGAGCCACATAAAAATGCAAGTGTAAACTCACCTTAGACATCCCTCAAACCACTTCAGAAGGTTGTCTGAATCGCATTTGAGCCACATGTTACAGCAGTGTATACACAGCTGTCTCTCCAACCAAAGCCCCTCCCAGTAAAACCGAAGCACCAGTAATAAGGGCCTGCAACGATCCAATCTGCATATTTCATCCCACACAGCAACTGGATTTCAGTCTGACTAACTGGAGACGCATTTGACTACCTACTGTAAATGCATGTGGCTAAAATACAGACACTAGTCACATGAAGTGACCCGGAGTAAATGCATGACTGGAATTTCCCAACAGTTCTCCAAATCCACCTCAGAATATGTAAAACAGCAGGGCTGTTATGGTCAGTGGCTTTAAAAAAACAGTTTAAAATGAGAAGCAATGAAACAACATCAACAAAATCAGCATTCGTATCTCTGAGGGTTTCAATGGGTTGAACGACGAGCTGGCGTATTGGAAAGCACATGGCTACAGTGCTTTTAGGTGTCATGGTCACACTAACAATGCTAGCTTGTTTATTTCTTCCTTAGAAATTGCTTACTGACCTTAACAAGTCATAAACACAAACACAAGGCCGTGTCAGTTGACATTTAGCTGTCCTTTGAACCACATGTTGAGGCTGGGGAAACATCAGCCGGGTCTTGTGGAGTTTGCACCTACCAAGAGAGCTCCAAGGAAGGACAACCGGTGAATTGCCGACAGGGTCACGGGCACCTAAGGCTCATTGATGCAATCCATGGAGGCCTTACTTCCATGGTTAGGATCTACTGCTAACATTAGTGTAGGTGCCAGATACCACAGGACACCTTCAGAGGTCTGGTGGAGTCCATGCCTTGAATGCGCAGATCTGTTGTGGCAGCACAAGGTGGACCTTCTCAGTATTTGGCGGATGGTGTAACATCTATTTTTGTTGTTGGATGTTGGACGTCCCAAGGTCTAATTCTATGTCTCTTTCACTAGAATGGTTTTGAACTTTTCCTTCATGGAGATTTGGGAAAGTGGAGGAGACAGCACCACCTATGATCACCACCTATGACATTCTCCTACCTGTAGATGGCGTGCAATGCAAAGGAACTGTAGAGGAAGCATTTTTAATGTAACCTATTTAAGCATGTTTATAATAGGTTTCATAACTCAGTATTGTGTAAAAGATGGTGAATGCTTAAGTGAAAGGTGAAGAGGTGAATCTATTGTGGCTTTTAAACATGGAATAACAGAGTATATTCAGCTTGATTGCTCTGAATATCTTGTGACTGTAATAAACATATTTCCAAGCTGAAGCAGCTTCACTGTACCATGATTTCATTATAGTTTTTATGACCTTATGACCCAACATGGCAATACAGAGCACTTACTGGTTATTTGCTGGTGTGGGAGGAATTATACACTTTTAGACTTTGCATCCTGCCATCCTTCTCTGTCTGACCCCCACCTTAAAAGACTTTAGAGAATGCCCCAAAGGTGGTATGGGGGTGTGTTCTCAGTTAGGGTGTTGCAACATGTGGGTACTTCGGATTGGCTGGCTAGACCAATGCTTGGGTAAAAATGTCAATCTGGTCAAGATAAAAGCACGGTATCTCTGAGTAGAACTCAGTGGTCATACCTTTTGTCAGGAAATCTGAAGAAATTACAATTCGGTGCGAGATGTAAAATTACAGACTATCACATAATCTGCAGTTTGGACTCATTTCCTTCTAAATGCAACCTGTTCACCATGTATTTATTCTCATTTAGTCTTATTTACTGCCTTTTTTGAATGCTCAAAAAATAAAAGCACATGCCTCACATTCCCACAGTTCCCCTTTTAATCCATTACAGTCAACTGGGCCCATCTCCATACTTTTGATTTCTCTATTATGTCTTTCCTACTTAAAACAATGACCCCTTTTACACCTGTTTCCTTCTTGATTAATCTTGAGTATCAGGATTTTATCTGGATAAGGCCGAGCTACATAAAACCTGCAAGTGTGAACGCTCCCAAGACTCATTCACACCAGATACTAATACCATCACTCAAACTACTTCAGAAAGGGGTCTGAGGCACATTTTAGCCACAAGTTATAGTGGTGTAACTGCAGCCGTCTCTGCAACCAAAGTCCACCCAATAAAACCAAAACACCAGTGATAACGGCGGCGTAACGAGCACATTTGCATCCAACGAATTTCTGACCAGAGACGCAATTGACTACCCAGTGTAACTGCATGTGGTTAAAACTCAGACACTAGTCACATGAAGTGCCCAGGAGTAAACGCGGCCAATGAGAATTTCATAACCATAAAAACCTATGACTGAAATATATACCTTCATATGTACAATTTTGAGGATGGAACACCACTTCGGAATATGTGAAACAGCATGGCTGTTATGGTCAGTGGCGTCATAAAACCAGTTTAAAATGGGAAGCAATAGAAAAACATCAACAAAGTGAGCTGGCGTATTGGAAAGCACATACCTACGGTGCTCTTTAGGTGTAATAGTCACACTGACAATGCTAGCTTGTTTATTTCTTCCTTAGAAATTGCTTACTGACCTTACAGAGTCATAAACACAAACACAAGGCCGTGTCAGTTGACATTTAGATGTCCCTTGGACCACATGTTGAGGTTGAAGTATCAGATGAAGCTATGTGTGTGTGTGTGAAGCTGCATGGCCACACCTCCAGAGCTAGAGTCAAGCGCAGTTCTTCTTCCTCACAGTTCTTCTTTGCTGCAGCATGTCTCACACTGCCCTCTGCACGGCTCTGTTAGCTTTAATATGGACTCAGGTTGGCCAAGCCAAACAGGACAAGCATCATCATCATGCAGCCAGGATCCTTATTAACCATACAGGTAAGAGAGGCAAGATGTGACATCTACCCAGTCTTGGTTTCTTTAACTGTGTGCCAGTCTCTAGTTTAACTTGTAGGCACTGTAACCCATGTAGTGTGAGCAGGTTCACTGTGCACTTTTGCATTACAGGGCAGGATATAGACTTACCTTAACTGTTAACCTCAACTGTTAGTCCTGAATTCTTAAATGACTGTTGAAGTTCAGACTTACACAAGTGTGTACTATCAGCAGTTTCATCTGACCACAATTTGCTCCCCTTTAAGCACATGTGCATCCACACACCTGTGTGATGCCATACTGCATTTTAACAAATTCATCTACTTGCTATACCAATACTTTATATTTAGAACAGTATTAGTGCTCCCTTTATGATGAGTGGTAAACGCTTTCTGAGTTATAAAGCTGTATTTAAAGAGGATGGAGTGTAAATATGCTCACAAAATCCGTTAATGGGTTCTAAAGGTTATTTTGCTACCGGTCGTCTCATGCTCTTGAAGAGGGAAATTCATTGTTAGACTACAATGATATCAGTAAATGTGGAAACTCCCAGCCAAACATGCTCATGTGGGGCTCACATGGGTGGAACGTGGGCTAAGTGGGTTACAGGTGGGCATGGGCTCTGTCACTGGGACCCAGTTTGGCTTTCCCAAATAGGCCTTGTTGTTATAATCCAACCCAATATGACATGGGATCCTCTAGTCCCCATGTCCCCTCCTGGTCCCATCACTGACCCTGGTGGGCATCCATAATTGGGACCAACATGGAACCCATGGACAAAAATAGGCTACCCATGCAGGCCCAACAGGGGCATGTTATCTGGGTTAGTGCATTAGCAGTAATTAGGGTTGGGCACTGTTCACATTTATTCACAGTTACTGGTTCTGGTACCAGTAGTGTTCTGATGCTGTACTGGGCTGAGTGATGGACTCTCAGTGTGTATCAGGTTAGTGTCTGATGCTGTACTGGGCTGAGGGATGGAATCCCTCCAACTTTATTGTCATTATACTAATACATGCTTGTACGGTACAACCAAACACTGTCAGGTCGAGTCTCCGGTGCAGAATAGGTAGGACATGAGACAGGTTGCATAGACAATAAGTACAATTATATATGTAATAGATACTAGATAATAGATAGAGACACATATGAGGGGGGCAGAGGGGACATAGAGGGGAAAGATTCTTTCTTTAAGTACGATTTTGCTGTACAACACCCTGCCTCTACCTCTCTGCCTCAGTGCCTCGGAAATCCCAAAATGTTTTCTGAATCATTTCATGTAATACTTTTCTCTGATGGAGCTTTTGGAAGCACAGAACTTAGAATGTTTGTGGAATGTGAAATGTTGTGGAACTGCTGTTCTGCTACATTAACAGATGTTTAGCGCAGTGGTTTTCACTGTGTTGGGCATGATCTCCCAGTGGGCCGTGGTGGTAGTGCCAGGGGGCATTTATTTAAGTATTTATTTATTGAGTCACAAAACCTTGTTACAATGTAAAAACATTCAACGTTAAACATTTTTCTAAACATGACTAATGTTAATGTTGGCATTCTGAGTGCCAGTATCTGATGAACATATCTCTGTACATATCAGTTCGCCTTACTCGCTTGTAAACTGTCAGTTGCTAAGAAGCTGATAAGAGAAGGACTGGGGTGACCTATCGACGTAATTGATGTAATTGCTGATGGAAATACTTAACGATTTAACAATGTGTGTCAATGCATATTGATGGCCACACCCACTGAAAACAGGGTCTGGCTCTTCTACACTAAATAGTGTGTTAAAAAAGCACACCACTAATATAAGTGTGTGTATTATTGCAGTGAGCAAAGCGTGTGTGTGCCCACAGGCATCTAAAGTGTGGGAGTATTTTTGGACAACAAGTGTGGTGCTCTGTGAGCTTTGCAAAGTGTAGATGGTTTTTGTAAGAGGGTGTCTTAAGATGAATTATTTTCCTTGCACTGCATTGATGCAATGCATTTGCCAGAGATTACTTTAATCCCTTCACACTCCAAGGCTACACTAAGGTGTATTACTCATTAACTACAGGGCTTTTCTTTGGTAATAGGCAGGTTTATAAAAACACTTTTGGCCCACTTTTGGCCCATAGACTTTTTAAGGGTTCAACTACATAACCCCTTTGATGAAATATTTCCATTTTAAGTTTTAAGTTTAGTATTTAAGTAAAAGTATTGATACTCCATTTCTGTGTCAGAGGTTACCTGTTGACACTGAGGTCTATTTTGGGAAGATGATTAAAGAAAATATTAAGAAATATGAAGAGAAACCAATAATTGAATTGAATAAAATGAAGTGTAATATTATAAAAACAGTTGTTATTGTTATAAAAAATAATTAAAATAATAACCAATTATTGTTACACTATTGTAATTGAGCACACACACACACACGCACACACACACACACAAAACCTCTTTAGAATAATCAATTAATTAGTCATTAGATTATATAATAATAACAACAACAATAATAATAATAATAATAATAATATATTCATTAATAAATAAATAATTGTTAGGTGTAGCTCAAGTAAAGATTGATAGCCAGGTATAACAAGCTGCAGGTAACGAGCCTGACTTACAGCTTATAATACACTAATACAATGGCCTAACAACAAGCAAGTGGAAATGGAGAACCCAAAGCTTTCATTGCAAACAATGAAGGTCAGTCTTTAAACCCTGCCCGCTACAAACCGGTCGCTGGACCAGGGTCTGTTTTTGTGTTTGAAGCGTCATGCTGATATCCAGCTTCAAAAAAACCCTGCTGTGAAGTCCTTTACACATCTTCAATCAGAACACGATCAAGCTCACCAAACACTGACAAGGAGGAACGGATCCATGTGGTGGAGAACAGGGAGCTTTTATGACCCTTATTGTTAATCAGTTGTTGTTTCTCAGTTTTCTGAACATTGTAAAACAAACGATGGTATAATCGCACACTTCTGCTTCAGCCTCGGCCTTCAGCCTTGTGCCTACAATTGCAGCACATCCGTGACAGTGTCTCATGTATTTTTGCGTAATAATAAAAAAAAGCCATGGTTGAGCTTGTTGATTGGTCTACAGTACTGTATGTTACAACTACAGTATGTTGTGGTGTAGACCACCATTTCTTTTTTTGAGCATATTGAATCCATCCATCCTGGTTAAATTCATACAAACATGAAAGTGTGTGTATTCCTGTTGGTTGTGGAAGCTTTTGTGGTCAGTCGTGTCGGTCAGGGGTTCCAAAATATAGTCACCCCTGGCTGTCCATTCAGGCCACTGCATTTCTTGGCTTCTGTCAATTACTTCTTGGTGCCTGACTGCTACTGCTGGTCTGTGAAGGGAATGTGTTTTGATCTGGTGCTCTTGGCAAGATCTTTGCTCAGAGCTGTTTTGTGTAAAATCATGAGCCGGTCACAAGCGGCAGAGTACATTATATAACTGGCTTTAAAACTGACCTTCTCTTTCTCTGTTTCTCTAGAAGCAGAATTTAAACGTTTTTGGATTCCAACTGATATCTCACAGATGAATTCGGTGTGGAAGTTGGTGAAGGACCCTGTCAGTTCAGACATCTATGGAGGAGGTCTCCATGGCTTGTTTAAGTTTAACACAGAACAGACAGGGACAGACGTGGAGCAGGTAAGCTGCACGTACCAAGTTTTATTATATTCATACTGTGCTTCATGCTTTCTGCATATCATGTTATGGAGTAAATGTAGATTATTCTGCAGTCACATAATCATCATGGTCATCAGCACATCGGCCTTATCATCCTCTTTCAAGTGATGCGTTTTTGGCATTCTTTAGGCTCTTTAAGCTGGATATCGGTGGCTTTAAATTAGATACCCCTAACCTTTCCTACATATATACAAAAATTGCTGTCAGCATTGCAGCAGAGACTGAGGAGGTGGGGGGTCAGCCTGTCAGTGCTCAGACCATATGCTGCACACTACATCAAATTGGTCTGCATGGCTGTCACCCCAGAAGGAAGTCTGAAGTCTTTACACAAGAAAGCCCGCAAACAGTTTGCTGAAGACATGTCAACAAAGGACATGGATTACTGGAACCATGTCCTATGGTCTGATGAGACCATGAGATTCATTTGTTTGGTTCAGATGGTCTCAAGCATGTGTGGCGACAATTAGGTGAGGAGTACAAAGATCAGTGTGTCATGCCTACAGTCAAGCATGGTGGTGGGAATGCCATGGTCTCGGGCTGCATGAGCAAGCAAGTGTTGGGGAGTTACATTTCATTGAGGGACACATGAACTCCAATATGCACTGTGAAATACTGAAGCAGAGCATGATCCCTCCCTCCGGAAACTGGGTCGCAGGGCAGTGTTCCAGCATGGTAATGACCCCAAACACACCTCTAAGATGATCACTGCTTTATTAAAGAGACTGAGGGTAAAGGTGATGGACTGGCCAAGCATGTCTCCAGACCTAAATCCAATAGAACATCTTTGGGGCATCCTTAAGCAGAAGGTGGAGGAGCGTAAAGTCTCGAATGTCCGCCAGCTCCGTCATGTCTTCATGGAGTGGAAAAGCATTCCAGTTGCAACCTGTGAAGCTCTGGTAAACTCCATGCCCAGGAGAGTTAAGGCAGTTCTGAAAAATAATGGTGGCCACACAAAATATTGACACTTCAGGAACTTTCACCAAGAGGTGTACTCACTTTTGTTGCCCGTGGTTTAGACAATAATGGCTGTATATTAAATTATTTTGAGGGAAGAATATATTGACACTGTTATATAAGCTGCACAAAGTGTCATTTTGTCAGTGCTGTCCCATGAAAAGATATACTTTAATATCTGCAGAAATGTGAGGGGTGTACTCACTTTTGTGATACACTGTATGTACTCTACGATAATCTCAAGCACATAAAATTTAACAAGGACGTCCAATGTTTTGCACAAAACTGTACATATAACACAATAACTCTGTTGCCCATCTGCTACCATGCATAATTTAACATACCTAACCCACTCTACCACATTCATCACCTCTGTTAATCAGATATTATTTATGCTGTGGTCTATTCACACAATAGTCTATTCACAATAACATCCAGTCATAAGCGTCTCTGTGGTCGCAAACTGATAAAGAGCTCTTTCAACAAGTGCTTTAACTGAGGGGTTACAGACACCATCAGAGTGGAGCAACAGGGCATTTTAGATGTCTGAAAGCTTTGTGTAAAATGTATATCTAAAGACACTAATAGGGATTTGGAAAAATAATGGTGAAGCATGTTCTGTCACAGTATGCGATCCTGTAGTTTTATTACCTTAAATTACGGGCCGGTGTTTAATCTTGCCTATGAACGCTTTTGTTCTTCTCCATTTCCCAGCACACCTATAAATTACTGCTCTGTAGCCATCGGTTATCTGGCACAGATGTGAAGCAGAACAAAAAAAAAAGGTTGACTACCCCAAGCTTATTTTATTTTGCCTCTGAACTAAGCTTACTCAACACTGAGAAAAAGTAGGCCAACTAACGTGATACAGTGACTGATCACAGACCGATCATTTTTTAATATACCTTTATTACCTTTAGTACTTTCTACTTTTTTTTAATTTATCCCCTACCCTATTTATTGTTTAGTGTCTTTTTCCTTTAGTTTAAGACTGTGTTCTGTGTTTCTTTGTTACTTGTCATGCGTGTTGCTCTCACCAAGACAAATTCCTTGTATGGGTAACATACTTGGTGAAATAAAGAGATTCTGATTCTGATTCTGATTAATATCTCAGTTTAGTCAAAAGCTCTCCTTACTCAAAAACAGTAATAAATGAGCTGCAGCTGGAATCGCTTAAATATTATTTAAGATGTTTAGTCTGTGGCTCCTCCCCCTCAATTTATTTACTGCTCATTCCCATCTGCAAGTTAGAACTTCCCATATCACATGGGAGGAGGCCTTCCTATTCTCAGACTCCTGACCACTCCTGAGGGCTGTGGTGTTGACAGATTTGATCCCATGATCTCTTGACAAACAGACAGTTGCACCACCCCAGTTCTGAGGTAAATTTACTCAGAGCTGTTTTTATGTAGTGTAATTTCACAGCTCTAGACCGGCCCTACGGTCTATCTGCCCACTCATTAAGCAGTGATTAGATCAGAGGTTCAAATGCCAGCAAGGGCTCAGACCTCCACTGTCAAAAGCATTGTGTGAAAGGGGGACTTCTAACTTGCAGATGGGAATAAGCAGTCAGACAAATTGAGGGGGAAGAGCCACAGACTAATATTACACAATATTTAATCACATTTAAGCTCATTTACTTAATTAATGTAAACATGTTGTGATGCAGAACTAAGGAATGTGAGTTAGGAGAGCTTCTGACTAAACTAAGTTGAGTTAACTCAAAAAGGCTTTTCCAGATTTGGAGTGGTCCAAACCTGGTAACATCACCCTAGCAACCACCTGTTAATTAAAATACTTAAAATAATAACTGATAATAACAGGAAACACTTACCTATACCCTAGCAACCAACTTTTAATATCAACACCCTAGAAACATACCATAGTAACCACCTGGCAACCCCCTAGACTAACCTAAAAAGTACCAAAAATATGTTTTTATGTGTTTTATAAAGATATAAGTATATTATTTATATTACTATGGCACCTAATCACAGTTTGTAACTGAAGGTGGATGTAATGGATGCTGTTGCCTGTATGCAGCAAAGGGTAAGGGTGCTTACGCCTGTGTCTGTGTTACAGGTGTTCTCAAACATGAAACAGCGCATGTGACTGTTCAGTCACCATAGTGCAGGTTCCTTTTTACAGTAAAAAGAAACATGACCTTTCTTCCCAAACAGGGAACTCATTCACAGCAGCATGCTTGGGTAAACGCTGTCGAATCATTGTTGTTGATTTTTCTGCTTTATTGATTTTCCAGGTTTTCAACCAAAGCATCTCATTGCTGACTGAACAAAATCATGGAAGTCAGCTGTTTATCTGTAAAAAGACAAACAAGGATGAAGAGGATTGTAATTGCTGTTACCTGGTATGTCAGTATTTCAGCAGATTCTCTTCAAACATATGAGATCATCCTAAATTCTCTATCCCAGAAGACCTTCGTAAATGAAACGTGTTTTTTTTTGTTCACGGCAGAAATCGAAATCAGACTGCTTCAAGATAAACACTCCAGTGCATGTAAAGGATGCTTCCCTGGTTATTGGTAAGAAACTGCACTTTTACTTTTATTAATTGGGACTTTGTAGAGCAGAGCTGTGCATCTCAATCATATCACCATTATACAAGTATACTAGCAACACCCTATCAGCCATGTGGGGTATCACTGCAGTCACCTGGCGACACCCTAGCAAGCACCTGGTATACCATAGCATCCACCTAACAGCAGCACAACCAGGGATATAGTAAACACATAGCAACACCCTAGCAAATATTTGTCGCAATGCCATTTCAATCACCTTGCAACACCTTAGCAAGCACCTTGGAAACCACAGAAACAACCTAGAAATACCTAGGCAACCACCTGGGATATGATAGCAACTGGTTAGCTTAAAAAGCCATGCAAATACCTGGAATAACATTAAAACTACTTTCCAACAACCCAGCAACCACATGTTAATAACATAGGAACCTCTTAGCAACACCCTAGCAACCACTGAAAATACCATGATAACCACCTGGCATATGTTTTCTTAGGTTTAGATCTAAATATATAATTTATGTTTAAAAAGCCACCGGATCACAGTTTTTAACTGAGAGTGGATGTAATGGATGCTGTTGCCTGTATGCAGCTGAGGTACCTACACCTATGCCTGTGTTACAGGTGTCCTCAATCATAAAACAGTTGAGATGATGCAGAATCGGTCACCATAGGGCAGGTTCCCTTTTTCAGTTTTGGTTCCTGTAAATGTTTCTTCATTTCCGGTCATTGTTGCCCTTAGCTCGAGCTCTGGACCTGCACTTCCAAAAAAAACACATAGTAACAGATCGCATTTCAATAGTTAACAGACTGCATACTCTATAGACAATGTGTGGAAGTGAGTCTGGAAACCTGTTGAAATACTGCAGGGTTTTATGTGCGCTGTGCTTGCTGATAAAAAGTGGCAAAAATAACATACATGGAGCAAAAAGATTAGAGGAGAGGACAGAAGAGCTTGGCCACACTGAGCAATGCTAAGAGTTTGGGGCAGACTAGGCCTGTCAGACACATGGAAACTAAGGGTGTATGGATTTCAGCATGAATCTGAATTTGAGTCAGTGGATCAAACTGGAGAACTTTAACCCTGAAACGACCTCCTCTCTTCTTTTAGCTTTAATGGAAACCATGGTCAGTTAATAAAATGCGACACCTGTTTGCAGCCAATCAGAGGAAAGTGGGAGGATATGGGGAGGGGCTTATCCCTGCATGGACCCAAATTTCAATAACTCAGATGTTGCAGTTTTAAGGGTGTATTTTTGTAGAGGGTTTTGGAGAATCTTGAAGATTTTTTGGATCCAAAGCGGCCCAGCATGACAAATTGTGCATTATTATGTCCCTGGTGCATATGCATGCAATCTGAATGCAAACATTGCATTAAAGTAGACCATATGCCCAAATGTTTGTGGACACCTAGTTCCTGCTATATTATTCTAGGACAACTCAGCAAACCATCTGAATGCTTAAATGGTTCTTTGCTTGGTTATACAGTTCTTCTCCGTGGTGGAAAACCTCTTGCCTATCCCAAGAAGTACTGGAAAGAGCACCATCCTTCCAGAGAACACAGTTCCACGGCCCCACAGCCCAATGCTGGGGGACTTTATACTCCATTACGTAACAGTGGTTGTTCTTAAGAAGAAAATTTAGAAAACTATTTGAATACTGGTTCTGTGCCTGGTTCTTTAAGGAACCTTTTAAAATGGTTCTATGCAGCACCAAAAAGGGTTGCACTATTGTTATTAGTCAATGAACTCGTTATTGAAACCCTTCTTGGTTAAAGTACAATGAAACCTTGAAGAACCATCTTTGAAAAGGGTGCAGGGTGTTCCTTATAATTGGCTTCACATTTCCCAGCAACTGATTTGCATTTTTATTATCTGAGCAAATTTGTATAAACGCTGGAATCAGTAAACACTCTAGAGAACATTGTATCCTTTTATGTCCCACATTCATATTCACATTATACCTCCAGGATGATCGTTTGAAATGTCCGATCCCCTGAATCTTGTGCTGTCAAGGGCTGTCATAGCAGATTAGGTGTGTTAATATATCAGCGTTATATCACTGTTATCACCAACTTTCATGACAGGTACTCAAATGTTTGATGCCGTATCTTTTTTTTAAATTACCTGATTAAAAAAAAACAGCCATGCCTTCAAACATTAGGGTATCTGATATGATAATAAGCAGTAATGGTAACCTGGGTACTGGGTTATATTAATGGACAATATGCATGTTGTTAGAGCTATTTTTATATTTTAATTGAAAATGGATACTGTACAATTGTGTTTCATTCTTTATTAATATTTGTAGCTTTTGCATTTGGATATATAAGAATTTAGGAATGTAATTGCTTTGATTTGATGCAATTTGATTGGCGGCTGAGTTTAGTAAAAAAAAAAAAAAAAGCAGTCTTTTGACTGTCATGTTGCTTAATTTGGAAGTCAGGAATTTATCTTTTTTTTGTATGATTTTAAATTTATAGTAAAGATACAAACCCCAAAGAAAAGTTTGGATTCATCTTTAATTTTCCGATACGTGTCGCATGTAAAAGAACTTCAAGGCTAGTGAGTCAGCACGCTGCACTCACACATGTGGCATGGTTATGTCAATGTTAAGTAGCAAGGTTTAAGTGTTTATTATTTTATAAATTAATACATTTATTTAATATATATTTTAATACTATAGTACACTTCCTAATGACACTCTTTCCTATGAAACTCAGCTCTTTTTTAATAATTATTTAATAATGAGCAGTAAAATATATATAATTCATGGAAATTGGAAGGCTGTTCAAATTGGCTTCCTCAGCTGTTATTAATTATTCTGAATTCTTCACAGGGGCGTAAGAAAATACTGACATATAGAAGTATTGCAATACTATATTTCGCAATACTGTATTGTTTTTCAAAAACACTGTGTTGATTTTTTTATAGTTTGGTGGCAGACAGTGGTTCATTTTTGTGTGTGTTCAAACCCTGACCAACTTCAGATCACACTGTTGCCAGTTGGCAAGTCAGTTTTCCTAAAATTAGATTTAAAGAAATCGCAATTTATTTTCCCACTCATGGTATTGCAGTATATCCCAATATACCGAACAGATTCTCGTCAATAAACTGCCTACTTGTTCAGGTGTTAATCAATGCTGAATAAACCCATCTACTGTGTTGTTGCTATGCCATAGCCATTAACCCAGCTTCTAGGCTCCACAAACAGTACCCACACATTAACCCACAGCGCACATAGCACTATGAGCCAACCCAGCAATCTGGTCAGAAAAAAAAGCAACTCAGCAGTTTTTTTTTTGTTTGTTTTTTTTGCTTGCCACTTACTTGCTGAAAAGAGGCCCGGACCCGGATCTCTGTAAAGCTGATCTGTGACAACAGCCATTGTGAAAAGCACTACATAAATACATCTGAATTGAGTTAAGCTGAATGTGTGTTCCTCTCCAGGAAAAACGCTTTATTTCGCCATGTCCGGCGAAAGTACTGTAGCTACCACTTTGGGACTCTACAAACAGAACAAAGACAGCTTCACATGGCCACAGCCAATCCAGATAAGTAAGAGAGCCAACTGGCATCTTTGTACACACCGCAGGCCACCTGCTGTACATAAAACACCCAGCTGTGTTAACTGGAACTGTGATAACTGGCTTATCTTATTTACTAAGAAAGGCATAATGTCAGTGTTGGACTATTATAATATATTATTCATTATTATATTATATATTATATATATTATATATATATATATATAGTTTTTTGTATTTTTTTCTTTTCATTGTCTTGCTGGACGTTATTTAAATGATCCTTTTAAGGCTAATAAGTGTGCTAAAATTATGTCTTTTCTGTCATTCAGCGACAAGATACGTGAAAATCCTAGCAAACAGAGACAGCGAAGCACTGGATGGGAAAGTGTACTCCTTCTACATAGAGAAGAATTCCGACAAGAACCCGGAGACGCCTTTGTGGATTCCTCGAGTTTCTCAGTACTGCATGGTAAGCAGCCTGAAGCTGTGTTTTTTTTGTTACCATTGTTGCTTTGTGAGCTCTCGTCTCAAGAGCTCTGATCAGCTCACGAACAGCTATGCCTCAGGACTGGATGATATGAAATGATATCCCAGGCTAATAACAAATAAAGAAGTGTGTCTGGAGTCTTCCAACAGCAGACAAAGACTCATTCAGGCCAAAACAGAAATGTATTAACATTCTAAAGTGTCACAGGGTCAGTGTCACTGGGTCGGTGTCACTGGGATAGTAGTCATGAAATTTTCTCTAAACCCATTTGTCCGGAAATGGCTGTGACATTCAACAGAGGTTCATTGTTCTTCCTTCTTAGCCAAGCACCTTTCTCCAATCAAAGAAAGTTCTGTTGGTGTCACCTGTGTATTCCTGAATGAGTGCAAGCACAGAAATTCATCTTACAGTAATAAGGAAGAGACCAATTGTTGTGTCAGTTTCATGATGAAGGCAGAATGACTGCATCATTGTCTTAATGCAGTGTTTCTCAACCCTGGTCCTGGAGGCACCCTGCCCTGCACATTCTAGTGGACTTCCTGCTCTAACACACCCCTTGCTGCTCTAAAAGGGCTTGCTAATGAGCCGACTTGTTGAATCAGGTGTGTTGGGAGCCAGGAAAGCACTAAAATGCGTAAGACCAGTGTTGAGAAACACTTGTCCTGTTACGCGTCCTGTGTATAGAGGGTATGCACGTGACGTTACAAGTGGCGGAAGTCACTATGACCACAGCCACGACCACAGCCACGTCCACTGAGTGGCAAAAAGACAGACAGAGTGGCAGCATTAGTACTTAGTATGAATGCCACTAACACAGCTACAAAACAAGAAAGCGTCACCCTGTATGGTCAGTACCTAGTAACGCCCCCTTTGCCAGAAACCTATGACAGGAAACCTTAAGCTGTAAGTCGTTGGATTTGGATTTGGTTTAGGAGTATTGTTGTGATAACTGTAGTCTTGTTTGCCCCCCTGCCGCCCTTCCTTCTCCTCTCTTTTCTTCCTATCTCTCGCTGTTCTGTGTGTGGAGAGACAGAGAAAGATTCGGACGCTGGGTATTATCCATCTCTATTCTTGATCTCTCAACACACACAACAGCACCCCGAAGCAGGCCATCAGTACACATTCCACGACTGATATGCCAACACCTTTCTGTTATACCAATGCCTTACAAAAATACAGAGGTTGCCAAAAAAAGGAGAGACACTAACCTGGTATTCCAGGAATGTCTTTGAAAATCGCTGGTCATAATTCCTCTAAAGAAAACACACACACATTATTTACAATACGCTACATCTTGCAAGTGGCTCCTTCCAGGCCACAGCCATGTAGATATTAGCACTGATCTCAGCTCAGCCATGTCGGTTAGTCGGTTGTGAATGAAGTCTGTGGAACTGTGGCAGTACAAAGGCAGTACTGTGGCCAAGAACCTGGCAGCTAATTATATGCTCTGTTTGTTCCAGGCAGATAAGGGGGGGACTAAAAACCAACTGCAGTACCGCTGGACATCCATGCTGACCGCACGCCTGTTTTGTGGGAACAAGATAAAGAAAATGACCTTCACAGAGCTACTGGACGTTTCAGTATTGGAAACCTCGAGCAACACCATGATTTATGCTCTCTTCAAAAATGAATAGTAAGATGATGTGCAGCGTAATTTTTAGGGGCTTAAACTTAAACTTCTTGTTTAAGCAAACAGTTCCGCCACAGAGGACACACTTTTACATACTTCTACAACTTAATATTTTAAAGAAGTTTGACCTGCGCAACCAGCCACCTCCTTTTTTTCAAATTACAACCCTTACAATGTCATCAGGCAAACCAATGCACTCAGTGAAACAGCCGGGTACTCAGCTCTGATGCACTGGCTTGCAAACGTCCAGCGTCACACTGAGGTGATGTGGGGAGAGAGTGAGCCATTCACACATCCTCAGACAGAGGGCCAATTGTGCTCTCTCTGGCTCCGGCAGCGTGACCTGGGATTCGACCTAGTGATCCTCTGGCCACACTGGCATAGTACACTGGACCACTTTGGAGCCTTTTTATGTTATGTTTTAATATTTTTTTCCAATATGATAAATTGCAACCATTTTTGTGTCCTGAAAATGATTATATTAACTTGTATTAATTTTCACTTAGAAAACCATTTGTTTGTATATGACAGTATTTCACCACTGTCACTGTCACAAATTAATTTTTCTTCCTGTTTTTCACTTTTTGACAAAGTTTCCTGATGAATGGACCAATAGAAATGCTCCGTTCATTGACTTCCACTGAAAGCGAAGTAGGCTTATGATCTGAAATTGACAAGCAGACATGTCAGATTGATTATGACCCTTAGAGAACATGAGGGTGATCTCTGGCCAATGCTTCATGTTCTCTAGCCATCTCAGCAGCATTAGTCTAGTTTTGCCTGTCTAGCATCTTTGTGGAAGTTGCATCCCTGAATCATGATTTCAGAATGCCTGGGCTTCTGTCAGCTGTCTCTTTCCAGTTCCTCAGATGAACTTAATTTAACTCAGACAGTGGCCTCAGAAAGTGTGGGTGCGAGCTTGTTTTGTCAAAGGTAAAGTGCTGATCTGTGTGTCTTTCCCACAGTGGCATTCGGGCTGTCTGTGTTTACACAATGTCTGAGATCACTCGGGTCTTCACAAGCGCCAAATTCAGAAATAAAGAGGAACCCAGTATTCAGACTGCTGGAGAGGTATGGTCCTTTCACACATATGATGCAAACTATCATAGAATTTGATGATTTAGTCAGATATAGTCAGATATGTTTTATGTTCATCATATTATTGTTCATCACCCAAGACATACTACAGTGTACTGTAGGTATGAGGCATTTTTTTTAACTCCCAAGTGGAAAATTTAGGAAGCAGCATACATACTACAAAAGGTTAACGGTTTAATGCGTTACCCTTTTTTAACGTTGCGTTACCCTTTTTTATTTTAACACAAATGAATCATCTTACAAAGTCTGGTCCCAACTTCTTCCTGAAGGCCGCACTGTGATGTATTAGCATTTTTATTTAGTGTTGTAAACACAGCGTCGCTGCTGGTGAGGGTAGATTACACTTTATTTATGCTGAAATATGGATTTAATCTCATAACTAACTGTCATTCTCATACCCCTCCCTTATCTCTCTCTCACACACACACACACACACACACACACACACACACACATATACACACACATATACACACAAACAGCTGCTCCTCTCTTAGCTCTTAGCTTAATCCAGTCCAATCACTGATCATATCTGTGAAAAAAAGCTGTTGAAGCATTAAAGCTTCTGTATCCAGGCTGTGTTGCGTTCGAGGCTGAGAGTTCTTAAAGCTACACTGAGATCTGAGATATTATAAGAAAAAATATTTGAATATATAGTCTTGTCCACAAATTTTAATAAATTGTTGTTGAGAAGTAAACCTCTGTAGCTAATCAAACATAAAACACAATATTTTCAGCAAATCATAACAAACATTTACTCTTTCATAACAAAACAAATATATATACAAATATCAATCAGCAATTTGGCCGGTGCAAAAGTTTGGGCACTGTAACAGGACCAAGTGCTTGTTGTTGTCTTCTTTGCAGAAGGCCTCTAGTCCTGAGCTATTTAGCATGCACAGCTTGCTTGAGGCATATTTACAAGATAGTACAAAAACACATATGTAAAAATACTGATGTGCAGACAGCCCACTAAACATTAGAACTGCACCAAATGACCATATTTAGATGGATGAGGTAAGAATAGTGTTACATAGTGTGAAAAAGGAAGGAAGGAAGGACCTGCAAAACCAGTCACTTTTGCAACCAGGAGCTTGTGCAAATACTAGAAGACAGCATCACTATGTGCTGTGTAATATATAACAGTCATTCAGTGTCAGAATTCAGCCTGTGTGTGATGATTTAGGCAGACTTTCTAAAATAGCTACTTAGCTACTACCTACTTAGAGAGAGAATGGAGAGATCAGCTAGATCAGCTCCCCAAGATCAGCTAACTTAGCTAGCTAACATCAGGCCGACAGCCGCTATAATGAAAGAGAGAAAGAGTAATGCCCTAGATCAGATCCTATTTAACCCCAAAACAGGTTTGATCGTCCAGAGCAACTAGCTAACCTAACAATGAAACAGCTGTAGCAAGAGAGAGCAATGACGCGCCACATTATCTTGCTACAATTAGCCTTGAACATTAGCCTCATAGCTCCAGAGCAAACGTGCGGGCAGCCAAACATGTCTTAGAGATGTGCAAATGCACACACACAGCTTGTCCAGTCCCTGTAGAGAAGGGCTGCCAGTAGAAAAGGACTCCCTGGAACAGATAACCTTGAACCTATTGGCACCATGTCTAATGCCAGGTGAGGGCGAGAGAGGTATAAAGCCCCCAGCGTTGAGCTCAGAGTGTCCCAAAACTTTTTTCCATATAGTGTAGGTGTTGTATAGCCTTATGAATGATGTTGTAGACTAGGGCCTAAAAGACATTAATATGGAATAAGCAAATGTAAGACTTGTTGGTATAACTCTCAATGTGTATCTTGCAGTGTGTTGAAGACAGTAGAACCTTATCTTCAGCTGTTCTGAAATTCATGGAAAAGCGTCCAGAGATGGAGGAATGGATTGAGCCTGAGCGTGGCCCCCTGCTGGTCAGCAATCACTGGTACAAACAATTGCAAGTGGACATGGTGAACCATCACAATATCCTCTTATTGACCCTAGGTAAGCAAACTTCTCTTTAACTGGGAAACTATCACTTACGCAGAACATGACGGTGAAAGATTGCGTGGTAATTCAGAAGGGAAGGACATTGTTACATCCGCCTGCCGAAACCTGTTAACAGAGACCGATTTGTGTCCAGGGGAAACCAGTGTAACAGGAGTAGTTTGTACCATAGATGTAAAAGTGGATGTTGGCCTGGTCTTCTGCGACTTCTCCAAACAAGTATAGATTTCGTGTTTCGGGTGTGATGGTAGTGGGTGAGTTTCAGCAAGGTTAGAAGAGTTGATGCTGATGTTTATAACATCACAGACACTTTCCATGCCAGACAGCTTGCTTGATAGCCAGATGAGCTGCACTTACTCTAATAAAGTGTGCATTCAGAACATGGAGAGGCTTTTCTTCTTTGTTATACAGTTTTTTTGAAAAGAGGAACTGATTACCTTATCAGAAACACGTGGTGGTCATTCCAGTTCAAAATGAAAACAAGCCCACATGTTCTTCTTTCTTGTGAAAAGTCCAATCTATCTCCACCTCCATACTAGATGCTATTCTAGAAGTACGGCCACTAGATTTGGAAACCGGGGGGTTTTAAGCTTTTAAGCAACAACTCCTATACATCTTTGTTTTATCTTATACCTTTCCCCCAACATTGTAAAAATCTAAATAGTTACCCTTACCTGAAAACTGATTTCCTTAAAAAGGATATAGGTATTAAAATGTTGTACCAGCCAATGCACTTTAGTATAGTTTACTTACACTTTTTTACAGTTTCATTGACTTGTATTGACTGAATAGAGTATTTGGTCCTTAACTTTAGATGTACATTATGATATTTTTAATTTCTAGTGAAATGCGTTCCACATAACACATTTACCTAAGTTAACTAAAACTTTGGTCAACATAGAGATACACTCAGCAGAAGAAAAAATGGTAACTTGCCCTTGAAGTCTTCCACACTGAGGACAGGCAGCTACACCAGAAAATAACGTACAAGTAAACATATGACAAGGTAGCCTGGGAGGAATGACTACAGATGAATGGTGAGCGAGCGGGGGAAAGACACACCCAGTGAGCAAATGGTACCAGGAGCAAGGTGCAAGTTTCACCTCCCAAACGGTCACCATGTTAAACTGAAACTCGGTTTCATTTTTTTCACCAAACTGGAACCTAAAAACAACTAGTAAGAAGTGTAACAGTCTAGGTGGATTCAACAGAAGTGAAGCACGTGATTTCAATGCTCAATTAACAACAGAACTGGAAATGGTATAGTGGGCTATGTACTCATGTGCTATAGACTGTAGGAATTATAATAACTACAACTTTCCGACCTAGAAGCTACACATGAACACCAGCTGAAGTCGTAATTTCTAGTGGAAAGTTCTGGGATAATTTTGCTAGCCGAGTTCATGAGTTAAGGTGACTTTCAACCTTTTAAGATAATGGAGAAGAAGTATATATATATATATATATATATATATATATATATATATAATAAATAAATATATATATATATATATATATATGTAAATTCCTGTTTTTAACAATGCAAATTATATTATATTCGTGAGCGCAGCATTATGCTTGCCTTTAACCAAATGTCTGCAGACATCCCCAGAAAGGTATTTTGGATCAATTAAAAGTTTTATGTTATATTTTGCTTTTATTTTGCTTAAGACAAACATTTGTTGGACCTTATCAGGTTTTCACTTGTGATTGATCAATCATTTCAGGCCTGTAGGCCTACTGTAAAATCTGTTATAGCACAAAATGTTTAAATGGTAACGGTTTAGCATAACGTCAAGTCTTAATTGGAGCTCCCAGGCTAACATTGCTAACACTGGGAGTCAACAGTCACCCAAATCTTTAAATAACTGCACAGTTTTCTCACTCTGCTCAAACCACATCCAGGGGTCCTCCTTAGCATCACCCAGACATGCCTGTGTGGTTTAGGGTGACTTATTACTAATATGACTTTCAGTGACCTGTAAAAAAGACAGAGGTTCATCATTTAGCTCACATGTAGACTCCAGTCCTAAATACACCTGTTTCAACTCCTCACCTAACTAGCAAGGTCATCACTAGTTGAACATTAAACATTGGAAACGCTGATCTCCACAGGACCATATCCTGGAGGTAACTACGTCTGCCAAGCTTGATGAGGTTTATATGAGTAAACGCTTTGGGTATTCACAAACAAGTTCTCACAAAGACCACCATCTAATAGTTCCCAGTAACTGGTCTAGAAACCACATTAACCAGTCTGCATGAACTTAATAACCATCTGAATGTGGTTTTCACAGGTTTATAGAAGTGAGAGGGAGGGACATGTACTTAAGAAATGAATTGGGTGATTACTTACTTCTTCGTTAGTTATAAGTTATGTTAGCCTTGTAGCTAATGTAGCTATATTTGTGTCTGTGGTGTGAGGAAAATTGGGTAAATTTTTATTTTTATTAAACTTTTATTTTGTGTCATAGTCAAACTGGACACTAAACTCTGGATATTATTAAACTGGGGATGTTAGAGGTGCAAATTATGCATTTTTAAATATTGGAAATGGGGAAGGGGGATGCCTATACAAATACAATGGTTCCTATGCCTGTATGTTGATGAAACACACTCTGTGGAGCCTTGGGTATCTTTACTCCCATTTCAGGGAATTGAGTTACTTTTGCTGAACTCTTTGCAGGCTTGCAGTTCTGAGGCCATTATTCAGGAACTTGCTTCTGCTGCACAGAGTGGAAACTGTGGGCTAATCTGCAGTAGTGGCGGGTGCGAGTTTCCTTTTTAACAAGAAAAACCCACTGACACTTAGCAGCAAGACCCCAGATATTCGAAATGACATGACATGACATGAAATTTATAGTAAACTCCAATCCACACCACCAATACCTTTGGGATTAGTTAATGATGAGCAGAACTAATCATCCAACATCAGTACCTGACCTCACTGATGCTCATGTGGCTGAACCCAATCAAATCCTCACATCAATGTTCAAACATCTAGTTTAAAACCTTCCCAGAAGAGTATAAACTTTGCATTGGTCAACTGTAAATGACCCATTATCAGCACACATACCCACGCAACTGTGACAGCCTTTCAATAAGCAATAAGGCAATAAATCCTGACCGGTTCATTAGATGGACAAAAGTATTGGGACACCTGCTCATTCATTGCTTTAATGGGCTTGAAATCATGGCTAAAATTAGATAATATATGGTGATAATATGTTGATGTTATGTCTGCTCCAGAAAGTCCAATTGGCCAATTGCATTTATTATAAGTGGTGTCCACAAACTTTTGCCCACATTCTTGGAACAGGTGTAATTGGTGCTTTGAGCCACCACTAAAAGACAGGCTTTTCACATGCATTTCACATAATTATGGTAAAATGTGATGGTTAGGCCTTCATTAAACTTTGGTTAGCTCACTGCACAGAATGTACATTATATATCCAAATGTTTGTGGACACCCCGTCTAACGAATGCATTCAGCTACTTTACGTTGCACTCATTGTTGACAGATAGATATGCAAATGCACACATACAGCTTATCTAGTATCTGTAGTGCAGAATTAGAGCAATAATAGGACTCTCTATTCACACTGACTCACTCCAGAAGCTGCTGAGAAAACTATATTCTACTGTGTCATCAGAAGCACTTTGCATTGCACACATGACATTATTCAGTTCGAAAGTCCAAAGCAGTCAGAAAAAAAGGAATCTCTGTGCTTGAGTGCACGTTTTCACGTTGTATTAATTACTTCATGTTACTGCTTACTATATACATAATTACAACTTAAATACTTCAAAATGCACTTCAGTGTCCACTGACAGTAATTAGAGACCTGGACACCATCCATTCTTAAAAATACATTTCTGCCTAAAACCCACTTTTACCAAGATTCTGACATTCACCCACGCTCTTACTGGGGATTTGTTCAGTTTACAAGGACAATGGGATTCACAAGGACAATGGATCATTATAAGAGCAGAGCAGAGATAGTGGTGAATGAGGCTTATTGAGTCCAAGTCAAGAACTAGACCAACCCAACAACGTCCTGCAATGTTTTTAAAACCTCAGGAAGGTTTCAGGAAGGGTTAGGGTTAGGCCTGTTAGCCTGTAACGTTACAAACATACTGTTCCAGGAATGTTCTGAAAACATATGTATGGCTAGTATACACATAATAATGGTTGATCAGAACAGTTTCTTAGACAACATTCCCAGTCAGACAAACGCTAACATTATAGAAACATTCCCTACGGAAAAGTTCCTCAATCCTAAAAATACTGATAAAACTGACTGGGTAAACATACTATAACATTAATAAATAATATTTAATGAAGGTCTCATGAAAAAGCCTTTCAAAATGAAGAATTGGAGAATTTAGTAAAACATAAAATGTAATATTTACGTCCAGAACGTTCACATAGCCAGATTCACAAAGTCAGTTTTATCCTGGATGGCTGAGCAGGTCTACAGCACTCGCTGTAGTGATTGGTGTGGTGCAACAGATAACATGACTACCTTCCAGTGAGCTCCCACTCTATGTGGGAGACTGGGGTTCGATTCCTGGTCTGGGTGACTGTGCTGCACTACACCAATAAGAGTCCTTGGGCAAGACTCCTAACACTAGGTTGGCCCACCACTGTAATAGGAGGAACCTTGTAAGTCGCTCTGGATAAGAGCGTCAGCCAAATGCCGTAAATGTAAATGCTACACAAATTCACTACAGGCACTACATTTCCCATAATGCCTCAGCATCTTTCCAACAGCTTGAGCAGTTTTTGTTGAGTTTTTGTTAAAGGTTTGGAGTAAGGCACATTCGTAAATAAATAATGCTATAGAGAAGTACTGCCAATAGAATAGGACTCTCTGGAGCAGATTGACATGAACCTATTGGCACCGTGCTCCCTAATACCAGGCGTGGGCTAGAGGGGTATAAATCCCCCCAGCATTAAGCTGTGGAGTAGTGGAACTGTGTTCTCTGGCATGGTGGTGCTCCATCCAAAACTTTTAGGATAAGCTGGGGATGATGAGATGGGGTGGTGATCATCCACTCAGCATTCAGACCTCACGAGTCCTTACAGCAATGCTTCAAGAAAGCAGAGCAGGTGTCCAAATACTTCTACTACTACTTCAAATAGTGCATCACTGAAAATTAGAGTTAGGTACATATAAGGTTAATCCAACCTAGTTTTATGCAGGAAACCACAAAGCAGCAAAATGGAGGAGGGGTGAGGTCTTCAGTAGCTTTCTGAGCCCACCTTACCACAGTGCTAAATAAAAAAAGGCAAGACCTACACCATCCATTTGCAGTCTTAGGACAAAGCCCTGAGAGATGATTCATCAACCGCGGCTTTATTTTTGTTATGAGTGGAGCTCTCTGCACACCCACAGTTAGAAAAATAAAAGCTTCAGTTTAAAGCATTTAGTGGCTTACAGCAGTATGTTTGCCTGTGCTGACAAATCAGATAAGAAATAAGGCAGGTTGCCAGTGACTGTGGTGATGGGGGCGGAGGATGGGTGGATGCAGTTTAGATTGCCTCATGTTTGCTAGAAACACCCAGTTTTCTCATTAAAAGCATTTTTACTGTACTGTACTGTTACTAGTACTTATTTATGACCCTCTTGTTGCTTAGCAACAGGGAGCAGTGCAGCCAGAAGTAGTGGAAAAAAACTCCAAAATCTCCAAACCTTATGAAGCATTCAGTAACACCCCAGCCTCTCGCAAGGTTGATTAGTAGAGTGTGATACAATGACTCTCTACTCTAGTTTTGGAAAACCCTGAAACCATTTCTGTTCAGTGCTCTGATTCAATCAACTCATCCCATTACATAATTATTACAGCCCTTATATCATGGGTGGCTCCAGAGGAGTACAGCAGGGACTTCCTGCTGCTTGTGAAGGATAGTCCTAATGCTCTGTGATTGTGCTGTGTTTTTTTCACCTCAGAGAGTGGCAAGATTCATAAAGTGCTGGAGGAGAAGGATGGTCACTTCATTATCGCCGAATACCAGCCGTTCGAAAACAATACCCAAATCCACAGCATGCTGCTGGACAGATCCACCGTAAGAGAATCACTTTCTCAGAGTCATTTTCGAATCTGCAGTAATGTGGTAAAGAAAGGAGGACAGACAGACACGCTGAATAGCTCCCTATTGTCTCCAGATTGTAAAACTACCTATAGAATTAGGTTTGTGAATGAGGTGAAGGTAAATTACAGAGAACACACGTCTGCACATGCTAATGTATACATGCTGTTCATTTAATCTGATAAATGAACTTAACTTATTGAACAAAAATAAGGACGCACAGTGTCACTGATGTGAAGCACCAAACTTTATTAGCTAATAGTACTAGTAGCGCCATCTGCCCGCTAAATGAGTGGGTTGGTGGGTGAGTGAGCAAGTGGGTGGGTATGTGGGTAAGTAAATGATTGAGTGAGTGAGTGGGTGGGTGTCTGAGTGGGTGGCTGGGTGAGTGGAGTTGAGTGGGTCGTTGGGTCAGTGAGTTGGTGGGCAAGTAAGTGAGTGAGTAAGGGAGTGGGTGGGTGGTTGAGTGGGTGAGTGGGTGAGCTAGATAAGCGGGTCAGTAGGTAGGTGTTTGGGTGAGTGAGTGAGTGGGTGAGTGAGGTGATTTGCATCTAAAAAGAAAATGTGGCATGCAGCCAAATGTAATGTTATTGTTGTTATTGTTATTGTAATGTTATTAATGTTAAAATAATACAACATTCAGCTAGAAAATGAGCAGAAAATGTTTTCTGTAGAGAATTATTCCTGAAGTTTTACTCAGAAAATCAACAGCACTTGTCATTTGAGCAGACGTGCTCCAGCTGGGAGTTAAATGTAAGTTAAAATATAAAACAGCAGTGGTTTAAAGCCTGCAGCTCTAATTTACATCCACTACAAAAATAATAATGAAATAATTCAGTATATTAAACCCCTGAGAGAGGTTAAACATGGGGAGCCTTTCTGAACAAGCCACTGTGTAAATTATTATTAGTATAGTCAGATATGCTCGCCAAGTAGTCAGACGATGTTATCTGTTACTGTAAATGAATGGCATGCAAAGCACAGACAAGGTCTGCTGATATAAATATAGAGTGCTGTGTGCCTCCAGATGGGTTAACTTCCTGTGTATATGCGGACATGCACACTCACACACACACACACACACACACACACACACACACACACACACACACGCACTATGTGTGTGTTTCATACAGAATTATAAACTTTATTCAAAACACCAGCTGTATGTAGATATGATGTGTCTGACTGTAAAACACTGTTCAATTTTAGAATTAATGCAAACAAACTCAGAGGAGCACAGTTTCAAGATTACAGTCAGAAGAGCACAGTTAAAAGGACATAGTCAGAAGAGCACAGGTAGAAGAACAGTCTGAAGAGTGCAGTTGGAAGAACGTATTCAGAAGAGCACAGTTGGAAGAACATAGTCAGGAGAGCACAGGTAGAAGAACAGTCTGAAGAGTGCAGTTGGAAGAACGTATTCAGAAGAGCACAGGTAGAAGAACAGTCAGAAGAGTGCAGGTAGAAGAACAGTCAGAAGAGTGCAGTTAGAAGAACAGTCAGAAGAGCACAGTTAAAAGGACACAGTCAGAAGAGCACAGTTGGAAGAACATAGTCAGGAAAGCACAGGTAGAAGAACAGTCTGAAGAGTGCAGTTGGAAGAACGTATTCAGAAGAGCACAGGTAGAAGAACAGTCAGAAGAGTGCAGGTAGAAGAACAGTCAGAAGAGCACAGTTAAAAGAACAGTCAGAAGAGCGCAGGTAGAAGAACAGTCAGAAGAGTGCAGGTAGAAGAACAGTCTGAAGAGCACAGTTAGAAGAACAGTCAGAAGAGCGCAGGTAGAAGAACAGTCAGAAGAGTGCAGGTAGAAGAACAGTCAGAAGAGCACAGTTAGAAGAACAGTCAGAAGAGCGCAGTTAGAAGAACAGTCAGAAGAGTGCAGGTAGAAGAACAGTCAGAAGAGTGCAGGTAGAAGAACATAGTCAGCAGCACCAGCAGCTCACCTGATTTACTTTAATGAAGGACTGATTAGACAAACTAGGCACTGGAAAGAACCCATAAAAACTAGACTTCCTCAAAGAGGTTGGGAAATGGTTAAGCCAACACACACACACACACACACACACACACACACACTCAGGTATTAAAGTCCAGATATTATATTTACAGATAAAGATGTTTTTGTACAAGATATTCCAGTCTTACCCCCTCTGTCTTGTGCTCTATATGTACTTTCACCCACTGTTCACTTTAGGACTCTAACCTACATTAGAGGTCACTATTTAGATATACAGTTACAGAATGTTGACCATCCTTGCTGTGCAGTTTAACACCAGACAGGCTGCAGGGTTCAGATAGAAAACTGGTGGAAAACAAGGTGGAGCTACAATCAATGGCCTTCTAATCATGGGCATTTAAGCCTTACCTAGAAAAACTACAGGAGACTTGCAAGCTTGCATAGTGACTTTGCCCTAGCATGAGTAGAGACAGATAGCATTTTCAAATTTTATTATAGCCTAGTTGGAGGATCACAATGGTGCTACAGGTAGTGTGTGAGCCACCTGTGCTCTTTCTAGGGGCCTGAGCTTATGGGTTCAGCACTGCCTGTGAGGAATTTGATGGTGTGTGGGTTTCCACTGGGCACACTGTTTTTTCCCCAAAAACACACATGGTGGGTGAACTGGTTATGTTAGAGCCTTGTGCCCTGGCCAGGGGGGCAGGTCCTGCCTTGCGCCCATTGGCTCCAGACCCACTGCAACCCTAAGCAAAAAGAAGCAGATAAGAAGAGTGTTCTGAATACCTGAACGTTCTCGCTGCTTAACTGTAACTTAGCTTAGCTCAGCTTTAGTTCTGGTTTCACATACACTCTTACAAATGATGGTGCCTCAAAGGTTTCTTAAGCAATGCCATAAAAGAACCATTTTGGTTCCAAAAAGAACCCGGTTTATGATGATGACCTTTATGACCTTTACATTACACTCATATAATCACATCTTCATCACAAAAATGGTCCTTTAACGGTCCAAAAGTGGTTCTTCTATGGCACTGCTCACAGAATCCTTTAGCACCTTCATTTTTAAGAGTGTATGTGCTGTGCCTCTCAGTACCCAGCCAGTTAATTTGTCAGTTCAGAAGGCACTCCCTTTCTAATCAAAACACACACCCACATAGAGCCAATCTGAACTGGACAGATAAGCACTCACTCACTTTAGTTAGAACATCTTCATTAACTTCAATAACAGCACCTCCTCGTTTCTACACTCCACTTTGTAGCTCTGTCATTCCAGACTGTAGTCCATCTGTTTCTCTGCATACTTTGCTAGCCTAATTTCACCCTGTTCTTCAATTGTCAGGACCCCACAGGACCCCACAGAACTATATGGGAAGCAGAGCTGATATAATGGACAATGAGTGTAGAAATAATTAGATGGTTTTAATAAAGTGGCTGGTCAGTGTATATGACAGTAAGGTAAAAGTCCCCTGGGATTATCCCAACATCATCTTTTTTGTTGTTCCTCTCTGTAGAAAAAGCTGTATGTGAGCTCCAGCAACCAGGTGGTCCAAATCAACCTGCAGGACTGCAGCCGGTACGGGGATAAGTGTACACCATGCGTTTTAGCTCGAGATCCTTACTGCAGCTGGACAGGAATCCTGTGTTTGCCTGCAACCAAGTAAGTGTTAACTAACTCAACCGCAAGCTTTTGCTTTATATGCAGCCATTCAGACTTCTAGGTGTAAGTAGTAACATAAATGCTTAAAACCAGTTCCTCACTTTCTGTACTGTAACTCCATGTTTTATAGTGCCTAATAAATAATATATATAGTAGTTAAACATTAATAATTCCATAATAAGCCTTTAAACATATGAAGTTAAACTTCCCAATGAATTAAATACAGTATTCCAGTCTAGATGGGCTGAACAGTGCACAGTGCCCCCTGTCTGATTTCCCCTGTTTTTGTCCCCGCACATTTGTATCTTTAAATGGTTTCAGCATATAAAATGTTATTTAAGACAAAGGAAACATGAAGAAACACAAAACCATTTATTTCCTTAATTTATTCCATAAATAAATAAATAAATACATTTTGTTAAGTTCTTTTGTTAAGTAGGGCAAATCGCCCAGGCAAAGCAGCAGAGCACATACACTTCCACCACCATGTTTCACAGTTGGTATGAGGCTCTTATGCTGTGTTAGCTTTGCACCAGACAGAATAGTACCCATGACTTCCAAAACCCTCCGCTTTCATCAGTGCACAGAATATCTCTGGGCCACTAAGTTCCTCTTGGTCAGCAGTAGGGATGTCACAGTACCAGAAATCCGGTGGTCAGTACTAATACCACTGATATTTTACCATTTTCTGTACCAATTTCAGTACTACGACAAAAATAAACAGAAAATCCAAACAAATCAGCCTTTATGGTGGCTTAGCATTTCTATTGCAGTGTCCAGCTGCCTGAAATATCATAATGGGCAGTAGTGGCTCAGCGGTTAGAGCGCCAGGATATCGATAATAGGGTTGTGGGTTCGATTCACGGGCTCGGCAAGCTGCCACTGTTGGGCCCTCGAGCAAGGCCCTTTACCCTCTCTGCTCCCCGGGTGCTGGAATTTGCTGGGAGTGTGTGTACTCACTGCCCCTAACACGTGTGTGTGTGTGTGTGTGTGTGTGTGTGTGTGTGTGTGTGTGTGTGTGTGTGTTCACTACCAGATGGGTTAAATGTGGAGGACACATTTCGCTGTACAGTGTACACTGTCCAGTGACAAATATGTGCACCTTTAATGCAAATAGCCTGGGTTTAATTAATAGCAAGCCAAAATATGAGTACTACAAAAACAGTGGCATTAAGCCTTCAAGTCTTTAAAACAAACAATACTGTGTTCTGAAACTCACTCGACCTGTTATTACAGCACAGCATGTCAAAAGTGTTACCCAGCCTAGACTTTAAACACACACAGGTCAAGTTAACTTGTTGATCAGACCTGGTTCCTAGAATCAAGTCCAGCAACAGTCGATAACCCATAATTCATAAAGCACAAAGTTCCTTTGGTACTGTAGAACACAAGCACTGTCACCGCCTGATTTGGTATTGACTTGGCACCGAAATATTGGTTCTCATGGCATTACTTCTTAGCAGTGATTTTGCCTTGTAATGCTCATGAATGCCATTTTGCAGCTGGCATTGAATAACTGTAAAGTGCGACCAGTTTTCAAACAATGGACAACCAGCATTTTCATGGCATGCCTGGGTTGTCTTGCATGATGAAACTTCACACAAGGCTCTGTAGTGTGGCAGACTTTAAAAGTAGACATGAAGGATAAGCTCTTCGTACTTCCTGTAGACATAAACTGTGAAACACGTCAGCAAAGAAGAGAGGGGGGGTCATAAAGTGTTTTGTCAAAGTTCATATTTGCTCTTCCTTTCTGCTGTCTTGGAGCTCTTAGCAGCAGATTTACTAGAGATGCATGCAGTTGAACAGAGGTGCAACGTAGTGAGCAGCATATGACTGGCGTAATATAATCCTGGTTTTAAAATATAATAAGAAATCATTAATATTCTTCATAAACATTTTAAAGCATGTTCAGTTTTTTAGCTGGTGTTTCGAGCTGCTTTGTGGTTTGATGAAGTAGGTGCTTTCATTGCATATGCAATGGTCAAAGCTTAAAAGAGCAGCCTGTTTGTGTGTGTGTGGAGGGGGGGCACTGTGACTCAAGGGTCTCGAGTTCAAATCCTGTGTCATGCTCTCTCCTCTCATCGCTGGTCAGCACAGACATATGTTGGCTGATGTATCAGAGCTGGGGGTCGGTTTCCTCTGAGCTTGTTGGATGCATTTGTGGCAGTTTTAAAAAAAGGGGTGGCGGCTTACTCACCCTCCTTGTGTTCAGCATTACAAGTCATTGAGGGGAGTTGTAGTGAGTGGGTGATTTAACCCCTTAACACTCCAAGGCTTATTACACAGTAAGGTGTATTACTCAGTAACTACAGGGACTTCTGTAGACACTGTCTGGGCTGTTCCCTGCTAACAGAAGTTTGTAATTACTCGTAGGCTTTTTATATATATGATCTTACTGTGTACACGAAGAGCATTTCGGCCTACTCAGTGACGTCAAAGCAGGATTCACGCAACCCGTCACTTGATCTGCTCTTCGATATGACTGATATGAGATCTTCTGCTGTAATATGTCTCTGTCTTACGCAGAAATCTCACTGCTTCCTCCACAATAAATGACAGACAGTCATTGTAACTGCAGGCCTTGAATATTCTCACAAACTATTTACGTCCACAAGCTCACTAAAGTGAAGTGAAATAGTGAAGTGAACCCTTGTTTGAACCTCTAACCAGCTAAAACACCCCCTCACCCACCCACCCCTGAGTTCAGTGCCCCATTCACCTCCCATTCTGTAGAGCGACACTACGCAATTCATGACCTCTATGGCGTTTGGTTTTTGGAAATAGTTGTACAGCATTCAAGCATAATCATACCTGTTGCCATATTCTTGCCTATTATTTTAACTCTGGGTTAGCTCTGTCTAGACTGTGGTCAGGCTAACGTAATTGCTATGTGGCCCTGTGAACATTCAGAGTGTTACTTCCCTGTATCTCATGCAGAGGCATTGGGGGTGCTGGATATTATTGTCTCGGAAATGGCAAAGCCCTGGCATGAGAAGAGGATACTGCCATATAAGAACATGCTGTTTGCAGACAGTTTTCTTATGTTACCATTTATATATTAGCTTGTTTTCCAACTTTATAAAGGATAAAGGAGACTTTATTGTCATTCACATCATATGTGGTACATGGGGTGGAACAAAACTGTGGTCTCAAAGTCCCAGTTACACCCATAGAGAAAGTATTGCATAAATAAAATAATAGAATATAAAAAGAGGAGACATAAATAGTGGGAAAGTTAAAAAAAGGTCGCAGTGGTATGATCACAATATATGAAAGGAGTGAAGCAGAATGAATGAATAAGTAGCAGTACATAATAAAGTATCATATAATAAACATTCTAATTCATATGGGCTATTATTTATATTATTCAGGTAAATAAATGCAGGAGAGCAAAATGGAGAAAAGGAGAACACACATTTTATTTTACAGCAGTGTAGTGCAGTTCAGTCTCCACACACTCCACATTGAATCACCTGTGGCAGTCAGACACACAAAAAACATACAAACTCACAATGCATATGAGAATAGAGTGGTAAAGGTGCACGTATTTGTCATTGAACAGCGAAATGTGTCCACACACTAGTGAACTAGGGGCAGTGAGTACACACACCCAGAGCGGTGGGCAGCCAACTCCAGCGCCCGGGGAGTAGAGATGGTAAAGGGCCTTGCTCATATATTACTTGCCGAGCCCAGCAATCGAACCCACAACCCTGTTATCAATACCCCGGCACTCTAACTGCTGAGCCACCACTGCCCCAGGTATGAACAAACACCCAGTGGACTTTACTTGGGGGTTACGGGCCTTGCTCAAGTGTACCACAACCATGAAAGTCGAAGGAACATTGTTTCCTCACTGGACTGCAACTTCCAGGGGACCTTGTGGTCCCAAGCCCATCTCTCTAAACTTTAGACCATAATATCCTCCTTGAAATATATAACAACTATGGATTGACATCGGAAAGCCATTATTGTCCTTACGTTGACACTAACAGTGCTTTAAAAACAATGGGTTTCATTCACCAACCGTTCCTAAGAAGACATTACTTCTCAAGACCCACTCATCCACTTCTGCCATTCATGTTTTGTGATCTGGGATTTGTTCAGTTCACAATGACGATGGTGTTCATCATTAGAAGAGCTGTGAACAATTCTGCAGTTTAAAACCACACCATGAATCTGATATATACCTTTTGTTTAGACTTTTATCAAGAACTTATAATTTAAGAAAAATTCTCAGAAAGATTCAACAGTCCAGCCATAACATTAGTACCATCCCCCAAATTTTAAGTAGGTCCCCCTTGTGCCGCCACAACAGATCTGACCATTTGAGGCATGGACTCCACAAGACCTCTGAAGGCGTCCTGTGGTATCTGGCACCAATATGCAAGCTAGCAGCCCATAAGTTGTGAGGTGGGGTTTCTGTGAATATCAATAAGCATTAGGTGCCCATGACCCTGTTGCTGGGTCACTAGTTGTCCTTTCTTGGACCACTTTTGGTAAGCACTGACCACTGAAAAACCCTACAAGACCTGCTTTATCTGATATTTTGGAGATGTTCTGACCCAGTTGTCAAGCCATCACAGTTGCTGCCTAATATATCCACCCCTTGACAGACAGAAAATCAATGACTTTCACCAGTGCTAATGTTATGGCTGATTGGTGTATTGGGAATGCATTTGTAATCTAGGCATTAATTCTAGTAATTCCTTTATTGTTATACTATCAACTGCAGCGTGAGACAAGTGTGAGACTGTCATAAAGTTTATATAATACTTAAAAACATATTTCTTGCATGTTTAGAAATCAAGTGAGAAGATTTCTTTCTTATGACACTTTTGAGAGTCTGACCCCTGATCACATTGTGCTCTCTCCACAGCTTGAATGGAGATATGAGAAGTGGAACTGTTTGTAAAGAAGGTAGGCCTATGTGTTTGTGGCTGTTGTTAGTTTTAGAACTGAACCGGCTCATATCCTTGTGATGATAAACCCAGCAAACAATACAGCCTGCAGAGCTGATACTAAAGCAGTGTGAAGACTGAAGAAGTTCATGTGGAGTGAATAATGCATGTCATTAAAAGCTAGAAGGTACAGACAGTTTGTATAAATGCTTAAAACCAAGAATATTCAAATACCAAAGACAGCAAATGAGATGCCACATTCATGCCAAGACGACCTTTTCTGCCTTAGTTAAACAAATGATAAAAGCTAAAGCAAATGAAGAGAAGAGATATTATCACATAAGGTCACAGTTAATTTGAGGTCGTATCGCCCAGCTTTAGCCCCAATCCGTCCTCTCTGTAAAATGATTAGGCCATCATTGTATGTCCAATGAAGTAAAGGTGCACGTATTTGTCACTGTACAGTGTACAGCGAAATGTGTCCTCCGCATTTAACCCATCTGGTAGTGAACACACACACACACACACACACACACAGAGCGGTGGGCAGCCAACTCCAGCGCCCGGGGAGCAGAGAGTGTAAAGGGCCTTGCTCGAGCCCGGGAATCAAACCCACAACCCTGTTATCGATATCCCGGCGCTCTAACCGCTGAGCCACCACTGCCACACCACAGTGTGTAGAGGCAGTGAATTGCTGTGCAATGCTGCAGACCCCCAGGGCCTCCAGGGGCCTTAATGAGCCTCCCATATCACACCCTGTTGTATTGCACAACAGTACTGCCAACTGCCAAAGCAAATTACATCATGAATTCCTAACTATGATGTTTCCCATTTCTTATTGAACAAGAGTCATTCTGAAGAGACTGAGGTTCAAAGCAAGGACAAGCACTGCTTGATGGCCTCAGACCTGAAGCCAGTGTTTAATTACACTGACCTGTACCTGTTTTTAATGAAGGGTCCCACTATTGTTATACTTTTCCTTTGTTACTGTGGCGGAAATTGTCTAAATTAGCAGTAAAGTCACAATTAATGCTCCAAAGTAATATATTTATTGAAAAGCTTTCGGCCAGGGAGAAGCTCCTGGCAAATACCCAGAGATCTCCGAAGGTTGACCAAGTTATGAAAGGTTATATATCTCCCCATAGGGGTGTTGTTACCTGCCATTGGTTCACAGATGACAAAGAAGTTACAGCGCATTGGTTACACCTAATTGTGATATGAACAAACAAAAGGGCGTTAACATACATGCATAATTAATGAAGAGGAAGGAAGCTCAAATATGTTTTTTAAAAGCCCCTCACACTGGAGATACCCAAACGAGTTGGTACGCAACTTCGAGATCATCTGACTGTGTACTACTATGATCTCAAAACCACATTATGAAGAACCAATATACTGTTATTCACCACCATCTTCCTCTTTCCACATCAGGGGAGCGCGTAAGTGCCAGGATGAACGGCAGAGAGGCCCTGATCATCCCTCAAGACTCCAAATACTATCTTAAATGTTCTGCACCATCCCAGTATGCTTCATACACCTGGATCCATGACGGCGCTGAAAAAGAGTGTCTCTCCACTGATGAGGACTGTCTTCTTCTTATAGAAAGTATGAGTGAAAGCGACGAGGGCACGTATCAGTGCAAAGCCTCAGAAAATGGCCAAATTTGGACAGTCTCATCTTACCAATTACAAAAAGGTGGTGCCTCACACCTGAGAGTGGCTCCTGCAGTGCTGATGTGTCTTCTCCTGATCTGTGTGATGCTTCTCTAAGTTTTAGGCCATGGCTGCTCCTGTTAGGGCTCCAGAGTAGTAAGGAAGTAATCTTCAGGGTTGGGTAGAGATGGAATACTACTAACAGTGTTTGGTCATCAGGATGTCATCTGTTACAGTTATAGGGAAAGAGTATACCATTAAGATTACAGGTGCATTTTAAAAACAGTGTGATTACTATTGATAAGGATTTCAGTACAGCAGGGGTCAGACATAACTATCAAATAACGAATAACGATTTCTAATTCAGTTGGTTCTTAGAAGAAATCCACTCTCCTAAAAACGCACTGACCCAAAGACAGTGGATATTGTTAGCTACCCATAGACACTGGATATTGTTAGCTAGTTTAAGTTAAGTAGCCATTTTGAACCATGTTTTTATTCAAGTTTATGTTTCTATAGTGCAACATCTGCAGCTGGTAAGACTTCTCTAGTAAAATCTTAATACTGGAGCTACACTCACCACAGACACTTCAGTTTCATCTCACAGAGAAGTCACACCAAACATGTCAAGTCATGTGATCCTCATTGGTCTGGAGTGTTAAAATAGGTATTGCTGTGTTACAGCTTAAGCACTTTAACTTGTTCTCTTGCACACACAGATGACAGTTTTTTTGGACATTCATGTCTGAAGTGAAAGAATCTGTCTGTCCTTTTCTCTGAATAACAGCTACTGAAGGATACATCTCCGGGGGAAGGGGGGGGGGGGGCAGTGAGTTTTCAGTGGAAGTCATTAGAGGACTTGAGAAACAACAATGTGCATTTCGGTTGGCCCATTTATGGAATTGCATTGGGTTTTAGCATGACAGCAACAATTATCTAAAATATGTTTATATATGTTTAAATATATATATATATGTACATATAGATATTTATGTTTTTATTTATATACATATATGTATATATGTATGTATGTATGTATGTATGTATATACATACATACATCTTATGTGTATGTGAGAGAGAGAGACCAAAAACTGTGATATATATACAATATTTTTGTACAAATTAGGTATTAATTCTTAGAATAGACACCTCTACTACTTTGTATTAATATTAATATTTTTAATGGAATTGCTGTTAAAAACATTTACTACCCAGTCCCTCCGTTTCATTTTTGTACCCTTGTATGTGTGTTTGATTACTGAGTAATAATAAAGGTCTTGGGGGGCTGTAAGAGAGCACCATTTGCAAGTAGAGAAACGCAACACAGTGAGAGCTAGCCTGGCTCCTATACAGCCTTAACACGGCCCCTGAAGCTCACACTGTCCAGACCCTCCAGTCCATTCACTATGGGCTGAAACAGAATCTGTGGGGTTCAGACAGTACTTGGAATTGGAAGCAAAGGCTGACGTGATATCAGTGCGTCAACCCGGACATTTCCTGACAGACACGTTTTTCACGTCTCAAAAAGAGGGCATGTCCAGGAAAGAGAGGACTTTGGACAACAATCATGCTCTAGATGGGAACTGCAGCTAATATGCTAACGAAAGCATGTAGTGTTTGTGAAAGAGCATGCAAGTGGTTTGTGGACAAGTGTGTTCTCTAAGAAAGAAATCTTGTGGTAGAACTACATCACATTCTGGGAAAAATGTTGAAACACTGCACTGGTATGTCGATACAAGAATAACAAGAACATCTACCAAATAAGGAAATATGGGGGAAGACAGAACCCCTGCCAAAATTGTTCATTGCTCATTAACTACTTATCAACATCAGTGCTCCCAAATAGCCTGAGAGCAATGTGACCTTATACACTATATATATATATATATATATATATATATATATATATATATATATGTATACATATATGTATGTATATTTCAATAAGCACCAGTAAAGGCAGACTAGCACATGCCCTGGAGGGAAGTGCTGCATACTCAACGCACCAGCCTGCAGACGCCAGTTACAGCCTGCACCGCAACTAAGCGATGTGGGGGGAGAACGCCACCTACCCACCCTGGGTATGTTGTTCTGTGCTACTAGTCTCTGAAATCAAAATTGTGCATGTCCTTATCTGCTTTTGAAAACCGTCTCTTACCACTTAGTCATAATATATACTAAATGGACAAAAGTATTGGGACACTGGCTCATTCATGGTTTCTTCTAAATCAAAAAAAGAAAGTTTTTGTGGGCTAACTGTCTCTACTGTCCAGGGAAGATGTCCTGCTAGATTTTGAAGGAGCATTGCTGTGAGTATTTGATTGCATTCCGCAACAAAAGCATTAGTGAGGTCTGGATGTTGGATGATCACCAGCCCACCTCATCATCCACAACTCCCCAGCTCATCCCAAAAATATTGGATGGAGCACCAACCAACCATCACTCCAGAGAACACAGTTCTTCCACTGTCTCACAGCTCAATTCCGGAGGGCTTTATACCCCTCTAGCCCACGCCTGGTAATAGACAGCATGGTGCCAATAGGCTCATGTTCATCTGCTCCTATTCTACTGGCAGTACTTCTCTACAGGGACAGGACAAGCTGTGTGTCAGCATCCCTGTCAGCCATGGGTGCAACTCAAAGTAGCTAAACACATTCATTAGAAGGGGTGTCCACAAACTTTTGGCCATATACTGTATTTTTATATTGTTTTCTTTAAATGGTCTGAAGGAACTTCCTCCCACGCATTTGCCACTTCTGTCCACGCGCCTCCTTTAGTGGTTGGGTTTTCCCCCCAACACAGCCCCCAGGTTCTCTTCATGACTTCACCTGAACATCCTCACTCCACTTGATGAGCAGTGTAGCATTTTGTTTTGTCTTGTCTCCAGAAGTCATGCTTTGTGGTTCTCCAAAGGAAATATTCAAACACACCCAACTCAGCTGCTGAACATCACTGTATGCATCTGAACATCTAACCAACTGTTTTGACTACCAGCAATTGGAACGACTGACAGGACCCAGTCATGGTGGCTGGGCGACTGAGTCAGAGCACATTGGATGTTCCTGCTAGCAGTGAGCACTACCTACCAAATAGGTGACCTGGCAGAAAGGTCCTTGGTGGGCAAGGCTCACTGATGTCCGAGCCCACTGTAGCCCAAATTGGAGCTGAAAAGGTTCATGCTGCTTGTGTCTTGTGTGGAATCCATGCCTCGTTTTGCTGAAACATTGTTCTGGTCCATTTTTAGAATCTAGTAGAAATCAGTCTTCTTCCCTGAACAACAGAGACAGTCTCTTTTTAATACCCTTGATTTCTAAAGTAAGTAACACTGTACAAGCGGGTGTCCCAATACTTTTGTCCATACATTGTAGGTTAGAATGCTCATCTCGTTTAAAAAGCACCTGTCGTCGTTGGCTTGCTCACTGGGGGTCTTTGATCCTTCATGTCTTACGTTATTTCTTTCTTTTTATCCTTCATGTCTTACGTTATTTCTTTTTTTTTGATCCTTCATGTCTTACGTTATTTCTTTTTTTTTGATCCTTCATGTCTTACGTTATTTCTTTTTTTTTGATCCTTCATGTCTTACGTTATTCCTTTTTTTGATCCTTCATGTTTTACGTTATTGCTTTTTTTTTTTTGATCCTTCATGTCTTACGTTATTTCTTTTTTTTATCCTTCATGTCTTACGTTATTTCTTTTTTTCTGTCTTTTACTAATGACTAATTATGCAAAGCTGCTTTGTGACGACAACCGTTGTAAAAAGCTATACAAATATATTTGACTTGACTTGATTTGACAGACCTGTACTGAATTCTTAATTTTTTTCTTGTTAGGAACAACCCCCTAGACTGTTTCAACCAACACACCTATGGAATAAGTCGTGAGATTTTGAGACATTTATTCAAACTTCAGTTAAAGACTTCAGAACCAAATGATTAATCGATATATTACCTAAAAACCTGTGAAATGACTCAAATCTGTAAAGTTGGGCTTTTATGTGATAATGTGGAACCATATTCTTGCACTTTACACTCCAATGAAACGAGTAAAAATGGACGAATCATGACTTGAAAAATCCCATAAAGGAAACAGACATTTGCATTGCAAAACGTCCACACTGAGAAACGTGACTGATGATGCCTTCACGAGCGACAGGAAAAGTGGCGGCTGATGTAAAGTTAATAACTTTAGGATGCACAGCGATATTTCCCCAGAACCTTTAGAGCAATGATTCTGCCAGCCCAGTCAGACAATGTGAGAGTATGTCTGACACAAAGTTTATTATCTGAAATAAATTCAGTGCTTTTAAGAAACCTTCCTGGGCTTGAGCCCCATAAGCCACCCCTAGCTCCACCTATGCTCCTTAGATTGAATCAGGGCTTAAGGTTCACGGTAGATCAGGTCCAAAGGTCAAATGTACCAAACTTACATTATTCAACTAAGTACATAGCCGCAGTTTTCCAGTTTAGGGCAGAGAGTAAACCCTTTATCAGAGAGTAAACCCTAAAGTAAACGTGTTGCTGTTCAATCTTTTGCTATAGCTTTTCTGAAAACTTCAAATTTGAGCAAAAACTGATCAGTCTTGTTTGTATGAACAACAACTTGAAAAGCAAAGTTTCCCCAAACATGTGACAGTCAAAAAGTGATAAATCAGTGTGAGTTTGCCCCTGCGTTTGTTCCTTTCCCAGTGAGTAAGAACGTTTCCACCATCTCACGTTTGAAGTGGCTTCACTTCAGAAAAGCCACTTCGCTGGGGGACATTCTTCATACACTCCTACCACATCTTCTACACCAGATAGAAATCGAAAGATTAACCTGACCTGAACTCAGTTCTTCACAAACGATGGGTGATATCCCCTGACCACTTGGTGGAAAGTTTGATTCTTTGGGGAGGGAAAAAAAACTGCCATTGTTCACTCATGCCCACACATGCGTTTCTGTTACAATGAGATCATTACCAGAGAATTTGAGAACTTCACACCTGGCCTTTTTTTATAGACCTCCTCCTGAAACAGCTCTAATCTTTAGAAGTAGGAGTTATTGCTCATAAAGCAAAAATGAGTTTACTTAGAAATGATTGCTAAACAAGGCATACTAAAGCTGAAAAAGAGAAGAAAGTGAGTTACACTAGTAAAAACTGCAAGGATGAATGAATAAAAATCCCCCAAAACCAGAAGTGAAAGACATCTGTCTGCAAGCAGCATTTACAAGCTGTAACAGGGTATCACTTACCACTCACCTTGCAGGGAGGCCAAACGTATGTATTTGGCCCTTTTTCATGTTCTTGTGAAATTTAAAACTGTACAAAATTGAACAAAACGTTTAGCACTTAATTGTTATTAACAAAGTCCTTCAACAATCAGGCCATTTTAACATCACGTAACCATTCAGAGTAACATTTTCACCAGGGGTGCCCAAACTTTTGCTTTCCACTGCATACAATAATACAAGGTAATCCCTTAGGCTAGGTATTTAAGCCCACACACCATCCTTCTCCTAATTGCATTATTGTCAAAACGGACATTATTAGTTTCATAGGCCCCAAAATAGAACCCTGAGGGACTCCACAAGAGGACACCAAATAATAGGTTCTGTATTAATAATCAATAACTGCTTATTAAACCTAGGTGGTAAAGGGTTAATAAAAGGTTAATATAGGATACCAATGATCTGTTTAATCATTTCAAGATCAATTATCTGCCCTGAGATTCTGACACTTGTGAAATGTGAGATATTCTGCATATTCATTTTATTATAACTAAATTTTTTGTCAAATTTGTCAATTTGTATAGAATTATTATAATTCTGGACATTAACATTTCTTCATTTGTTCTGCAGGTCCAATAAATTAGTTGAAACCTCTGAGGTTAGAACTAATGGATAGCTGTATCTGCATTTCCAAGAGTGATTCCAAATGTCAGATATAGTATAAATGAAATGAGTATAGAATAGTATAACTTACAGGTAAATATAATTCCTGTTGTAATTAATGGTGATGATTATTATAAAGTGATGATTATTCATTTTTAATAGCATTAAAAGTGACCGTTATAACTGGACTTCTAAAAGATCAGGTGTCCGTCGTCATTATGGATAAATTCACTCCAACATAATCCAGGAAGGGTCGAAACAGCTTCACTTCCCTCCTCAGGGTTTGCCAATGTTTGCTAACCTGTTTTGCTTAAGACAACGTTGCCAGTAATTTCTCTTAAAACACGCTACAGTCTGCTGGGATATGTACAGTAAAGTAATGTACTTTACCAGTCAAAAGTTTAGAATCCCCTGATCAATCAGGCCAGCCCCTTCATATTCATTTCCTCAGTATTTTCTAACTGTGCTTCAAACTGTGAGACCATGTTTCTGAGGAGATCAGATAAGGTCAATCTCCTGCCCGAGGAAGGAGTAAGTCCAAGGAAAGCGAGGGAAATAAAGGTTTCCAGAACTTCTGTTTGAAGAAATCATTGCGCTGCAGAGAAAACGGGACCTCCAACACGGCCTTGCTTTAGATAAACAGTGCTTATAGCTTTCGTCCTCGAGAAAAAGGAGACAGAGTTCTGTTAGTCTGTTGGTCTATTCTCACACTGTGAAGACTGACAGGATATGGAGCTGATCAAGATGCTCTTACTGAGAAAAGCAAGTGGACTAGCAGAAGAACATGCAGAAGAACATGCAATCATGTCCAACTGCTGAAGCTGCTGCTGTTCTCAGAACAAAGATGCTGTCTAACAGACCTCCACACTACTGCATATGTTTGGGATTATGTGGAAGGTGAGGGGTTTTGAATTTTGGAGGTGTAGAAAAACCTCCCTGCAGATGCCTGCTGAAGAACCTGTACCTAAAGGCCATTCTAGCTGGAAATGTAATAAAGGTGCATGGTACCACACATCGCTCAGGGCCGTAGAACCTAACATAACTGGATCGGGACATCTCCATTACAAATACATGTGGAGGGCTCCTCATCAGGGGAAGGCCCCTGGACCATATTCTACATTTACTTGCAGTGCGGTAGCCCTGAGTACACTAACCTGATTCTGATGCAGTGCGGTAGTTGGGAAAGGGCGTGTTCTCTCTCTCTCAGTTAGTTTTTTCATACATTTGCAAAAACAGCACTTACCAGAAGTCACACGAGTAAACCACAACTTGTAAATGCTGGGTCAGGCCAACTCTCTCGCATGAAACAGGGCTGAGGTCATACGTGAAAGAGCGTAACCACTGAGAGCTGAGCAGAGTAATTCAGCTGCGGTAAAGAAAAGCAGATTTTCATTTGGGCCACCCCCCATACCACCCCCCACCCCCCATACCACCACCTCAGCATCAGATGCTTCATCATTCCAATAAGCTGAAGCGCCCGGGCCTTTATCAATCACCCATGCGGCGCATATCTGCATTTGAACAGCAGGAATTGATTAACCTAGTATCGGTGTACCAATTATGAAAATAAATTAATATAAAAATAGCTTTGACCGCGAGGGTTGTAATGTAGCGGTGTTCAGGTCTGCACTGGGAATTAGTCAGGGCACCGGTCAGGGTACCAGTGATTTTGCTCTAAATTCTCTCCAACATAATCCAGGAAGAGTCGAAACAGCTTCACTTCCCTCCTCAGGGTTTGCCAATGTTTGCTAACCTGTTTTGCTTAAGACAACGTTGCCAGTAATTTCTCTAAAAACACGCTACAGTCTGCTGGGATATGTACAGTAAAGTAATGTACCTCACCAGTCAAAAGTTTAGAAGCACCTGATCAATCAGGCCAGTCATATTCATTTCCTCAGTATTTTCTAACTGTGCTTAAAACTGCGAGACCATTTTTCTGAGGAAATCAGAAAAGGTCAATCTCTTGCCCAGGAAGGAGTAAGTCCAAGGAAAACGAGGGAAAAAGCACATTAAACAAATGCAGCCTTTCAAACAACTGATGTTTGCTGGATTAAGCCTTTATAAACATGTATCTACTCGGTGTACAGAATTATTAGGCAAATGAGTATTTTGATCACATCATCCTTTTTATACATGTTGTCATACTCCAAGCTCTATAGGCTTGAAAGCCAACTACCAATCAGGTAAATCAGGCGATGTGCATCTCTGTAATGAGAAGGGGTGTGGTCTAATGACATCAACACCCTATATAAGGTGTGCTTAATCATTAGGCAACTTCCTTTCCTTTGGCAAAATGGGTCAGAAGAGAGATTTGACGGACTCTGAAAAGTCAAAAATTGTGAGATGTCTTGCAGAGGGATGCAGCAGTCTTGAAATGGCCAAACGTTTGAAGCGTGATCACCAAACAATCAAGCGTTTCATGGCAACTAGCCAGCAGGGTCACAAGAAACGTGTTGAAAAAAAGAAAGGCGCAAAATAACTGCCCATGAATTGAGGAAAAATGGCCAAGATGCCATTTGCCACCAGTTTTGCCATATTTCAGAGCTGCAACGTTACTGGAGTATCAAAAAGCACAAGGTGTGCGATACTCAGGGACATGGCCAAGGTAAGAAAGGCTGAAAACGACCACCTTTGAACAAGAAACATCAGATAAAACGTCAAGACTGGGCCAAGAAATATCTTAAGACTGATTTTTTCAGGTTTTATGGACTGATGAAATGCGAGTGACTCTCGCCAGATGGATGGGCCCGAGGCTGGATCAGTAAAGGGCAGAGAGCTCCACTCCGACTCAGACGCC